>NW_027192772.1:343000-686000 GCF_949987515.2 Delphinus delphis
CGTGTACTACTGATATCTTATGATGTTTCTTTTTCTGTGTGACTTATTTCAGTTAGAATCATCATACCTGAATCCACTCATTGTCCTGCTAAGGGCCTGATGACATAGATTTCATTGCTGAGTGATATTGCTTTGTAAGTGAATACCACAACTTCTTTATCCATTTTTCACTTTCTGCGATGTTGAACTTGTACTGTAAACGAGGTTCTTGTAAACAGAGCCATTCCAAACTTTGGGGTGGCTGTGTCTTTTTGATTTTAATTTCCCTAAGCTATAGGACCATAAGTGGAAGTGCCCTAGGCTCTGTTGCTTTGTTTTTTAGATGTTTCAGGAAACACCATACACTTCTCCCGAGTGGTTGTTGGCAATTTACATCCCGCCCATCAGCATAACAAGGCTCCCAGTTCTCCATGGCCTGTCCTGCCATTCTGGATTTTACACTTTTTTCAGATGGCCCTTTTGACCGGGGGGAAGTGAGACTTCATTGTAGTGCAGATTTCCTTTGCAAGCTTGCTTGGTTGGCCAAAAAGGGCGTATGCGTTTTTTCCTGAATATATTCAGGAAAAAACGCATACGCCCTTTTTGGCCAAGTGCATCATTGTGGACGTTCTGCCTCTTTTCCTATGCTTTCAATGCAATTCCAGTCTACCTCCTGAAATCGGTTTCCTGCAATTCTGCCCCGCTTTCAAGTCCTCTTGGCAGCCTTACTTCAGTCTATTTTTGGACGATAGCTGTCATTTATAACTCTGCAGGTTTGTGAATAACAGTGCCCCTGAGCTCCTTTCTTCAACTTGCTTTCTTGTGACCTGGCCGCAACACCGCAGGATGGCTTCAGGCCCTAATCTGGTTCTGGCACGGCACGCTGAGCCTTTGGTTATTTCCTCTTCCTGGTGGGAAATGAGAGTTAAATTTGCCCGTCCAGACACCTCCAGCTAGTATCTCATTGGTTCTCGCTATTCCTGTTCACCTTCCGCAGAAATTGCAAACTGGGCCAAACAGGAGGTTAAAGGCGCTGACTCTCCAAGTGGGGAGAGTGTTAGTAAAGCATCTGGAATGTTGCACCCGAGTACCAGGGGGGGAAAACTGAGACATATTTGAACACGTCTCCCGTTCACATGGTTGATCATACTTGGGTTCCACATGCATGTTTTAGCTGAAGGAAGAATACCTTAAACCTGGAGAGTTGAGACCCGTGTAATGGGTACCATGCAATATGACTTCAAAGGGTCTTCATTTGCTCACCGAACCTCTCCAATCCTATCACTGCTGCGTTTATGCCCCTGTACACATGCTTGATTCTCTTTCGGAGACATAGCAATCCATAGGTTTTAAGATACTTACTAGTCAGGTACATTCTTAGGCGTTTAATATGGGGTGTTGAGTCCATTTCGTTGAGCAAGGAGTAGCTCTTGTCTATTCCATATTTGGCTTAAGGAACTTTATCTGTGCTCATTTCAATCTCTGGTTTTATGCAGCACCCCAACTCACCTTTACCCTTAAGCAAGAATAAGTTGGTTTTCTAAATTTGAGACCCTGTTCTGTTCTGTAATTCAGTTCCTGTGTAGGCAAGTTTACATTCCGTGTATTACTGATATCTTATGATGTTTCTTTTTCTGTGTGACTTATTTCAGTTAGAATCATCATACCTGAATCCACTCATTGTGCTGCTAAGGGCCTGATGACACAGATTTCATTGCTGATTGATATTGCTTTGTAAGTAAATACCACAACTTCTTTATCCATTTTTCACTTTCTGCGATGTTGAACTTGTACTGTAAACGAGGTTCTTGTAAACAGAGCCGTTCCAAACTTTGGGGTGGCTGTGTGTTTTAGAGTTTAATTTCCCTAAGCTATAGGACCATAAGTGGAAGTGCCCTAGGCTCTGTTGCTTTGTTTTTTAGATGTTTCAGGAAACACCATACACTTCTCCCGAGTGGTTGTTGGCAATTTACATCCCGCCCATCAGCATAACAAGGCTCCCAGTTCTCCATGGCCTGTCCTGCCATTCTGGATTTTACACTTTTTTCAGATGGCCCTTTTGACCGGGGGGAAGTGAGACTTCATTGTAGTGCAGATTTCCTTTGCAAGCTTGCTTGGTTGGCCAAAAAGGGCGTATGCGTTTTTTCCTGAATATATTCAGGAAAAAACGCATACGCCCTTTTTGGCCAAGTGCATCATTGTGGACGTTCTGCCTCTTTTCCTATGCTTTCAATGCAATTCCAGTCTACCTCCTGAAATCGGTTTCCTGCAATTCTGCCCCGCTTTCAAGTCCTCTTGGCAGCCTTACTTCAGTCTATTTTTGGACGATAGCTGTCATTTATAACTCTGCAGGTTTGTGAATTACAGTGCCCCTGAGCTCCTTTCTTCAACTTGCTTTCTTGTGACCTGGGAGCAACACCGCAGGATGGCTTCAGGCCCTAATCTGGTTCCGGCACGGCACGCTGAGCCTTTGGTTATTTCCTTTTCCTGGTGGGAAATGAGAGTTAAATTTGCCCGTCCAGACACCTCCAGCTAGTCTCTCATTGGTTCTCGCTATTCCTGTTCATCTTCCGCAGAAATTGCAAACTGGGCCAAACAGGAGGTTAAAGGCGCTGACTCTCCAAGTGGGGAGAGTGTTAGTAAAGCGTCTGGAATGTTGCACCCGAGTACCAGGGTAGGAAAACTGAGACATATTTGAACACGTCTCCCGTTCACATGGTTGATCATACTTGGGTTCCACATGCATGTTTTAGCTGAAGGAAGAATACCTAAAACCTGCGTAGTTGAAACCCGTGGAATGGGTACCATGCAATATGACTTCAAAGGGTCTTCATTTGCTCACCGAACCTCTCCAATCCTATCACTGCTGCGTTTATGCCCCTGTACACATGCTTGATTCTCTTTCGGAGACATAGCAATCCATAGGTTTTAAGATACTTACTAGTCAGGAACATTCTTAGGCGTTTAATATGGGGGGTTGAGTCCATTTCGTTGAGCAAGGAGTAGCTCTTGTCTATTCCATATTTGGCTTAAGGAACTTTATCTGTGCTCATTTCAATCTCTGGTTTTATGCAGCACCCCAACTCACCTTTACCCTTAAGCAAGCATAAGTTGGTTTTCTAAATTTGAGACCCTGTTCTGTTTTGGAATTCAGTTCCTGTGTAGTCAAGTTTACATTCCGTGTATTAGTGATATCTTATGATGTTTCTTTTTCTGTGTGACTTACTTCAGTTAGAATCATCATACCTGAATCCACTCATTGTGCTGCTAAGGGCCTGATGACACAGATTTCATTGCTGAGTGATATTGCTTTGTAAGTAAATACCACAACTTCTTTATCCATTTTTCACTTTCTGCGATGTTGAACTTGTACTGTAAACGAGGTTCTTGTAAACAGAGGCGTCCCAAACTTTGGGGTGGCTGTGTCTTTTTGATTTTAATTTCCCTAAGCTATAGGACCATAAGTGGCAGTGCCCTAGGCTCTGTTGCTTTGTTTTTTAGATGTTTCAGGAAACACCATACACTTCTCCCGAGTGTCTGTTGGCTATTTACATCCCGCCCATCAGCATAACAAGGCTCCCAGTTCTCCATGGCCTGTCCTGCCTTTCTGGATTTTACACTTTTTTCAGATAGCCCTTTTGACCGGGGGGAAGTGAGACTTCATTGTAGTGCAGATTTCCTTTGCAAGCTTGCTTGGTTGGCCAAAAAGGGCGTATGCGTTTTTTCCTGAATATATTCAGGAAAAAACGCATACGCCCTTTTTGGCCAAGTGCATCATTGTGGACGTTCTGCCTCTTTTCCTATGCTTTCAATGCAATTCCAGTCTACCTCCTGAAATCGGTTTCCTGCAATTCTGCCCCGCTTTCAAGTCCTCTTGGCAGCCTTACTTCAGTCTATTTTTGGACGATAGCTGTCATTTATAACTCTGCAGGTTTGTGAATTACAGTGCCCCTGAGCTCCTTTCTTCAACTCGCTTTCTTTTGAGCTGGCCGCAACACCGCAGGATGGCTTCAGGCCCTAATCTGGTTCCGGTACGGCACGCTGAGCCTTTGGTTATTTCCTCTTCCTGGTGGGAAATGAGAGTTAAATTTGCCCGTCCAGACACCTCCAGCTAGCCTCTCATTGGTTCTCGCTATTCCTGTTCATCTTCCGCAGAAATTGCAAACTGGGCCAAACAGGAGGTTAAAGGTGCTGACTCTCCAAGTGGGGAGAGTGTTAGTAAAGCGTCTGGAATGTTGCACCCGAGTACCAGGGGAGGAAAACTGAGACATATTTGAACACGTCTCCGGATCACATGGTTGATCATACTCTAGGTTCCACATGCATGTTTTAGCTGAAGGAAGAATACCTTAAACCTGGGTAGTTGAATCCCGTGGAATGGGTACCATGCAATATGACTTCAAAGGGTCTTCATTTGCTCACCGAACCTCTCCAATCCTATCACTGCTGTGTTTATGCCCCTGTACACATGCTTGATTCTCTTTCGGAGACATAGCAATCCATAGGTTTTAAGATACTTACTAGTCAGGTACATTCTTAGGCGTTTAATATGCGGTGTTGAGTCCATTTCGTTGAGCAAGGAGTAGCTCTTGTCTATTCCATACTTCGCTTAAGGAACTTTATCTGTGCTCATTTCAATCTCTGGTTTTATGCAGCACCCCAACTCACCTTTACCCTTAAGCAAGCATAAGTTGTTTTTCTAAATTTGAGTCCCTGTTCTGTTCTGTAATTCAGTTCCTGTGTAGCCAAGTTTACATTCCGTGTATTACTGATATCTTATGATGTTTCTTTTTCTGTGTGACTTACTTCAGTTAGAATCATCATACCTGAATCCACTCATTGTGCTGCTAAGGGCCTGATGACACAGATTTCATTGCTGAGTGATATTGCTTTGTAAGTAAATACCACAACTTCTTTATCCATTTTTCACTTTCTGCGATGTTGAACTTGTACTGTAAACGAGGTTCTTGTAAACAGAGCCGTTCCAAACTTTGGGGTGGCTGTGTCTTTTTGATTTTAATTTCCCTAAGCTATAGGATCATAAGTGGAAGTGCCCTAGGTTCTGTTGCTTTGTTTTTTAGATGTTTCAGGAAACACCATACACTTCTCCCGAGTGGTTGTTGGCAATTTACATCCCGCCCATCAGCATAACAAGGCTCCCAGTTCTCCATGGCCTGTCCTGCCTTTCTGGATTTTACACTTTTTTCAGATGGCCCTTTTGACCGGGGGGAAGTGAGACTTCATTGTAGTGCAGATTTCCTTTGCAAGCTTGCTTGGTTGGCCAAAAAGGGCGTATGCGTTTTTTCCTGAATATATTCAGGAAAAAACGCATACGCCCTTTTTGGCCAAGTGCATCATTGTGGACGTTCTGCCTCTTTTCCTATGCTTTCAATGCAATTCCAGTCTACCTCCTGAAATCGGTTTCCTGCAATTCTGCCCCGCTTTCAAGTCCTCTTGGCAGCCTTACTTCAGTCTATTTTTGGACGATAGCTGTCATTTATAACTCTGCAGGTTTGTGAATTACAGTGCCCCTGAGCTCCTTTCTTCAACTCGCTTTCTTTTGAGCTGGCCGCAACACCGCAGGATGGCTTCAGGCCCTAATCTGGTTCCGGTACGGCACGCTGAGCCTTTGGTTATTTCCTCTTCCTGGTGGGAAATGAGAGTTAAATTTGCCCGTCCAGACACCTCCAGCTAGCCTCTCATTGGTTCTCGCTATTCCTGTTCATCTTCCGCAGAAATTGCAAACTGGGCCAAACAGGAGGTTAAAGGTGCTGACTCTCCAAGTGGGGAGAGTGTTAGTAAAGCGTCTGGAATGTTGCACCCGAGTACCAGGGGAGGAAAACTGAGACATATTTGAACACGTCTCCGGATCACATGGTTGATCATACTCTAGGTTCCACATGCATGTTTTAGCTGAAGGAAGAATACCTTAAACCTGGGTAGTTGAATCCCGTGGAATGGGTACCATGCAATATGACTTCAAAGGGTCTTCATTTGCTCACCGAACCTCTCCAATCCTATCACTGCTGTGTTTATGCCCCTGTACACATGCTTGATTCTCTTTCGGAGACATAGCAATCCATAGGTTTTAAGATACTTACTAGTCAGGTACATTCTTAGGCGTTTAATATGCGGTGTTGAGTCCATTTCGTTGAGCAAGGAGTAGCTCTTGTCTATTCCATACTTCGCTTAAGGAACTTTATCTGTGCTCATTTCAATCTCTGGTTTTATGCAGCACCCCAACTCACCTTTACCCTTAAGCAAGCATAAGTTGTTTTTCTAAATTTGAGTCCCTGTTCTGTTCTGTAATTCAGTTCCTGTGTAGCCAAGTTTACATTCCGTGTATTACTGATATCTTATGATGTTTCTTTTTCTGTGTGACTTACTTCAGTTAGAATCATCATACCTGAATCCACTCATTGTGCTGCTAAGGGCCTGATGACACAGATTTCATTGCTGAGTGATATTGCTTTGTAAGTAAATACCACAACTTCTTTATCCATTTTTCACTTTCTGCGATGTTGAACTTGTACTGTAAACGAGGTTCTTGTAAACAGAGCCGTTCCAAACTTTGGGGTGGCTGTGTCTTTTTGATTTTAATTTCCCTAAGCTATAGGACCATAAGTGGAAGTGCCCTAGGTTCTGTTGCTTTGTTTTTTAGATGTTTCAGGAAACACCATACACTTCTCCCGAGTGGTTGTTGGCAATTTGCATCCCGCCCATCAGCATAACAAGGCTCCCAGTTCTCCATGGCCTGTCCTGCCTTTCTGGATTTTACACTTTTTTCAGATGGCCCTTTTGACCGGGGGGAAGTGAGACTTCATTGTAGTGCAGATTTCCTTTGCAAGCTTGCTTGGTTGGCCAAAAAGGGCGTATGCGTTTTTTCCTGAATATATTCAGGAAAAAACGCATACGCCCTTTTTGGCCAAGTGCATCATTGTGGACGTTCTGCCTCTTTTCCTATGCTTTCAATGCAATTCCAGTCTACCTCCTGAAATCGGTTTCCTGCAATTCTGCCCCGCTTTCAAGTCCTCTTGGCAGCCTTACTTCAGTCTATCTTTGGACGATAGCTGTCATTTATAACTCTGCAGGTTTGTGAATTACAGTGCCCCTGAGCTCCTTTCTTCAACTCGCTTTCTTTTGAGCTGGCCGCAACACCGCAGGATGGCTTCAGGCCCTAATCTGGCTCCGGTACGGCATGCTGAGCCTTTGGTTATTTCCTCTTCCTGGTGGGAAATGAGAGTTAAATTTGCCAGTCCAGACACCTCCAGCTAGCCTCTCATTGGTTCTCGCTATTCCTGTTCATCTTCCGCAGAAATTGCAAACTGGGCCAAACAGGAGGTTAAAGGCGCTGACTCTCCAAGTGGGGAGAGTGTTAGTAAAGCGTCTGGAATGTTGCACCCGAGTACCAGGGGAGGAAAACTGAGACATATTTGAACACGTCTCCCGTTCACATGGTTGATCATACTTGGGTTCCACATGCATGTTTTAGCTGAAGGAAGAATACCTTAAACCTGGAGAGTTGAGACCTGTGTAATGGGTACCATGAAATATGACTTCAAAGGGTCTTCATTTGCTCACCGAACCTCTCCAATCCTATCACTGCTGCGTTTATGCTCCTGTACACATGCTTGATTCTCTTTTGGAGACATAGCAATCCATAGGTTTTACGATACTTACTAGTCAGGTACATCCTTAGGCGTTTAATATGCGGTGTTGAGTCCATTTCGTTGAGCAAGGAGTAGCTCTTGTCTATTCCGTATTTGACTTAAGGAACTTTATCTGTGCTCATTTCAATCTCTGGTTTTATGCAGCACCCCAACTCACCTTTAACCTTAAGCAAGCATAAGTTGGTTTTCTAAATTTGAGACCCTGTTCTGTTCTGTAATTCAGTTCCTGTGTAGCCAACTTTACATTCCGTGTATTACTGATAACTTATGATGTTTCTTTTTCTGTGTGACTTATTTCAGTTAGAATCATCATACCTGAATCCACTCATTGTGATGCTAATGGCCTGATGACATAGATTTCATTGCTGAGTGATATTGCTTTGTAAGTAAATACCACAACTTCTTTATCCATTTTTCACTTTCTGCGATGTTGAACTTGTACTGTAAACGAGGTTCTTGTAAACAGAGCTGTTCCAAACATTGGGGTGGCTGTGTCTTTTTGATTTTAATTTCCCTAAGCTATAGGACCATAAGTGGCAGTGCCCTAGGCTCTGTTGCTTTGTTTTTTAGATGTTTCAGGAAACACCATACACTTCTCCCGAGTGTCTGTTGGCAATTTACATCCCGCCCATCAGCATAACAAGGCTCCCAGTTCTCCATGGCCTGTCCTGCCTTTCTGGATTTTACACTTTTTTCAGATGGCCCTTTTGACCGGGGGGAAGTGAGACTTCATTGTAGTGCAGATTTCCTTTGCAAGCTTGCTTGGTTGGCCAAAAAGGGCGTATGCGTTTTTTCCTGAATATATTCAGGAAAAAACGCATACGCCCTTTTTGGCCAAGTGCATCATTGTGGACGTTCTGCCTCTTTTCCTGTGCTTTCAATGCAATTCCAGTCTACCTCCTGAAATCGGTTTCCTGCAATTCTGCCCCGCTTTCAAGTCCTCTTGGCAGCCTTACTTCAGTCTATTTTTGGACGATAGCTGTCATTTATAAGCCTGCAGGTTTGTGAATTACAGTGCCCCTGAGCTCCTTTCTTCAACTCGCTTTCTTTTGAGCTGGCCGCAACACCGCAGGATGGCTTCAGGCCCTAATCTGGTTCCGGCACGGCACGCTGAGCCTTTGGTTAATTCCTCTTCCTGGTGGGAAATGAGAGTTAAATTTGCCCGTCCAGACACCTCCAGCTAGCCTCTCATTGGTTCTCGCTATTCCTGTTCATCTTCCGCAGAAATTGCAAACTGGGCCAAACAGGAGGTTAAAGGTGCTGACTCTCCAAGTGGGGAGAGTGTTAGTAAAGCGTCTGGAATGTTGCACTCGAGTACCAGGGGAGGAAAACTGAGACATATTTGAACACGTCTCCCGTTCACATGGTTGATCATACTCTGGGTTCCACATGCATGTTTTAGCTGAAGGAAGAATACCTTAAACCTGGAGAGTTGAGACCCGTGTAATGGGTACCATGCAATATGACTTCAAAGGGTCTTCATTTGCTCACCGAACCTCTCCAATCCTATCACTGCTGCGTTTATTCCCTGTACACACGCTTGATTCTCTTTTGGAGACATAGCAATCCATAGGTTTTAAGATACTTACTAGTCAGGTACATTCTTAGGCGTTTAATATGGGGTGTTGAGTCCATTTCGTTGAGCAAGGAGTAGCTCTTGTCTATTCCATATTTGGCTTAAGAAACTTTATCTGTGCTCATTTCAATCTCTGGTTTTATGCAGCACCCCAACTCACCTTTACCCTTAAGCAAGCATAAGTTGGTTTTCTAAATTTGAGACCCTGTTCTGTTCTGTAATTCAGTTCCTGTGTAGCCAAGTTTACATTCCGTGTATTACTGATATCTTATGATGTTTCTTTTCTGTGTGACTTATTTCAGTTAGAATCATCATACCTGAATCCACTCATTGTGCTGCTACGGGCCTGATGACACAGATTTCACTGCTGAGTGATATTGCTTTGTAAGTAAATACCACAACTTCTTTATCCATTTTTCACTTTCTGCGATGTTGAACTTGTACTGTAAACGAGGTTCTTGTAAACAGATCCGTTCCAAACTTTGGGGTGGCTGTGTCTTTTTGATTTTAATTTCCCTAAGCTATAGGACCATAAGTGGAAGTGCCGTAGGTTCTGTTGCTTTGTTTTTTACATGTTTCAGGAAACACCATACACTTCTCCCGAGTGTCTGTTGGCAATTTACATCCCGCCCATCAGCATAACAAGGCTCCCAGTTCTCCATGGCCTGTCCTGCCTTTCTGGATTTTACACTTTTTTCAGATGGCCCTTTTGACCGGGGGGAAGTGAGACTTCATTGTAGTGCAGATTTCCTTTGCAAGCTTGCTTGGTTGGCCAAAAAGGGCGTATGCGTTTTTTCCTGAATATATTCAGGAAAAAACGCATACGCCCTTTTTGGCCAAGTGCATCATTGTGGACATTCTGCCTCTTTTCCTATGCTTTCAATGCAATTCCAGTCTACCTCCTGAAATCGGTTTCCTGCAATTCTGCCCCGCTTTCAAGTCCTCTTGGCAGCCTTACTTCAGTCTATTTTTGGACGATAGCTGTCATTTATAACTCTGCAGGTTTGTGAATTACAGTGCCCCTGAGCTCCTTTCTTCAACTCGCTTTCTTGTGACCTGGCCGCAACACCGCAGGATGGCTTCAGGCCCTAATCTGGTTCCGGCCCAGCATGTTGAGCCTTTGCTTAATTCCTCTTCCTGGTGGGAAATGAGAGTTAAATTTGCCCGTCCAGACACCTCCAGCTAGCCTCTCATTGGTTCTCGCTATTCCTGTTCATCTTCCGCAGAAATTGCAAACTGGGCCAAACAGGAGGTTAAAGGGACTGACTCTCCAAGTGGGGAGAGTGTTAGTAAAGCGTCTGGAATGTTGCACCCGAGTACCAGGGGAGGAAAACTGAGACATATTTGAACACGTCTCCCGTTCACATGGTTGATCATACTTGGGTTCCACATGCATGTTTTAGCTGAAGGAAGAATACCTTAAACCTGGAGAGTTGAGACCCGTGTAATGGGTACCATGCAATATGACTTCAAAGGGTCTTCATTTGCTCACCGACCCTCTCCAATCCTATCACTGCTGCGTTTATGCCCCTGTACACATGCTTGATTCTCTTTTGGAGACATAGCAATCCATAGGTTTTACGATACTTACTAGTCAGGTACATTCTTAGGCGTTTAATATGCGGTGTTGAGTCCATTTCGTTGAGCAAGCAGTAGCTCTTGTCTATTCCATATTTGACTTAAGGAACTTTATCTGTGCTCATTTCAATCTCTGGTTTTATGCAGCACCCCAACTCACCTTTACCCTTAAGCAAGCATAAGTTGGTTTTCTAAATTTGAGACCCTGTTCTGTTCTGTAATTCAGTTCCTGTGTAGCCAACTTTACATTCCGTGTATTACTGATATCTTATGATGTTTCTTTTTCTGTGTGACTTATTTCAGTTAGAATCATCATACCTGAATCCACTCATTGTGATGCTAAGGGCCTGATGACATAGATTTCATTGCTGAGTGATATTGCTTTGTAAGTAAATACCACAACTTCTTTATCCATTTTTCACTTTCTGCGATGTTGAACTTGTACTGTAAACGAGGTTCTTGTAAACAGAGCCTTTCCAAACTTTGGGGTGGCTGTGTCTTTTTGATTTTAATTTCCCTAAGCTATAGGACCATAAGTGGCAGTGCCCTAGGCTCTGTTGCTTTGTTTTTTAGATGTTTCAGGAAACACCATACACTTCTCCCGAGTGTCTGTTGGCAATTTACATCCCGCCCATCAGCATAACAAGGCTCCCAGTTCTCCATGGCCTGTCCTGCCTTTCTGGATTTTACACTTTTTTCAGATGGCCCTTTTGACCGGGGGGAAGTGAGACTTCATTGTAGTGCAGATTTCCTTTGCAAGCTTGCTTGGTTGGCCAAAAAGGGCGTATGCGTTTTTTCCTGAATATATTCAGGAAAAAACGCATACGCCCTTTTTGGCCAAGTGCATCATTGTGGACGTTCTGCCTCTTTTCCTATGCTTTCAATGCAATTCCAGTCTACCTCCTGAAATCGGTTTCCTGCAATTCTGCCCCGCTTTCAAGTCCTCTTGGCAGCCTTACTTCAGTCTATTTTTGGACAATAGCTGTCATTTATAACTCTGCAGGTTTGTGAATTACAGTGCCCCTGAGCTCCTTTCTTCAACTCGCTTACTTTTGAGCTGGCCGCAACACCGCAGGATGGCTTCAGGCCCTAATCTGTTTCCGGCACGGCACGCTGAGCCTTTGGTTACTTCCTCTTCCTGGTGGGAAATGAGAGTTAAATTTGCCCGTCCAGACACCTCCAGCTTGTCTCTCATTGGTTCTCGCTATTCCTGTTCATCTTCCGCAGAAATTGCAAACTGGGCCAAACAGGAGGTTAAAGGCGCTGACTCTCCAAGTGGGGAGAGTGTTAGTAAAGCGTCTGGAATGTTGCACCCGAGTACCAGGGGAGGAAAACTGAGACATATTTGAACACGTCTCCCGTTCACATGGTTGATCATACTTGGGTTCCACATGCATGTTTTAGCTGAAGGAAGAATACCTTAAACCTGGAGAGTTGAGACCCGTGTAATGGGTACCATGCAATATGACTTCAAAGGGTCTTCATTTGCTCACCAAACCTCTCCAATCCTATCACTGCTGCGTTTATGCCCCTGTACACACGCTTGATTCTCTTTTGGAGACATAGCAATCCATAGGTTTTAAGATACTTACTAGTCAGGTACATTCTTAGGCGTTTAATATGGGGGGTTGAGTCCATTTCGTTGAGCAAGGAGTAGCTCTTGTCTATTCCATATTTGGCTTAAGAAACTTTATCTGTGCTCATTTCAATCTCTGGTTTTATGCAGCACCCCAACTCACCTTTACCCTTAATCAAGCATAAGTTGGTTTTCTAAATTTGAGACACTGTTCTGTTTTGGAATTCAGTTCCTGTGTAGCCAAGTTTACATTCCGTGTATTAGTGATATCTTATGATGTTTCTTTTTCTGTGTGACTTATTTCAGTTAGAATCATCGTACCTGAATCCACTCATTGTGCTGCTAAGGGCCTGATGACACAGATTTCATTGCTGAGTGATATTGCTTTGTAAGTAAATACCACAACTTCTTTATCCATTTTTCACTTTCTGCGATGTTGAACTTGTACTGTAAACGAGGTTCTTGTAAACAGATCCGTTCCAAACTTTGGGGTGGCTGTGTCTTTTTGATTTTAATTTCCCTAAGCTATAGGACCATAAGTGGAAGTGCCGTAGGTTCTGTTGCTTTGTTTTTTACATGTTTCAGGAAACACCATACACTTCTCCCGAGTGGTTGTTGGCAATTTACATCCCGCCCATCAGCATAACAAGGCTCCCAGTTCTCCATGGCCTGTCTTGTCTTTCTGGATTTTACACTTTTTTCAGATGGCCCTTTTGACCGGGGGGAAGTGAGACTTCATTGTAGTGCAGATTTCCTTTGCAAGCTTGCTTGTTTGGCCAAAAAGGGCGTATGCGTTTTTTCCTGAATATATTCAGGAAAAAACGCATACGCCCTTTTTGGCCAAGTGCATCATTGTGGACGTTCTGCCTCTTTTCCTATGCTTTCAATGCAATTCCAGTCTACCTCCTGAAATCGGTTTCCTGCAATTCTGCCCCGCTTTCAAGTCCTCTTGGCAGCCTTACTTCAGTCTATTTTTGGACGATAGCTGTCATTTATAACTCTGCAGGTTTGTGAATTACAGTGCCCCTGAGCTCCTTTCTTCAACTCGCTTTCTTGTGACCTGGCCGCAACACCGCAGGATGGCTTCAGGCCCTAATCTGGTTCCGGCCCAGCATGCTGAGCCTTTGGTTAATTCCTCTTCCTGGTGGGAAATGAGAGTTAAATTTGCCCGTCCAGACACCTCCAGCTAGTCTCTCATTGGTTCTCGCTATTCCTGTTCATCTTCCGCAGAAATTGCAAACTGGGCCAAACAGGAGGTTAAAGGGACTGACTCTCCAAGTGGGGAGAGTGTTAGTAAAGCGTCTGGAATGTTGCACCCGAGTACCAGGGGAGGAAAACTGAGACATATTTGAACACGTCTCCCGTTCACATGGTTGATCATACTTGGGTTCCACATGCATGTTTTAGCTGAAGGAAGAATACCTTAAACCTGGAGAGTTGAGACCCGTGTAATGGGTACCATGCAATATGACTTCAAAGGGTCTTCATTTGCTCACCGAACCTCTCCAATCCTATCACTGCTGCGTTTATGCCCCTGTACACATGCTTGATTCTCTTTTGGAGACATAGCAATCCATAGGTTTTACGATACTTACTAGTCAGGTACATTCTTAGGCGTTTAATATGCGGTGTTGAGTCCATTTCGTTGAGCAAGGAGTAGCTCTTGTCTATTCCATATTTGACTTAAGGAACTTTATCTGTGCTCATTTCAATCTCTGGTTTTATGCAGCACCCCAACTCACCTTTACCCTTAAGCAAGCATAAGTTGGTTTTCTAAATTTGAGACCCTGTTCTGTTCTGTAATTCAGTTCCTGTGTAGCCAAGTTTCCATTCCGTGTATTACTGATATCTTATGATGTTTCTTTTTCTGTGTGACTTATTTCAGTTAGAATCATCATACCTGAATCCACTCATTGTGATGCTAAGGGCCTGATGACATAGATTTCATTGCTGAGTGATATTGCTTTGTAAGTAAATACCACAACTTCTTTATCCATTTTTCACTTTCTGCGATGTTGAACTTGTACTGTAAACGAGGTTCTTGTAAACAGAGCCTTTCCAAACTTTGGGGTGGCTGTGTCTTTTTGATTTTAATTTCCCTAAGCTATAGGACCATAAGTGGCAGTGCACTAGGCTCTGTTGCTTTGTTTTTTAGATGTTTCAGGAAACACCATACACTTCTCCCGAGTGTCTGTTGGCAATTTACATCCCGCCCATCAGCATAACAAGGCTCCCAGTTCTCCATGGCCTGTCCTGCCTTTCTGGATTTTACACTTTTTTCAGATGGCCCTTTTGACCGGGGGGAAGTGAGACTTCATTGTAGTGCAGATTTCCTTTGCAAGCTTGCTTGGTTGGCCAAAAAGGGCGTATGCGTTTTTTCCTGAATATATTCAGGAAAAAACGCATACGCCCTTTTTGGCCAAGTGCATCATTGTGGACGTTCTGCCTCTTTTCCTATGCTTTCAATGCAATTCCAGTCTACCTCCTGAAATCGGTTTCCTGCAATTCTGCCCCGCTTTCAAGTCCTCTTGGCAGCCTTACTTCAGTCTATTTTTGGACAATAGCTGTCATTTATAACTCTGCAGGTTTGTGAATTACAGTGCCCCTGAGCTCCTTTCTTCAACTCGCTTTCTTTTCAGCTGGCCGCAACACCGCAGGATGGCTTCAGGCCCTAATCTGTTTCCGGCACGGCACGCTGAGCCTTTGGTTAATTCCTCTTCCTGGTGGGAAATGAGAGTTAAATTTGCCCGTCCAGACACCTCCAGCTTGTCTCTCATTGGTTCTCGCTATTCCTGTTCATCTTCCGCAGAAATTGCAAACTGGGCCAAACAGGAGGTTAAAGGCGCTGACTCTCCAAGTGGGGAGAGTGTTAGTAAAGCGTCTGGAATGTTGCACCCGAGTACCAGGGGAGGAAAACTGAGACATATTTGAACACGTCTCCCGTTCACATGGTTGATCATACTTGGGTTCCACATGCATGTTTTAGCTGAAGGAAGAATACCTTAAACCTGGAGAGTTGAGACCCGTGTAATGGGTACCATGCAATATGACTTCAAAGGGTCTTCATTTGCTCACCAAACCTCTCCAATCCTATCACTGCTGCGTTTATGCCCCTGTACACACGCTTGATTCTCTTTTGGAGACATAGCAATCCATAGGTTTTAAGATACTTACTAGTCAGGTACATTCTTAGGCGTTTAATATGCGGTGTTGAGTCCATTTCGTTGAGCAAGGAGTAGCTCTTGTCTATTCCATATTTGGCTTAAGGAACTTTATCTGTGCTCATTTCAATCTCTGGTTTTATGCAGCACCCCAACTCACCTTTACCCTTAATCAAGCATAAGTTGGTTTTCTAAATTTGAGACCCTGTTCTGTTTTGGAATTCAGTTCCTGTGTAGCCAAGTTTACATTCCGTGTATTAGTGATATCTTATGATGTTTCTTTTTCTGTGTGACTTATTTCAGTTAGAATCATCGTACCTGAATCCACTCATTGTGCTGCTAAGGGCCTGATGACACAGATTTCATTGCTGAGTGATATTGCTTTGTAAGTAAATACCACAACTTCTTTATCCATTTTTCACTTTCTGCGATGTTGAACTTGTACTGTAAACGAGGTTCTTGTAAACAGATCCGTTCCAAACTTTGGGGTGGCTGTGTCTTTTTGATTTTAATTTCCCTAAGCTATAGGACCATAAGTGGAAGTGCCGTAGGTTCTGTTGCTTTGTTTTTTACATGTTTCAGGAAACACCATACACTTCTCCCGAGTGGTTGTTGGCAATTTACATCCCGCCCATCAGCATAACAAGGCTCCCAGTTCTCCATGGCCTGTCTTGTCTTTCTGGATTTTACACTTTTTTCAGATGGCCCTTTTGACCGGGGGGAAGTGAGACTTCATTGTAGTGCAGATTTCCTTTGCAAGCTTGCTTGTTTGGCCAAAAAGGGCGTATGCGTTTTTTCCTGAATATATTCAGGAAAAAACGCATACGCCCTTTTTGGCCAAGTGCATCATTGTGGACGTTCTGCCTCTTTTCCTATGCTTTCAATGCAATTCCAGTCTACCTCCTGAAATCGGTTTCCTGCAATTCTGCCCCGCTTTCAAGTCCTCTTGGCAGCCTTACTTCAGTCTATTTTTGGACGATAGCTGTCATTTATAACACTGCAGGTTTGTGAATTACAGTGCTCCTGAGCTCCTTTCTTCAACTCGCTTTCTTTTGAGCTGGCCGCAACACCGCAGGATGGCTTCAGGCCCTAATCTGGTTCCGGCACGGCACGCTGAGCCTTTGGTTATTTCCTCTTCCTGGTGGGAAATGAGAGTTAAATTTGCCCGTCCAGACACCTCCAGCTAGCCTCTCATTGGTTCTCGGTATTCCTGTTCATCTTCCGCAGAAATTGCAAACTGGGCCAAACAGGAGGTTAAAGGCGCTGACTCTCCAAGTGGGGAGAGTGTTAGTAAAGCGTCTGGAATGTTGCACCCGAGTACCAGGGGAGGAAAACTGAGACATATTTGAACACGTCTCCCGATCACATGGTTGATCATACTCTAGGTTCCACATGCATGTTTTAGCTGAAGGAAGAATACCTTAAACCTGGAGAGTTGAGACCCGTGTAATGCGTACCATGCAATATGACTTCAAAGGGTCTTCATTTGCTCACCGAACCTCTCCAATCCTATCACTGCTGCGTTTATGCCCCTGTACACATGCTTGATTCTCTTTTGGAGACATAGCAATCCATAGGTTTTCCGATACTTACTAGTCAGGTACATTCTTAGGCGTTTAATATGCGGTGTTGAGTCCATTTCGTTGAGCAAGGAGTAGCTCTTGTCTATTCCATATTTGACTTAAGGAACTTTATCTGTGCTCATTTCAATCTCTGGTTTTATGCAGCACCCCAACTCACCTTTACCCTTAAGCAAGCATAAGTTGGTTTTCTAAATTTGAGACCCTGTTCTGTTCTGTAATTCAGTTCCTGTGTAGCCAAGTTTCCATTCCGTGTATTACTGATATCTTATGATGTTTCTTTTTCTGTGTGACTTATTTCAGTTAGAATCATCATACCTGAATCCACTCATTGTGATGCTAAGGGCCTGATGACATAGATTTCATTGCTGAGTGATATTGCTTTGTAAGTAAATACCACAACTTCTTTATCCATTTTTCACTTTCTGCGATGTTGAACTTGTACTGTAAACGAGGTTCTTGTAAACAGAGCCTTTCCAAACTTTGGGGTGGCTGTGTCTTTTTGATTTTAATTTCCCTAAGCTATAGGACCATAAGTGGCAGTGCACTAGGCTCTGTTGCTTTGTTTTTTAGATGTTTCAGGAAACACCATACACTTCTCCCGAGTGTCTGTTGGCAATTTACATCCCGCCCATCAGCATAACAAGGCTCCCAGTTCTCCATGGCCTGTCCTGCCTTTCTGGATTTTACACTTTTTTCAGATGGCCCTTTTGACCGGGGGGAAGTGAGACTTCATTGTAGTGCAGATTTCCTTTGCAAGCTTGCTTGGTTGGCCAAAAAGGGCGTATGCGTTTTTTCCTGAATATATTCAGGAAAAAACGCATACGCCCTTTTTGGCCAAGTGCATCATTGTGGACGTTCTGCCTCTTTTCCTATGCTTTCAATGCAATTCCAGTCTACCTCCTGAAATCGGTTTCCTGCAATTCTGCCCCGCTTTCAAGTCCTCTTGGCAGCCTTACTTCAGTCTATTTTTGGACAATAGCTGTCATTTATAACTCTGCAGGTTTGTGAATTACAGTGCCCCTGAGCTCCTTTCTTCAACTCGCTTTCTTTTCAGCTGGCCGCAACACCGCAGGATGGCTTCAGGCCCTAATCTGTTTCCGGCACGGCACGCTGAGCCTTTGGTTAATTCCTCTTCCTGGTGGGAAATGAGAGTTAAATTTGCCCGTCCAGACACCTCCAGCTTGTCTCTCATTGGTTCTCGCTATTCCTGTTCATCTTCCGCAGAAATTGCAAACTGGGCCAAACAGGAGGTTAAAGGCGCTGACTCTCCAAGTGGGGAGAGTGTTAGTAAAGCGTCTGGAATGTTGCACCCGAGTACCAGGGGAGGAAAACTGAGACATATTTGAACACGTCTCCCGTTCACATGGTTGATCATACTTGGGTTCCACATGCATGTTTTAGCTGAAGGAAGAATACCTTAAACCTGGAGAGTTGAGACCCGTGTAATGGGTACCATGCAATATGACTTCAAAGGGTCTTCATTTGCTCACCAAACCTCTCCAATCCTATCACTGCTGCGTTTATGCCCCTGTACACACGCTTGATTCTCTTTTGGAGACATAGCAATCCATAGGTTTTAAGATACTTACTAGTCAGGTACATTCTTAGGCGTTTAATATGCGGTGTTGAGTCCATTTCGTTGAGCAAGGAGTAGCTCTTGTCTATTCCATATTTGGCTTAAGGAACTTTATCTGTGCTCATTTCAATCTCTGGTTTTATGCAGCACCCCAACTCACCTTTACCCTTAATCAAGCATAAGTTGGTTTTCTAAATTTGAGACACTGTTCTGTTTTGGAATTCAGTTCCTGTGTAGCCAAGTTTACATTCCGTGTATTAGTGATATCTTATGATGTTTCTTTTTCTGTGTGACTTATTTCAGTTAGAATCATCGTACCTGAATCCACTCATTGTGCTGCTAAGGGCCTGATGACACAGATTTCATTGCTGAGTGATATTGCTTTGTAAGTAAATACCACAACTTCTTTATCCATTTTTCACTTTCTGCGATGTTGAACTTGTACTGTAAACGAGGTTCTTGTAAACAGATCCGTTCCAAACTTTGGGGTGGCTGTGTCTTTTTGATTTTAATTTCCCTAAGCTATAGGACCATAAGTGGAAGTGCCCTAGGTTCTGTTGCTTTGTTTTTTACATGTTTCAGGAAACACCATACACTTCTCCCGAGTGGTTGTTGGCAATTTACATCCCGCCCATCAGCATAACAAGGCTCCCAGTTCTCCATGGCCTGTCTTGTCTTTCTGGATTTTACACTTTTTTCAGATGGCCCTTTTGACCGGGGGGAAGTGAGACTTCATTGTAGTGCAGATTTCCTTTGCAAGCTTGCTTGTTTGGCCAAAAAGGGCGTATGCGTTTTTTCCTGAATATATTCAGGAAAAAACGCATACGCCCTTTTTGGCCAAGTGCATCATTGTGGACGTTCTGCCTCTTTTCCTATGCTTTCAATGCAATTCCAGTCTACCTCCTGAAATCGGTTTCCTGCAATTCTGCCCCGCTTTCAAGTCCTCTTGGCAGCCTTACTTCAGTCTATTTTTGGACGATAGCTGTCATTTATAACACTGCAGGTTTGTGAATTACAGTGCTCCTGAGCTCCTTTCTTCAACTCGCTTTCTTTTGAGCTGGCCGCAACACCGCAGGATGGCTTCAGGCCCTAATCTGGTTCCGGCACGGCACGCTGAGCCTTTGGTTATTTCCTCTTCCTGGTGGGAAATGAGAGTTAAATTTGCCCGTCCAGACACCTCCAGCTAGCCTCTCATTGGTTCTCGGTATTCCTGTTCATCTTCCGCAGAAATTGCAAACTGGGCCAAACAGGAGGTTAAAGGCGCTGACTCTCCAAGTGGGGAGAGTGTTAGTAAAGCGTCTGGAATGTTGCACCCGAGTACCAGGGGAGGAAAACTGAGACATATTTGAACACGTCTCCCGATCACATGGTTGATCATACTCTAGGTTCCACATGCATGTTTTAGCTGAAGGAAGAATACCTTAAACCTGGAGAGTTGAGACCCGTGTAATGCGTACCATGCAATATGACTTCAAAGGGTCTTCATTTGCTCACCGAACCTCTCCAATCCTATCACTGCTGCGTTTATGCCCCTGTACACATGCTTGATTCTCTTTTGGAGACATAGCAATCCATAGGTTTTCCGATACTTACTAGTCAGGTACATTCTTAGGCGTTTAATATGCGGTGTTGAGTCCATTTCGTTGAGCAAGGAGTAGCTCTTGTCTATTCCATATTTGACTTAAGGAACTTTATCTGTGCTCATTTCAATCTCTGGTTTTATGCAGCACCCCAACTCACCTTTACCCTTAAGCAAGCATAAGTTGGTTTTCTAAATTTGAGACCCTGTTCTGTTCTGTAATTCAGTTCCTGTGTAGCCAAGTTTACATTCCGTGTATTACTGATATCTTATGATGTTTCTTTTTCTGTGTGACTTATTTCAGTTAGAATCATCATACCTGAATCCACTCATTGTGATGCTAAGGGCCTGATGACATAGATTTCATTGCTGAGTGATATTGCTTTGTAAGTAAATACCACAACTTCTTTATCCATTTTTCACTTTCTGCGATGTTGAACTTGTACTGTAAACGAGGTTCTTGTAAACAGAGGCGTCCCAAACTTTGGGGTGGCTGTGTCTTTTTGATTTTAATTTCCCTAAGCTATAGGACCATAAGTGGAAGTGCCCTAGGCTCTGTTGCTTTGTTTTTTAGATGTTTCAGGAAACACCATACACTTCTCCCGAGTGGTTGTTGGCAATTTACATCCCGCCCATC
Organism: Delphinus delphis; assembly: GCF_949987515.2. Classification (NCBI taxonomy): domain Eukaryota; kingdom Metazoa; phylum Chordata; class Mammalia; order Artiodactyla; family Delphinidae; genus Delphinus; species Delphinus delphis. Next base: position 363,916 of record NW_027192772.1, read on the forward strand.
AGCATAACAAGGCTCCCAGTTCTCCATGGCCTGTCCTGCCTTTCTGGATTTTACACTTTTTTCAGATGGCCCTTTTGACCGGGGGGAAGTGAGACTTCATTGTAGTGCAGATTTCCTTTGCAAGCTTGCTTGGTTGACCAAAAAGGGCGTATGCGTTTTTTCCTGAATATATTCAGGAAAAAACGCATACGCCCTTTTTGGCCAAGTGCATCATTGTGGACGTTCTGCCTCTTTTCCTATGCTTTCAATGCAATTCCAGTCTACCTCCTGAAATCGGTTTCCTGCAATTCTGCCCCGCTTTCAAGTCCTCTTGGCAGCCTTACTTCAGTCTATTTTTGGACGATAGCTGTCATTTATAACTCTGCAGGTTTGTGAATTACAGTGCCCCTGAGCTCCTTTCTTCAACTTGCTTTCTTGTGACCTGGGAGCAACACCGCAGGATGGCTTCAGGCCCTAATCTGGTTCCGGCACGGCACGCTGAGCCTTTGGTTATTTCCTTTTCCTGGTGGGAAATGAGAGTTAAATTTGCCCGTCCAGACACCTCCAGCTAGTCTCTCATTGGTTCTCGCTATTCCTGTTCATCTTCCGCAGAAATTGCAAACTGGGCCAAACAGGAGGTTAAAGGCGCTGACTCTCCAAGTGGGGAGAGTGTTAGTAAAGCGTCTGGAATGTTGCACCCGAGTACCAGGGGAGGAAAACTGAGACATATTTGAACACGTCTCCCGTTCACATGGTTGATCATACTTGGGTTCCACATGCATGTTTTAGCTGAAGGAAGAATACCTAAAACCTGCGTAGTTGAAACCCGTGGAATGGGTACCATGCAATATGACTTCAAAGGGTCTTCATTTGCTCACCGAACCTCTCCAATCCTATCACTGCTGCGTTTATGCCCCTGTACACATGCTTGATTCTCTTTCGGAGACATAGCAATCCATAGGTTTTAAGATACTTACTAGTCAGGAACATTCTTAGGCGTTTAATATGGGGGGTTGAGTCCATTTCGTTGAGCAAGGAGTAGCTCTTGTCTATTCCATATTTGGCTTAAGGAACTTTATCTGTGCTCATTTCAATCTCTGGTTTTATGCAGCACCCCAACTCACCTTTACCCTTAAGCAAGCATAAGTTGGTTTTCTAAATTTGAGACCCTGTTCTGTTTTGGAATTCAGTTCCTGTGTAGCCAAGTTTACATTCCGTGTATTAGTGATATCTTATGATGTTTCTTTTTCTGTGTGACTTACTTCAGTTAGAATCATCATACCTGAATCCACTCATTGTGCCGCTAAGGGCCTGATGACACAGATTTCATTGCTGAGTGATATTGCTTTGTAAGTATATACCACAACTTCTTTATCCATTTTTCACTTTCTGCGATGTTGAACTTGTACTGTAAACGAGGTTCTTGTAAACAGAGGCGTCCCAAACTTTGGGGTGGCTGTGTCTTTTTGATTTTAATTTCCCTAAGCTATAGGACCATAAGTGGCAGTGCCCTAGGCTCTGTTGCTTTGTTTTTTAGATGTTTCAGGAAACACCATACACTTCTCCCGAGTGTCTGTTGGCAATTTACATCCCGCCCATCAGCATAACAAGGCTCCCAGTTCTCCATGGCCTGTCCTGCCTTTCTGGATTTTACACTTTTTTCAGATGGCCCTTTTGACCGGGGGGAAGTGAGACTTCATTGTAGTGCAGATTTCCTTTGCAAGCTTGCTTGGTTGGCCAAAAAGGGCGTATGCGTTTTTTCCTGAATATATTCAGGAAAAAACGCATACGCCCTTTTTGGCCAAGTGCATCATTGTGGACGTTCTGCCTCTTTTCCTATGCTTTCAATGCAATTCCAGTCTACCTCCTGAAATCGGTTTCCTGCAATTCTGCCCCGCTTTCAAGTCCTCTTGGCAGCCTTACTTCAGTCTATTTTTGGACGATAGCTGTCATTTATAACTCTGCAGGTTTGTGAATTACAGTGCCCCTGAGCTCCTTTCTTCAACTCGCTTTCTTTTGAGCTGGCCGCAACACCGCAGGATGGCTTCAGGCCCTAATCTGGTTCCGGTACGGCACGCTGAGCCTTTGGTTATTTCCTCTTCCTGGTGGGAAATGAGAGTTAAATTTGCCCGTCCAGACACCTCCAGCTAGCCTCTCATTGGTTCTCGCTATTCCTGTTCATCTTCCGCAGAAATTGCAAACTGGGCCAAACAGGAGGTTAAAGGCACTGACTCTCCAAGTGGGGAGAGTGTTAGTAAAGCGTCTGGAATGTTGCACCCGAGTACCAGGGGAGGAAAACTGAGACATATTTGAACACATCTCCGGATCACATGGTTGATCATACTCTAGGTTCCACATGCATGTTTTAGCTGAAGGAAGAATACCTTAAACCTGGGTAGTTGAAACCCGTGGAATGGGTACCATGCAATATGACTTCAAAGGGTCTTCATTTGCTCACCGAACCTCTCCAATCCTATCACTGCTGTGTTTATGCCCCTGTACACATGCTTGATTCTCTTTCGGAGACATAGCAATCCATAGGTTTTAAGATACTTACTAGTCAGGTACATTCTTAGGCGTTTAATATGCGGTGTTGAGTCCATTTCGTTGAGCAAGGAGTAGCTCTTGTCTATTCCATACTTCGCTTAAGGAACTTTATCTGTGCTCATTTCAATCTCTGGTTTTATGCAGCACCCCAACTCACCTTTACCCTTAAGCAAGCATAAGTTGTTTTTCTAAATTTGAGTCCCTGTTCTGTTCTGTAATTCAGTTCCTGTGTAGCCAAGTTTACATTCCGTGTATTACTGATATCTTATGATGTTTCTTTTTCTGTGTGACTTACTTCAGTTAGAATCATCATACCTGAATCCACTCATTGTGCTGCTAAGGGCCTGATGACACAGATTTCATTGCTGAGTGATATTGCTTTGTAAGTAAATACCACAACTTCTTTATCCATTTTTCACTTTCTGCGATGTTGAACTTGTACTGTAAACGAGGTTCTTGTAAACAGAGCCGTTCCAAACTTTGGGGTGGCTGTGTCTTTTTGATTTTAATTTCCCTAAGCTATAGGACCATAAGTGGAAGTGCCCTAGGTTCTGTTGCTGTGTTTTTTAGATGTTTCAGGAAACACCATACACTTCTCCCGAGTGGTTGTTGGCAATTTGCATCCCGCCCATCAGCATAACAAGGCTCCCAGTTCTCCATGGCCTGTCCTGCCTTTCTGGATTTTACACTTTTTTCAGATGGCCCTTTTGACCGGGGGGAAGTGAGACTTCATTGTAGTGCAGATTTCCTTTGCAAGCTTGCTTGGTTGGCCAAAAAGGGCGTATGCGTTTTTTCCTGAATATATTCAGGAAAAAACGCATACGCCCTTTTTGGCCAAGTGCATCATTGTGGACGTTCTGCCTCTTTTCCTATGCTTTCAATGCAATTCCAGTCTACCTCCTGAAATCGGTTTCCTGCAATTCTGCCCCGCTTTCAAGTCCTCTTGGCAGCCTTACTTCAGTCTATCTTTGGACGATAGCTGTCATTTATAACTCTGCAGGTTTGTGAATTACAGTGCCCCTGAGCTCCTTTCTTCAACTCGCTTTCTTGTGACCTGGCCGCAACACCGCAGGATGGCTTCAGGCCCTAATCTGGCTCCGGTACGGCATGCTGAGCCTTTGGTTATTTCCTCTTCCTGGTGGGAAATGAGAGTTAAATTTGCCAGTCCAGACACCTCCAGCTAGCCTCTCATTGGTTCTCGCTATTCCTGTTCATCTTCCGCAGAAATTGCAAACTGGGCCAAACAGGAGGTTAAAGGCGCTGACTCTCCAAGTGGGGAGAGTGTTAGTAAAGCGTCTGGAATGTTGCACCCGAGTACCAGGGGAGGAAAACTGAGACATATTTGAACACGTCTCCCGTTCACATGGTTGATCATACTTGGGTTCCACATGCATGTTTTAGCTGAAGGAAGAATACCTTAAACCTGGAGAGTTGAGACCTGTGTAATGGGTACCATGAAATATGACTTCAAAGGGTCTTCATTTGCTCACCGAACCTCTCCAATCCTATCACTGCTGCGTTTATGCTCCTGTACACATGCTTGATTCTCTTTTGGAGACATAGCAATCCATAGGTTTTACGATACTTACTAGTCAGGTACATCCTTAGGCGTTTAATATGCGGTGTTGAGTCCATTTCGTTGAGCAAGGAGTAGCTCTTGTCTATTCCGTATTTGACTTAAGGAACTTTATCTGTGCTCATTTCAATCTCTGGTTTTATGCAGCACCCCAACTCACCTTTACCCTTAAGCAAGCATAAGTTGGTTTTCTAAATTTGAGACCCTGTTCTGTTCTGTAATTCAGTTCCTGTGTAGCCAACTTTACATTCCGTGTATTACTGATAACTTATGATGTTTCTTTTTCTGTGTGACTTATTTCAGTTAGAATCATCATACCTGAATCCACTCATTGTGATGCTAAGGGCCTGATGACATAGATTTCATTGCTGAGTGATATTGCTTTGTAAGTAAATACCACAACTTCTTTATCCATTTTTCACTTTCTGCGATGTTGAACTTGTACTGTAAACGAGGTTCTTGTAAACAGAGCTGTTCCAAACATTGGGGTGGCTGTGTCTTTTTGATTTTAATTTCCCTAAGCTATAGGACCATAAGTGGCAGTGCCCTAGGCTCTGTTGCTTTGTTTTTTAGATGTTTCAGGAAACACCATACACTTCTCCCGAGTGTCTGTTGGCAATTTACATCCCGCCCATCAGCATAACAAGGCTCCCAGTTCTCCATGGCCTGTCCTGCCTTTCTGGATTTTACACTTTTTTCAGATGGCCCTTTTGACCGGGGGGAAGTGAGACTTCATTGTAGTGCAGATTTCCTTTGCAAGCTTGCTTGGTTGGCCAAAAAGGGCGTATGCGTTTTTTCCTGAATATATTCAGGAAAAAACGCATACGCCCTTTTTGGCCAAGTGCATCATTGTGGACGTTCTGCCTCTTTTCCTGTGCTTTCAATGCAATTCCAGTCTACCTCCTGAAATCGGTTTCCTGCAATTCTGCCCCGCTTTCAAGTCCTCTTGGCAGCCTTACTTCAGTCTATTTTTGGACGATCGCTGTCATTTATAAGCCTGCAGGTTTGTGAATTACAGTGCCCCTGAGCTCCTTTCTTCAACTCGCTTTCTTTTGAGCTGGCCGCAACACCGCAGGATGGCTTCAGGCCCTAATCTGGTTCCGGCACGGCACGCTGAGCCTTTGGTTAATTCCTCTTCCTGGTGGGAAATGAGAGTTAAATTTGCCCGTCCAGACACCTCCAGCTAGCCTCTCATTGGTTCTCGCTATTCCTGTTCATCTTCCGCAGAAATTGCAAACTGGGCCAAACAGGAGGTTAAAGGCGCTGACTCTCCAATTGGGGAGAGTGTTAGTAAAGCGTCTGGAATGTTGCACCCGAGTACCAGGGGAGGAAAACTGAGACATATTTGAACACGTCTCCCGTTCACATGGTTGATCATACTTGGGTTCCACATGCATGTTTTAGCTGAAGGAAGAATACCTTAAACCTGGAGAGTTGAGACCCGTGTAATGGGTACCATGCAATATGACTTCAAAGGGTCTTCATTTGCTCACCGAACCTCTCCAATCCTATCACTGCTGCGTTTATGCCCCTGTACACATGCTTGATTCTCTTTTGGAGACATAGCAATCCATAGGTTTTACGATACTTACTAGTCAGGTACATTCTTAGGCGTTTAATATGCGGTGTTGAGTCCATTTCGTTGAGCAAGGAGTAGCTCTTGTCTATTCCATATTTGACTTAAGGAACTTTATCTGTGCTCATTTCAATCTCTGGTTTTATGCAGCACCCCAACTCACCTTTACCCTTAAGCAAGCATAAGTTGGTTTTCTAAATTTGAGACCCTGTTCTGTTCTGTAATTCAGTTCCTGTGTAGCCAACTTTACATTCCGTGTATTACTGATATCTTATGATGTTTCTTTTTCTGTGTGACTTATTTCAGTTAGAATCATCATACCTGAATCCACTCATTGTGATGCTAAGGGCCTGATGACATAGATTTCATTGCTGAGTGATATTGCTTTGTAAGTAAATACCACAACTTCTTTATCCATTTTTCACTTTCTGCGATGTTGAACTTGTACTGTAAACGAGGTTCTTGTAAACAGAGCCTTTCCAAACTTTGGGGTGGCTGTGTCTTTTTGATTTTAATTTCCCTAAGCTATAGGACCATAAGTGGCAGTGCCCTAGGCTCTGTTGCTTTGTTTTTTAGATGTTTCAGGAAACACCATACACTTCTCCCGAGTGTCTGTTGGCAATTTACATCCCGCCCATCAGCATAACAAGGCTCCCAGTTCTCCATGGCCTGTCCTGCCTTTCTGGATTTTACACTTTTTTCAGATGGCCCTTTTGACCGGGGGGAAGTGAGACTTCATTGTAGTGCAGATTTCCTTTGCAAGCTTGCTTGGTTGGCCAAAAAGGGCGTATGCCTTTTTTCCTGAATATATTCAGGAAAAAACGCATACGCCCTTTTTGGCCAAGTGCATCATTGTGGACGTTCTGCCTCTTTTCTTATGCTTTCAATGCAATTCCAGTCTACCTCCTGAAATCGGTTTCCTGCAATTCTGCCCCACTTTCAAGTCCTCTTGGCAGCCTTACTTCAGTCTATTTTTGGACGATAGCTGTCATTTATAACTCTGCAGGTTTGTGAGTTACAGTGCCCCTGAGCTCCTTTCTTCAACTCGTTTTCTTGTGAGCTGGCTGCAACACCGCTGGATGGCTTCAGGCCCTAATCTGGTTCCGGCACGGCATGCTGAGCCTTTGGTTATTTCCTCTTTCTGGTGGGAAATGAGAGTTAAATTTGCCCGTCCAGACACCTCCAGCTAGTCTCTCATTGGTTCTCCCTATTCCTGTTCATCTTCCTCAGAAATTGCAAACGGGGCCAAACAGGAAGTTAAAGGTGCTGACTCTCCAAGTGGGGAGAGTGTTAGTAAAGCGTCTGGAATGTTGCACCCGAGTACCAGGGGAGGAAAACTGAGACATATTTGAACACGTCTCCCGTTCACACGGTTGATCATACTCTGGGTTCCACATGCATGTTTTAGCTGAAGGAAGAATACCTTAAACCTGGAGAGTTGAGACCCGTGTAATGGGTACCATGCAATATGACTTCAAAGGGTCTTCATTTGCTCACCGAACCTCTCCAATCCTATCACTGCTGCGTTTATGCCCCTGTGCACACGCTTGTTTCTCTTTTGGAGACATAGCAATGCATAGGTTTTAAGATACTTACTAGTCAGGTACATTCTTAGGCGTTTAATATGGGGTGTTGAGTCCATTTCGTTGAGCAAGGAGTAGCTCTTGTCTATTCCATATTTGGCTTAAGGAACTTTATCTGTGCTCATTTCAATCTCTGGTTTTATGCAGCACCCCAACTCACCTTCCCCCTTAAGCAAGCATAAGTTGGTTTTCTAAACTTGAGACACTGTTCTGTTTTGTAATTCAGTTCATGTGTAGCCAAGTTCACATTCTGTGTATTAGTGATACCTTATGATGTTTCTCTTCTGTGTGACTTATTTCAGTTCGAATCATCATACCTGAATCCACTCATTATGCTGCTACGGGCCTGATGACATAGATTTCATTGCTGAGTGATATTGCATTGTACGTAAGTACCACAAGTTCTTTATCCATTTTTCACTTTCTGCAATATTGAACTTGTACTGTAAACGAGGTTCTTGTAAACAGACCCGTCCCAAACTTTGGGGTGGCTGTGTCTTTTTGATTTTAATTTCCCTAAGCTATAGGACCATAAGTGGAAGTGCCCTAGGTTCTGTTGCTTTGTTTTTTAGATGTTTCAGGAAACACCATACACTTCTCCCGAGTGGCTGTTGGCAATTTACATCCCGCCCATCAGCATAACAAGGCTCCCACTTCTCAATGGCCTGTTGCCTTTCTGGATTTTACACTTTTTTCAGATGGCCCTTTTGACCGGGGGGAAGTGAGACTTCATTGTAGTGCAGATTTCCTTTGCAAGCTTGCTTGGTTGGCCAAAAAGGGCGTATGCGTTTTTTCCTGAATATATTCAGGAAAAAACGCATACGCCCTTTTTGGCCAAGTGCATCATTGTGGACGTTCTGCCTCTTTTCCTATGCTTTCAATGCAATTCCAGTCTACCTCCTGAAATCGGTTTCCTGCAATTCTGCCCCGCTTTCAAGTCCTCTTGGCAGGCTTACTTCAGTATATTTTTGGACGATAGCTGTCATTTATAACTCTGCAGGTTTGTGAATTACAGTGCCCCTGAGCTCCTTTCTTCAACTCGCTTTCTTGTGACCTGGCCGCAACACCGCAGGATGGCTTCAGGCCCTAATCTGGTTCCGGCACGGCACGCTGAGCCTTTGGTTATTTCCTCTTCCTGGTGGGAAATGAGAGTTAAATTTGCCCGTCCAGACACCTCCAGCTAGTCTCTCATTGGTTCTCGCTATTCCTGTTCATCTTCCGCAGAAATTGCAAACTGGGCCAAACAGGAGGTTAAAGGCGCTGACTCTCCAAGTGGGGAGAGTGTTAGTAAAGCGTCTGGAATGTTGCACCCGAGTACCAGGGTACGAAAACTGAGATATATTTGAACACGTCTCCTGTTCACACGGATGATCATACTCTTGGTTCCACATGCATGTTTTAGCTGAAGGAAGAATACCTTAAACCTGGGTAGTTGAAACCCGTGGAATGGGTACCATGCAATATGACTTCAAAGGGTCTTCATTTGCTCACCGAACCTCTCCAATCCTATCACTGCTGCGTTTATGCCCCTGTACACATGCTTGATTCTCTTTCGGAGACATAGCAATCCATAGGTTTTAAGATACTTATTACTCAGGTACATTCTTAGGCGTTTAATATGCGGTGTTGAGTCCATTTCGTTGAGCAAGGAGTAGCTCTTGTCTATTCCATATTTGACTTAAGGAACTTTATCTGTGCTCATTTCAATCTCTGGTTTTATGCAGCACCCCAACTCACCTTTCCCCTTAAGCAAGCATAAGTTGGTTTTCTAAATTTGAGACACTGTTCTGTTTTGGAATTCAGTTCCTGTGTAGCCAAGTTTACATTCCGTGTATTACTGATATCTTATGATGTTTCTTTTTCTGTGTGACTTATTTCAGTTAGAATCATCATACCTGAATCCACTCATTGTGCTGCTAAGGGCCTGATGACACAGATTTCATTGCTGAGTGATATTGCTTTGTAAGTAAATACCACAACTTCTTTCTCCATTTTTCACTTTCTGCGATGTTGAACTTGTACTGTAAACGAGGTTCTTGTAAACAGAGCCGTTCCAAACTTTGGGGTGGCTGTGTCTTTTTGATTTTAATTTCCCTAAGCTATAGGACCATAAGTGGAAGTGCCCTAGGTTCTGTTGCTTTGTTTTTTAGATGTTTCAGGAAACACCATACACTTCTCCCGAGTGGTTGTTGGCAATTTACATCCCGCCCATCAGCATAACAAGGCTCCCAGTTCTCCATGGCCTGTCCTGCCTTTCTGGATTTTACACTTTTTTCAGATGGCCCTTTTGACCGGGGGGAAGTGAGACTTCATTGTAGTGCAGATTTCCTTTGCAAGTTTGCTTGGTTGGCCAAAAAGGGCGTATGCGTTTTTTCCTGAATATATTCAGGAAAAAACGCATACGCCCTTTTTGGCCAAGTGCATCATTGTGGACGTTCTGCCTCTTTTCCTATGCTTTCAATGCAATTCCAGTCTACCTCCTGAAATCGGTTTTCTGCAATTCTGCCCCGCTTTCAAGTCCTCTTGGCAGGCTTACTTCAGTCTATTTTTTGACGATAGCTGTCATTTATAACTCTGCAGGTTTGTGAATTACAGTGCCCCTGAGCTCCTTTCTTCAACTCGCTTTCTTGTGAGCTGGCCGCAGCACCGCAGGATGGCTTCAGGCCCTTATCTGGTTCCGGCACGGCACGCTGAGCCTTTGGTTATTTCCTCTTCCTGGTGGGAAATGAGAGTTAAATTTGCCCGTCCAGACACCTCCAGCTAGTCTCTCATTGGTTCTCGCTATTCCTGTTCATCTTCCGCAGAAATTGCAAACTGGGCCAAACAGGAGGTTAAAGGCGCTGACTCTCCAAGTCGGGAGAGTGTTAGTAAAGCGTCTGGAATGTTGCACCCGAGTACCAGGGTACGTAAACTGAGACATATTTGAACACGTCTCCCGTTCACATGGATGATCATACTCTTGGTTCCACATGCATGTTTTAGCTGAAGGAAGAATACCTTAAACCTGGGTAGTTGAAACCCGTGGAATGGGTACCATGCAATATGACTTCAAAGGGTCTTCATTTGCTCATCGAACCTCTCCAATCCTATCACTGCTGCGTTTATGCTCCTGTACACATGCTTGATTCTCTTTCGGAGACATAGCAATCCATAGGTTTTAAGATACTTACTAGTCAGGTACATTCTTAGGCGTTTAATATGCGGTGTTGAGTCCATTTCGTTGAGCAAGGAGTAGCTCTTGTCTATTCCATATTTGGCTTAAGGAACTTTATCTGTGCTCATTTCAGTCTCTGGTTTTATGCAGCACCCCAACTCACCTTTCCCCTTAAGCAAGCATAAGTTGGTTTTCTAAATTTGAGACCCTGTTCTGTTCTGTAATTCAGTTCCTGTGTAGCCAAGTTTGCATTCCGTGTATTAGTGATATCTTATGATGTTTCTTTTTCTGTGTGACTTATTTCAGTTAGAATCATCATACCTGAATCCACTCATTGTGCTGCTAAGGGCCTGATGACATAGATTTCATTGCTGAGTGTTATTGCTTTGTAAGTAAATACCACAGCTTTTTTATCCATTTTTCATTTTCTGCGATGTTGAACTTGTACTGTAAACGAGGTTCTTGTAAACAGAGCCGTCCCAAACTTTGGGGTGGCTGTGTCTTTTTGATTTTAATTTCCCTAAGCTATAGGACCATAAGTGGAAGTGCCCTAGGCTCTGTTGCTTTTTTTTCTCGATGTTTCAGGAAACACCATACACTTCTCCCATGTGGTTGTTGGCAATTTACATCCCGCCCATCAGCATAACAAGGCTCCCAGTTCTCCATGTCCTGTCCTGCCTTTCTGGATTTTACACTTTTTTCAGATGGCCCTTTTGACCGGGGGGAAGTGAGACTTCATTGTAGTGCAGATTTCCTTTGTAAGCTTGCTTGGTTGGCCAAAAAGCGCGTATGCGTTTTTTCCTGAATATATCCAGGAAAAAACGCATACGCCCTTTTTGGCCAAGTGCATCATTGTGGACGTTCTACCTCTTTTCCTATGCTTTCAATGCAATTGCAGTCTACCTCCTGAAATCGGGTTCCTGCAATTCTGCCCCGCTTTCAAGTCCTCTAGGCAGCCTTACTTCAGTATATTTTTGGACGATAGCTGTCATTTATAACTCTGCAGGTTTGTGAATTACAGTGCCCCTGAGCTCCTTTCTTCAACTCGCTTTCTTGTGACCTGGCCGCAACACCGCAAGATGTCTTCAGGCCCTAATCTGGTTCTGGCACGGCACGCTGAGCCTTTGGTTAATTCCTCTTCCTGGTGGGAAATGAGAGTTAAATTTGCCCATCCAGACACCTCCAGCTAGTCTCTCATTGATTCTCGCTGTTCCTGTTCATCTTCCGCAGAAATTGCAAACTGGGCCAAACAGGAGGTTAAAGGGACGGACTCTCCAAGTGGGGAGAGTGTTAGTAAGCGTCTGGAATGTTGCACCCGAGTACCAGGGTACGAAAACTGAGACATATTTGAACACGTCTCCCGATCACATGGTTGATCATACTCTAGGTTCCACATGCATGTTTTAGCTGAAGGAAGAATACCTTAAACCTGGGTAGTTGAAACCCGTGGAATGGGTACCATGCAATATGACTTCAAAGGGTCTTCATTTGCTCAAGAACCTCTCCAGTCCTCTCACTGCTGCGTTTATGCCCCTGTACACATGCTTGATTCTCTTTCGGAGACATAGCAATCCATAGGTTTTAAGATACTTACTAGTCAGGTACATTCTTAGGCGTTTAATATGCGGTGTTGAGTCCATTTCGTTGAGCAAGGAGTAGCTCTTGTCTATTCCATATTTGGCTTAAGGAACTTTATCTGTGCTCATTTCAATCTCTGGTTTTATGCAGCACCCCAACTCACCTTTCCCCTTAAGCAAGCATAAGTTGGTTTTCTAAATTTGAGACCCTGTTCTGTTCTGTAATTCAGTTCCTGTGTAGCCAAGTTTACATTCCGTGTATTACTGATATCTTATGATGTTTCATTTTCTGTGTGACTTATTTCAGTTAGAAAAATCATACCTGAATCCACTCATTGTGCTGCTAAGGGCCTGATGACATAGATTTCATTGCTGAGTGATATTGCTTTGTAAGTAAATACCACAACTTCTTTATCCATTTTTCACTTTCTGTGATATTGAACTTGTACTGTAAATGACGTTCTTGTAAACAGAGCCGTCCCAAACTTTGGGGTGGCTGTGTCTTTTTGATTTTAATTTCCCTAAGCTATAGGACCATAAGTGGAAGTGCCCTAGGCTCTGTTGCTTTGTTTTTTCGATGTTTCAGGAAACACCATACACTTCTCCCGAGTGTCTGTTGGCAATTTACATCCCGCCCATCAGCATAACAAGGCTCCCAGTTCTCCATGGCCTGTCCTGCCTTTCTGGATTTTACACTTTTTTCAGATGGCCCTTTTGACCGGGGGGAAGTGAGACTTCATTGTAGTGCAGATTTCCTTTGCAAGCTTGCTTGGTTGGCCAAAAAGGGCGTATGCCTTTTTTCCTGAATATATTCAGGAAAAAACGCATACGCCCTTTTTGGCCAAGTGCATCATTGTGGACGTTCTGCCTCTTTTCTTATGCTTTCAATGCAATTCCAGTCTACCTCCTGAAATCGGTTTCCTGCAATTCTGCCCCACTTTCAAGTCCTCTTGGCAGCCTTACTTCAGTCTATTTTTGGACGATAGCTGTCATTTATAACTCTGCAGGTTTGTGAGTTACAGTGCCCCTGAGCTCCTTTCTTCAACTCGTTTTCTTGTGAGCTGGCTGCAACACCGCTGGATGGCTTCAGGCCCTAATCTGGTTCCGGCACGGCATGCTGAGCCTTTGGTTATTTCCTCTTTCTGGTGGGAAATGAGAGTTAAATTTGCCCGTCCAGACACCTCCAGCTAGTCTCTCATTGGTTCTCCCTATTCCTGTTCATCTTCCGCAGAAATTGCAAACGGGGCCAAACAGGAAGTTAAAGGTGCTGACTCTCCAAGTGGGGAGAGTGTTAGTAAAGCGTCTGGAATGTTGCACCCGAGTACCAGGGGAGGAAAACTGAGACATATTTGAACACGTCTCCCGTTCACACGGTTGATCATACTCTGGGTTCCACATGCATGTTTTAGCTGAAGGAAGAATACCTTAAACCTGGAGAGTTGAGACCCGTGTAATGGGTACCATGCAATATGACTTCAAAGGGTCTTCATTTGCTCACCGAACCTCTCCAATCCTATCACTGCTGCGTTTATGCCCCTGTGCACACGCTTGTTTCTCTTTTGGAGACATAGCAATCCATAGGTTTTAAGATACTTACTAGTCAGGTACATTCTTAGGCGTTTAATATGGGGTGTTGAGTCCATTTCGTTGAGCAAGGAGTAGCTCTTGTCTATTCCATATTTGGCTTAAGGAACTTTATCTGTGCTCATTTCAATCTCTGGTTTTATGCAGCACCCCAACTCACCTTCCCCCTTAAGCAAGCATAAGTTGGTTTTCTAAACTTGAGACACTGTTCTGTTTTGTAATTCAGTTCATGTGTAGCCAAGTTCACATTCTGTGTATTAGTGATACCTTATGATGTTTCTTTTCTGTGTGACTTATTTCAGTTCGAATCATCATACCTGAATCCACTCATTATGCTGCTACGGGCCTGATGACATAGATTTCATTGCTGAGTGATATTGCATTGTACGTAAGTACCACAAGTTCTTTATCCATTTTTCACTTTCTGCAATATTGAACTTGTACTGTAAACGAGGTTCTTGTAAACAGAGCCGTCCCAAACTTTGGGGTGGCTGTGTCTTTTTGATTTTAATTTCCCTAAGCTATAGGACCATAAGTGGAAGTGCCCTAGGTTCTGTTGCTTTGTTTTTTAGATGTTTTAGGAAACACCATACACTTCTCCCGAGTGGCTGTTGGCAATTTACATCCCGCCCATCAGCATAACAAGGCTCCCAGTTCTCCATGGCCTGTCGTGCCTTTCTGGATTTTACACTTTTTTCAGATGGCCCTTTTGACCAGGTGGAAATGAGACTTCATTGTAGTGCAGATTTCCTTTGCAAGCTTGCTTGGTTGGCCAAAAAGTGCGTATGCGTTTTTTCCTGAATATATTCAGGAAAAAACACATACGCCCTTTTTGGCCAAGTGCATCATTGTGGACGTTCTGTCTCTTTTCCTATGCTTTCAATGCAATTCCAGTCTACCTCCTGAAATCGGTTTCCTGCAATTCTGCCCCGCTTTCAAGTCCTTTTGGCAGCCTTACTTCAGTATATTTTTGGACGATAGCTGTCATTTATAACTCTGCAGGTTTGTGAATTACAGTGCCCCTGAGCTCCTTTCTTCAACTCGCTTTCTTGTGACCTGGCCGCAACACCGCAGGATGGCTTCAGGCCCTAATCTGGTTCCGGCACGGCACGCTGAGCCTTTGGTTATTTCCTCTTCCTGGTGGGAAATGAGAGTTAAATTTGCCCGTCCAGACACCTCCAGCTAGTCTCTCATTGGTTCTCGCTATTCCTGTTCATCTTCCGCAGAAATTGCAAACTGGGCCAAACAGGAGGTTAAAGGCGCTGACTCTCCAAGTGGGGAGAGTGTTAGTAAAGCGTCTGGAATGTTGCACCCGAGTACCAGGGGAGGAAAACTGAGACATATTTGAACACGTCTCCCATTCACATGGTTGATCATACTTGGGTTCCACATGCATGTTTTAGCTGAAGGAAGAATACCTTAAACCTGGAGAGTTAAGACCCGTGTAATGGGTACCATGCAATATGACTTCAAAGGGTCTTCATTTGCTCACCAAACCTCTCCAATCCTATCACTGCTGCGTTTATGCCCCTGTACACATGCTTGATTCTCTTTCGGAGACATAGCAATCCATAGGTTTTAAGATACTTACTAGTCAGGTACATTCTTAGGCGTTTAATATGCGGTGTTGAGTCCATTTCGTTGAGCAAGGAGTAGCTCTTGTCTATTCCATATTTGGCTTAAGGAACTTTATCTGTGCTCATTTCAATCTCTGGTTTTATGCAGCACCCCAACTCACCTTTCCCCTTAAGCAAGCATAAGTTGGTTTTCTAAATTTGAGACCCTGTTCTGTTCTGTAATTCAGTTCCTGTGTAGCCAAGTTTACATTCCGTGTATTACTGATATCTTATGATGTTTCTTTTTCTGTGTGACTTATTTCAGTTAGAATCATCATACCTGAATCCACTCATTGTGCTGCTAAGGGCCTGATGACACAGATTTCATTGCTGAGTGATATTGCTTTGTAAGTAAATACCACAACTTCTTTATCCATTTTTCACTTTCTGCGATGTTGAACTTGTACTGTAAACGAGGTTCTTGTAAACAGAGCCGTTCCAAACTTTGGGGTGGCTGTGTCTTTTTGATTTTAATTTCCCTAAGCTATAGGACCATAAGTGGAAGTGCCCTAGGTTCTGTTGCTTTGTTTTTTAGATGTTTCAGGAAACACCATACACTTCTCCCGAGTGGTTGTTGGCAATTTACATCCCGCCCATCAGCATAACAAGGCTCCCAGTTCTCCATGGCCTGGCCTGCCTTTCTGGATTTTACACTTTTTTCAGATGGCCCTTTTGACCGGGGGGAAGTGAGACTTCATTGTAGTGCAGATTTCCTTTGCAAGCTTGCTTGGTTGGCCAAAAAGGGCGTATGCGTTTTTTCCTGAATATATTCAGGAAAAAACGCATACGCCCTTTTTGGCCAAGTGCATCATTGTGGACGTTCTGCCACTTTTCCTATGCTTTCAATGCAATTCCAGTCTACCTCCTGAAATCGGTTTCCTGCAATTCTGCCCCGCTTTCAAGTCCTCTTGGCAGCCTTACTTCAGTCTATTTTTGGACGATAGCTGTCATTTATAACTCTGCAGGTTTGTGAATTACAGTGCCCCTGAGCTCCTTTCTTCAACTCGCTTTCTTTTGAGCTGGCCGCAGCACCGCAGGATGTCTTCAGGCTCTAATCTGGTTGTGGCACGGCACGCTGAGCGTTTGGTTATTTCCTCTTCCTGGTGGGAAATGAGAGTTAAATTTGCCCATCCAGACACCTCCAGCTAGTTTCTCATTGGTTCTCGCTATTCCTGTTCATCTTCCGCAGAAATTGCAAACTGGGCCAAACAGGAGGTTAAAGGGACTGACTCTCCAAGTGGGGAGAGTGTTAGTAAAGCGTCTGGAATGTTGCACCCGAGTACCAGGGTACGAAAACTGAGACATATTTGAACACGTCTCCTGATCACATGGTTGATCATACTCTGGGTTCCACATGCATGTTTTAGCTGAAGGAAGAATACCTAAAACCTGGGTAGTTGAAACCCGTGTAATGGGTACCATGCAATATGACTTCAAGGGTCTTCATTTGCTCACCGAACCTCTCCAATCCTATCACTGCTGCGTTTATGCCCCTGTACACATGCTTGATTCTCTTTCGGACACATAGCAATCCATAGGTTTTAAGATACTTACTAGTCAGGTACATTCTTAGGCGTTTAATATGCGGTGTTGAGTCCATTTCGTTGAGCAAGGAGTAGCTCTTGTCTATTCCATATTTGGCTTAAGGAACTTTATCTGTGCTCATTTCAATCTCTGGTTTTATGCAGCACCCCAACTCACCTTTACCCTTAAGCAAGCATAAGTTGGTTTTCTAAATTTGAGACCCTGTTCTGTTCTGTAATTCAGTTCCTGTGTAGCCAAGTTTCCATTCCGTGTATTACTGATATCTTATGATGTTTCTTTTTCTGTGTGACTTATTTCAGTTAGAATCATCATACCTGAATCCACTCATTGTGCTGCTAAGGGCCTGATGACATAGATTTCATTGCTGAGTGATATTGCTTTGTAAGTAAATACCACAACTTCTTTATCCATTTTTCACTTTCTGCGATGTTGAACTTGTACTGTAAACGAGGTTCTTGTAAACAGAGGCGTCCCAAACTTTGGGGTGGCTGTGTCTTTTTGATTTTAGTTTCCCTAAGCTATAGGACTATAAGTGGCAGTGCCCTAGGCTCTGTTGCTTTGTTTTTTAGATGTTTCAGGAAACACCATACACTTCTCCCGAGTGTCTGTTGGCAATTTACATCCCGCCCATCAGCATAACAAGGCTCCCAGTTCTCCATGGCCTGTCCTGCCTTTCTGGATTTTACACTTTTTTCAGATGGCCCTTTTGACCGGGGGGAAGTGAGACTTCATTGTAGTGCAGATTTCCTTTGCAAGCTTGCTTGGTTGGCCAAAAAGGGCGTATGCGTTTTTTCCTGAATATATTCAGGAAAAAACGCATACGCACTTTTTGGCCAAGTGCATCATTGTGGACGTTCTGCCTCTTTTCCTATGCTTTCAATGCAATTCCAGTCTACCTCCTGAAATCGGTTTCCTGCAATTCTGCCCCGCTTTCAAGTCCTCTTGGCAGCCTTACTTCAGTCTATTTTTGGATGATAGCTGTCATTTATAACTCTGCAGGTTTGCGAATTACAGTGCCCCTGAGCTCCTTTCTTCAACTCGCTTTCTTGTGAGCTGGCCGCAACACCGCAGGATGGCTTCAGGCCCTAATCTGGTTCCGGCATGGCACGCTGAGCCTTTGGTTAATTCCTCTTCCTGGTGGGAAATGAGAGTTAAATTTGCCCGTCCAGACACCTCCAGCTAGTCTCTCATTGGTTCTCGCTATTCCTCTTCATCTTCCGCAGAAATTGCAAACTGGGCCAAACAGGATGTTAAAGGTGCTGACTCTCCAAGTGGGGAGAGTGTTAGTAAAGCATCTGGAATGTTGCACCCGAGTACCAGGGTACGAAAACTGAGACATATTTGAACACGTCTCCCGATCACATGGTTGATCATACTCTGGGATCCACATGCATGTTTTAGCTGAAGGAAGAATACCTAAAACCTGGGTAGTTGAAACGCGTGGAATGGGTACCATGCAATATGACTTCAAAGGGTCTTCATTTGCTCACCGAACCTCTCCAATCCTATCACTGCTGCGTTTATGCCCCTGTACACATGCTTGATTCTCTTTCGGAGACATAGCAATCCATAGGTTTTAAGATACTTACTAGTCAGGTACATTCTTATGCGTTTAATATGGGGTGTTGAGTCCATTTCGTTGAGCAAGGAGTAGCTCTTGTCTATTCCATATTTGGCTTAAGGAACTTTATCTGTGCTCATTTCAATCTCTGGTTTTATGCAGCACCCCAACTCACCTTTACCCTTAAGCAAGCATAAGTTGGTTTTCTAAATTTGAGACCCTGTTCTGTTCTGTAATTCAGTTCCTCTGTAGCCAAGTTTCCATTCCGTGTATTACTGATATCTTATGATGTTTCTTTTTCTTTGTGACTTACTTCAGTTAGAATCATCATACCTGAATCCACTCATTGTGCTGCTATGGGCCTGATGACATACATTTCATTGCTGAGTGATATTGCTTTGTAAGTGAATACCACAACTTCTTTATCCGTTTTTCACTTTCTGCGATGTTGAACTTGTACTGTAAACGAGGTTCGTGTAAACAGAGCCGTTCCAAACTTTGGGGTGGCTGTGTCTTTTTGATTTTAATTTCCCTAAGCTATAGGACCATAAGTGGAAGTGCCCTAGGCTCTGTTGCTTTGTTTTTTAGATGTTTCAGGAAACACCATACACTTCTCCCGAGTGTCTGTTGGCAATTTACATCCCGCCCATCAGCATAACAAGGCTCCCAGTTCTCCATGGCCTGTCCTGCCTTTCTGGATTTTACACTTTTTTCAGATGGCCCTTTTGACCGGGGGGAAGTGAGACTTCATTGTAGTGCAGATTTCCTTTGCAAGCTTGCTTGGTTGGCCAAAAAGGGCGTATGCTTTTTTTCCTGAATATATTCAGGAAAAAACGCATACGCCCTTTTTGGCCAAGTGCATCATTGTGGACGTTCTGCCTCTTTTCCTATGCTTTCAATGCAATTCCAGTCTACCTCCTGAAATCGGTTTCCTGCAATTCTGCCCCGCTTTCAAGTCCTCTTGGCAGCCTTACTTCAGTCTATTTTTGGATGATAGCTGTCATTTATAACTCTGCAGGTTTGTGAATTACAGTGCCCCTGAGCTCCTTTCTTCAACTCGCTTTCTTGTGAGCTGGCCGCAACACCGCAGGATGGCTTCAGGCCCTAATCTGGTTCCGGCATGGCACGCTGAGCCTTTGGTTAATTCCTCTTCCTGGTGGGAAATGAGAGTTAAATTTGCCCGTCCAGACACCTCCAGCTAGTCTCTCATTGGTTCTCGCTATTCCTGTTCATCTTCCGCAGAAATTGCAAACTGGGCCAAACAGGATGTTAAAGGTGCTGACTCTCCAAGTGGGGAGAGTGTTAGTAAAGCATCTGGAATGTTGCACCCGAGTACCAGGGTACGAAAACTGAGACATATTTGAACACGTCTCCCGATCACATGGTTGATCATACTCTGGGATCCACATGCATGTTTTAGCTGAAGGAAGAATACCTAAAACCTGGGTAGTTGAAACGCGTGGAATGGGTACCATGCAATATGACTTCAAAGGGTCTTCATTTGCTCACCGAACCTCTCCAATCCTATCACTGCTGCGTTTATGCCCCTGTACACATGCTTGATTCTCTTTCGGAGACATAGCAATCCATAGGTTTTAAGATACTTACTAGTCAGGTACATTCTTATGCGTTTAATATGGGGTGTTGAGTCCATTTCGTTGAGCAAGGAGTAGCTCTTGTCTATTCCATATTTGGCTTAAGGAACTTTATCTGTGCTCATTTCAATCTCTGGTTTTATGCAGCACCCCAACTCACCTTTCCCCTTAAGCAAGCATAAGTTGGTTTTCTAAATTTGAGACCCTGTTCTGTTCTGTAATTCAGTTCCTGTGTAGCCAAGTTTACATTCCGTGTATTACTGATATCTTATGATGTTTCTTTTTCTGTGTGACTTATTTCAGTTAGAATCATCATACCTGAATCCACTTATTGTGCTGCTAAGGGCCTGATGACACAGATTTCATTGCTGAGTGATATTGCTTTGTAAGTAAATACCACAACTTCTTTATCCATTTTTCACTTTCTGCGATGTTGAACTTGTACTGTAAACGAGGTTCTTGTAAACAGAGCCGTTCCAAACTTTGGGGTGGCTGTGTCTTTTTGATTTTAATTTCCCTAAGCTATAGGACCATAAGTGGAAGTGCCCTAGGTTCTGTTGCTTTGTTTTTTAGATGTTTCAGGAAACACCATACACTTCTCCCGAGTGGTTGTTGGCAATTTACATCCCGCCCATCAGCATAACAAGGCTCCCAGTTCTCCATGGCCTGTCCTGCCTTTCTGGATTTTACACTTTTTTCAGATGGCCCTTTTGACCGGGGGGAATTGAGACTTCATTGTAGTGCAGATTTCCTTTGCAAGCTTGCTTGGTTGGCCAAAAAAGGGCGTATGCGTTTTTTCCTGAATATATTCAGGAAAAAACGCATACGCCCTTTTTGGCCAAGTGCATCATTGTGGACGTTCTGCCTCTTTTCCTATGCTTTCAATGCAATTCCAGTCTACCTCCTGAAATCGGTTTCCTGCAATTCTGCCCCGCTTTCAAGTCCTCTTGGCAGCCTTACTTCAGTCTATTTTTGGACGATAGCTGTCATTTATAACTCTGCAGGTTTGTGAATTACAGTGCCCCTGAGCTCCTTTCTTCAACTCGCTTTCTTTTGAACTGGCCGCAACACCGCAGGATGGCTTTAGGCCCTAATCTTGTTCCGGCCCGGCATGCTGAGCCTTTGGTTAATTCCTCTTCCTGGTGGGAAATGAGAGTTAAATTTGCCTGTCCAGACACCTCCAGCTAGCCTCTCATTGGTTCTCGCTATTCCTGTTCATCTTCCGCAGAAATTGCAAACTGGGCCAAACAGGAGGTTAAAGGGACTGACTCACCAAGTCGGGATAGTGTTAGTAAAGCGTCTGGAATGTTGCACCCGAGTACCAGGGGAGGAAAACTGAGACATATTTGAACACGTCTCCCGTTCACATGGTTGATCATACTCTGGGTTCCACATGCATGTTTTAGCTGAAGGAAGAATACCTTAAACCTGGAGAGTTGAGACCCGTGTAATGGGTACCATGCAATATGACTTCAAAGGGTCTTCATTTGCTCACCGAACCTCTCCAATCCTATCACTGCTGCGTTTATGCCCCTGTACACACGCTTGATTCTCTTTTGGAGACATAGCAATCCATAGGTTTTAAGATACTTACTAGTCAGGTACATTCTTAGGCGTTTAATATGGGGTGTTGAGTCCATTTCGTTGAGCAAGGAGTAGCTCTTGTCTATTCCATATTTGGCTTAAGGAACTTTATCTGTGCTCATTTCAATCTCTGGTTTTATGCAGCACCCCAACTCACCTTTCCCCTTAAGCAAGCATAAGTTGGTTTTCTAAATTTGAGACCCTGTTCTGTTTTGGAATGCAGTTCCTGTGTAGCCAAGTTTACATTCCGTGTATTAGTGATATCTTATGATGTTTCTTTTTCTGTGTGACTTATTTCAGTTAGAATCATCATACCTGAATCCACTCATTATGCTGCTACGGGCCTGATGACAGAGATTTCATTGCTGAGTGATACTGCATTGTACGTAAGTACCACAAGTTCTTTATCCATTTTTCACTTTCTGTGATATTGAACTTGTACGGTAAACGAGGTTCTTGTAAACGGAGGCGTCCCAAACTTTGGGGTGGCTGTGTCTTTTTGATTTTAATTTCCCTAAGCTATAGGACCATAAGTGGAAGTGCCCTAGGCTCTGTTGCTTTGTTTTTTAGATGTTTCAGGAAACACCATACACTTCTCCCGAGTGTCTGTTGGCAATTTACATCCCGCCCATCAGCATAACAAGGCTCCCAGTTCTCCATGGCCTGTCCTGCCTTTCTGGATTTTACACTTTTTTCAGATGGCCCTTTTGACCGGGGGGAAGTGAAACTTCATTGTAGTGCAGATTTCCTTTGCAAGCTTGCTTGGTTGGCCAAAAAGGGCGTATGCGTTTTTTCCTGAATATATTCAGGAAAAAACGCATACGCCCTTTTTGGCCAAGTGCATCATTGTGGACGTTCTGCCTCTTTTCCTATGCTTTCAATGCAATTCCAGTCTACCTCCTGAAATCGGTTTCCTGCAATTCTGCCCCGCTTTCAAGTCCTCTTGGCAGCCTTACTTCAGTCTATTTTTGGACGATAGCTGTCATTTATAACTCTGCAGGTTTGTGAATTACAGTGCCCCTGAGCTCCTTTCTTCAACTCGCTTTCTTGTGAGCTGGCCGCAACACCGCAGGATGGCTTCAGGCCCTAATCTGGTTCCGGCACGGCACGCTGAGCCTTTGGTTAATTCCTCTTCCTGGTGGGAAATGAGAGTTAAATTTGCCCGTCCAGACACCTCCAGCTAGTCTCTCATTGGTTCTCGCTATTCCTGTTCATCTTCCGCAGAAATTGCAAACTGGGCCAAACAGGAGGTTAACGGTGCTGACTCTCCAAGTGGGGAGAGTGTTAGTAAAGCGTCTGGAATGTTGCACCCGAGTACCAGGGTACGAAAACTGAGACATATTTGAACACATCTCCCGATCACATGGTTGATCATACTCTGGGTTCCACATGCATGTTTTAGCTGAAGGAAGAATACCTAAAACCTGGGTAGTTGAAACCCGTGGAATGGGTACCATGCAATATGACTTCAAAGGGTCTTCATTTGCTCACCGAACCTCTCCAATCCTATCACTGCTGCGTTTATGCCCCTGTACACATGCTTGATTCCCCTTCGGAGACATAGCAATCCATAGATTTTAAGATACTTACTAGTCAGGTACATTCTTAGGCGTTTAATATGCGGTGTTGAGTCCATTTCGTTGAGCAAGGAGTAGCTCTTGTCTATTCCATATTTGGCTTAAGGAACTTTATCTGTGCTCATTTCAATCTCTGGTTTTATGCAGCACCCCAACTCACCTTTCCCCTTAAGCAAGCATAAGTTGGTTTTCTAAATTTGAGACCCTGTTCTGTTTTGGAATGCAGTTCCTGTGTAGCCAAGTTTACATTCCGTGTATTAGTGATATCTTATGATGTTTCTTTTTCTGTGTGACTTATTTCAGTTAGAATCATCGTACCTGAATCCACTCATTATGCTGCTACGGGCCTGATGACATAGATTTCATTGCTGAGTGATACTGCATTGTACGTAAGTACCACAAGTTCTTTATCCATTTTTCACTTTCTGTGATATTGAACTTGTACGGTAAACGAGGTTCTTGTAAACGGAGGCGTCCCAAACTTTGGGGTGGCTGTGTCTTTTTGATTTTCATTTCCCTAAGCTATAGGACCATAAGTGGAAGTGCCCTAGGCTCTGTTGCTTTGTTTTGTAGATGTTTCAGGAAACACCATACACTTCTCCCGAGTGTCTGTTGGCAATTTACATCCCGCCCATCAGCATAACAAGGCTCCCAGTTCTCCATGGCCTGTCCTGCCTTTCTGGATTTTACACTTTTTTCAGATGGCCCTTTTGACCGGGGGGAAGTGAGACTTCATTGTAGTGCAGATTTCCTTTGCAAGCTTGCTTGGTTGGCCAAAAAGTGCGTATGCGTTTTTTCCTGAATATATTCAGGAAAAAACGCATACGCCCTTTTTGGCCAAGTGCATCATTGTGGACGTTCTGCCTCTTTTCCTATGCTTTCAATGCAATTCCAGTCTACCTCCTGAAATCGGTTTCCTGCAATTCTGCCCCGCTTTCAAGTCCTCTTGGCAGCCTTACTTCAGTCTATTTTTGGACAATAGCTGTCATTTATAACTCTGCAGGTTTGTGAATTACAGTGCCCCTGAGCTCCTTTCTTCAACTCGCTTTCTTGTGACCTGGCCGCAACACCGCAGGATGGCTTCAGGTCCTAATCTGGTTACGGCACGGCACGCTGTGCCTTTGGTTAATTCCTCTTCCTGGTGGGAAATGAGAGATAAATTTGCCCGTCCAGACACCTCCAGCTAGTCTCTCATTGGTTCTCGCTATTCCTGTTCATCTTCCGCAGAAATTGCAAACTGGGCCAAACAGGAGGTTAAAGGGACTGACTCTCCAAGTCGGGAGAGTGTTAGTAAAGCGTCTGGAATGTTGCACCCGAGTACCAGGGGAGGAAAACTGAGACATATTTGAACACGTCTCCCGTTCACATGGTTGATCATACTCTGGGTTCCCCATGCATGTTTTAGCTGAAGAAAGAATACCTTAAACCTGGAGAGTTGGGACCCGTGTAATGGGGACCATGCAATATGACTTCAAAGGGTCTTCATTTGCTCACCGAACCTCTCCAATCCTATCACTGCTGCGTTTATGCCCCTGTACACACGCTTGATTCTCTTTTGGAGACATAGCAATCCATAGGTTTTAAGATTCTTACTAGTCAGGTACATTCTTAGGCGTTTAATATGGGGTGTTGAGTCCATTTCGTTGAGCAAGGAGTAGCTCTTGTGTATTCCATATTTGGCTTAAGGACCTTTATCTGTGCTCATTTCAATCTCTGGTTTTATGCAGCACCCCAACTCACCTTTCCCCTTAAGCAAGCATAAGTTGGTTTTCTAAATTTGAGACCCTGTTCTGTTTTGGAATGCAGTTCCTGTGTAGCCAAGTTTACATTCCGTGTATTAGTGATATCTTATGATGTTTCTTTTTCTGTGTGACTTATTTCAGTTAGAATCATCGTACCTGAATCCACTCATTATGCTGCTATGGGCCTGATGACATAGATTTCATTGCTGAGTGATACTGCATTGTACGTATGTACCACAAGTTCTTTATCCATTTTTCACTTTCTGTGATATTGAACTTGTACGGTAAACGAGGTTCTTGTAAACGGAGGCGTCCCAAACTTTGGGGTGGCTGTGTCTTTTTGATTTTAATTTCCCTAAGCTATAGGACCATAAGTGGAAGTGCCCTAGGCTCTGTTGCTTTGTTTTTTAGATGTTTCAGGAAACACCATACACTTCTCCTGAGTGTCTGTTGGCAATTTACATCCCGCCCATCAGCATAACAAGGCTCCCAGTTCTCCATGGCCTGTCCTGCCTTTCTGGATTTTACACTTTTTTCAGATGGCCCTTTTGACCGGGGGGAAGTGAGACTTCATTGTAGTGCAGATTTCCTTTGCAAGTTTGCTTGGTTGGCCAAAAAGGGCGTATGCGTTTTTTCCTGAATATATTCAGGAAAAAACGCATACGCCCTTTTTGGCCAAGTGCATCATTGTGGACGTTCTGCCTCTTTTCCTATGCTTTCAATGCAATTCCAGTCTACCTCCTGAAATCGGTTTCCTGCAATTCTGCCCCGCTTTCAAGTCCTCTTGGCAGCCTTACTTCAGTCTATTTTTGGACGATAGCTGTCATTTATAACTCTGCAGGTTTGTGAATTACAGTGCCCCTGAGCTCCTTTCTTCAACTCGCTTTCTTTTGAGCTGGCCGCAGCACCGCAGGATGTCTTCAGGCTCTAATCTGGTTGTGGCACGGCACGCTGAGCGTTTGGTTATTTCCTCTTCCTGGTGGGAAATGAGAGTTAAATTTGCCCATCCAGACACCTCCAGCTAGTTTCTCATTGGTTCTCGCTATTCCTGTTCATCTTCCGCAGAAATTGCAAACTGGGCCAAACAGGAGGTTAAAGGGACTGACTCTCCAAGTGGGGAGAGTGTTAGTAAAGCGTCTGGAATGTTGCACCCGAGTACCAGGGTACGAAAACTGAGACATATTTGAACACGTCTCCTGATCACATGGTTGATCATACTCTGGGTTCCACATGCATGTTTTAGCTGAAGGAAGAATACCTAAAACCTGGGTAGTTGAAACCCGTGTAATGGGTACCATGCAATATGACTTCAAGGGTCTTCATTTGCTCACCGAACCTCTCCAATCCTATCACTGCTGCGTTTATGCCCCTGTACACATGCTTGATTCTCTTTCGGACACATAGCAATCCATAGGTTTTAAGATACTTACTAGTCAGGTACATTCTTAGGCGTTTAATATGCGGTGTTGAGTCCATTTCGTTGAGCAAGGAGTAGCTCTTGTCTATTCCATATTTGGCTTAAGGAACTTTATCTGTGCTCATTTCAATCTCTGGTTTTATGCAGCACCCCAACTCACCTTTACCCTTAAGCAAGCATAAGTTGGTTTTCTAAATTTGAGACCCTGTTCTGTTCTGTAATTCAGTTCCTGTGTAGCCAAGTTTCCATTCCGTGTATTACTAATATCTTATGATGTTTCTTTTTGTGTGTGACTTATTTCAGTTAGAATCATCATACCTGAATCCACTCATTGTGCTGCTAAGGGCCTGATGACATAGATTTCATTGCTGAGTGATATTGCTTTGTAAGTAAATACCACAACTTCTTTATCCATTTTTCACTTTCTGCGATGTTGAACTTGTACTGTAAACGAGGTTCTTGTAAACAGAGGCGTCCCAAACTTTGGGGTGGCTGTGTCTTTTTGATTTTAGTTTCCCTAAGCTATAGGACTATAAGTGGCAGTGCCCTAGGCTCTGTTGCTTTGTTTTTTAGATGTTTCAGGAAACACCATACACTTCTCCCGAGTGTCTGTTGGCAATTTACATCCCGCCCATCAGCATAACAAGGCTCCCAGTTCTCCATGGCCTGTCCTGCCTTTCTGGATTTTACACTTTTTTCAGATGGCCCTTTTGACCGGGGGGAAGTGAGACTTCATTGTAGTGCAGATTTCCTTTGCAAGCTTGCTTGGTTGGCCAAAAAGGGCGTATGCGTTTTTTCCTGAATATATTCAGGAAAAAACGCATACGCCCTTTTTGGCCAAGTGCATCATTGTGGACGTTCTGCCTCTTTTCCTATGCTTTCAATGCAATTCCAGTCTACCTCCTGAAATCCGTTTCCTGCAATTCTGCCCCGCTTTCAAGTCCTCTTGGCAGCCTTACTTCAGTCTATTTTTGGACGATAGCTGTCATTTATAACTCTGCAGGTTTGTGAATTACAGTGCCCCTGAGCTCCTTTCTTCAACTCGTTTCTTGTGACCTGGCCGCAACACCGCAGGATGGCTTCAGGCCCTAATCTTGTTCCGGCCCGGCATGGTGAGCCTTTGGTTAATTCCTCTTCCTGGTGGGAAATGAGAGTTAAATTTGCCCGTCCAGACACCTCCAGCTAGCCTCTCATTGGTTCTCGCTATTCCTGTTCATGTTCCGCAGACATTGCAAACTGGGCCAAACCGGAGGTTAAAGGTGCTGACTCTCCAAGTGGGGAGAGTGTTAGTAAAGCGTCTGGAATGTTGCACCCGAGGACCAGGGTACGAAAACTGAGACATATTTGAACACGTCTCCCGATCACATGGTTGATCATACTCTAGGTTCCACATGCATGTTTTAGCTGAAGGAAGAATACCTAAAACATGGGTAGTTGAAACCCGTGGAATGGGTACCATGCAATATGACTTCAAAGGGTCTTCATTTGCTCACCGAACCTCTCCAATCCTATCACTGCTGCGTTTATGCCCCTGTACACATGCTTGATTCCCCTTCGGAGACATAGCAATCCATAGGTTTTAAGATACTTACTAGTCAGGTACATTCTTAGGCGTTTAATATGCGGTGTTGAGTCCATTTCGTTGAGCAAGGAGTAGCTCTTGTCTATTCCATATTTGGCTTAAGGAACTTTATCTGTGCTCATTTCAATCTCTGGTTTTATGCAGCACCCCAACTCACCTTTACCCTTAAGCAAGCATAAGTTGGTTTTCTAAATTTGAGACCCTGTTCTGTTCTGTAATTCAGTTCCTCTGTAGCCAAGTTTCCATTCCGTGTATTACTGATATCTTATGATGTTTCTTTTTCTTTGTGACTTACTTCAGTTAGAATCATCATACCTGAATCCACTCATTGTGCTGCTATGGGCCTGATGACATACATTTCATTGCTGAGTGATATTGCTTTGTAAGTGAATACCACAACTTCTTTATCCGTTTTTCACTTTCTGCGATGTTGAACTTGTACTGTAAACGAGGTTCTTGTAAACGGAGGCGTCCCAAACTTTGGGGTGGCTGTGTCTTTTTGATTTTAATTTCCCTAAGCTATAGGACCATAAGTGGAAGTGCCCTAGGCTCTGTTGCTTTGTTTTTTAGATGTTTCAGGAAACACCATACACTTCTCCCGAGTGTCTGTTGGCAATTTACATCCCGCCCATCAGCATAACAAGGCTCCCAGTTCTCCATGGCCTGTCCTGCCTTTCTGGATTTTACACTTTTTTCAGATGGCCCTTTTGACCGGGGGGAAGTGAGACTTCATTGTAGTGCAGATTTCCTTTGCAAGCTTGCTTGGTTGGCCAAAAAGGGCGTATGCGTTTTTTCCTGAATATATTCAGGAAAAAACGCATACGCCCTTTTTGGCCAAGTGCATCATTGTGGACGTTCTGCCTCTTTTCCTATGCTTTCAATGCAATTCCAGTCTACCTCCTGAAATCGGTTTCCTGCAATTCTGCCCCGCTTTCAAGTCCTCTTGGCAGCCTTACTTCAGTCTATTTTTGGACGATAGCTGTCATTTATAACTCTGCAGGTTTGTGAATTACAGTGCCCCTGAGCTCCTTTCTTCAACTCGCTTTCTTGTGAGCTGGCCGCAACACCGCAGGATGGCTTCAGGCCCTAATCTGGTTCCGGCACGGCACGCTGAGCCTTTGGTTAATTCCTCTTCCTGGTGGGAAATGAGAGTTAAATTTGCCCGTCCAGACACCTCCAGCTAGTCTCTCATTGGTTCTCGCTATTCCTGTTCATCTTCCACAGAAATTGCAAACTGGGCCAAACAGGAGGTTAAAGGGACTGACTCTCCAAGTCGGGAGAGTGTTAGTAAAGCGTCTGGAATGTTGCACCCGAGTACCAGGGTACGAAAACTGAGACATATTTGAACACGTCTCCCGATCACATGGTTGATCATACTCTTGGTTCCACATGCATGTTTTAGCTGAAGGAAGAATACCTAAAACCTGGGTAGTTGAAACCCGTGGAATGGGTACCATGCAATATGACTTCAAAGGGTCTTCATTTGCTCACCGAACCTCTCCAATCCTATCACTGCTGCGTTTATGCCCCTGTACACATGCTTGATTCTCTTTCAGAGACATAGCAATCCATAGGTTTTAAGATACTTACTAGTCAGGTACATTCTTAGGCGTTTAATATGCGGTGTTGAGTCCATTTCGTTGAGCAAGGAGTAGCTCTTGTCTATTCCATATTTGGCTTAAGGAACTTTATCTGTGCTCATTTCAATCTCTGGTTTTATGCAGCACCCCAACTCACCTTTCCCCTTAAGCAAGCATAAGTTGGTTTTCTAAATTTGAGACCCTGTTCTGTTTTGGAATGCAGTTCCTGTGTAGCCAAGTTTACATTCCGTGTATTAGTGATATCTTATGATGTTTCTTTTTCTGTGTGACTTATTTCAGTTAGAATCATCATACCTGAATCCACTCATTATGCTGCTACGGGCCTGATGACATAGATTTCATTGCTGAGTGATACTGCATTGTACGTAAGTACCACAAGTTCTTTATCCATTTTTCACTTTCTGTGATATTGAACTTGTACGGTAAACGAGGTTCTTGTAAACGGAGGCGTCCCAAACTTTGGGGTGGCTGTGTCTTTTTGATTTTAATTTCCCTAAGCTATAGGACCATAAGTGGAAGTGCCCTAGGCTCTGTTGCTTTGTTTTTTAGATGTTTCAGGAAACACCATACACTTCTCCCGAGTGTCTGTTGGCAATTTACATCCCGCCCATCAGCATAACAAGGCTCCCAGTTCTCCATGGCCTGTCCTGCCTTTCTGGATTTTACACTTTTTTCAGATGGCCCTTTTGACCGGGGGGAAGTGAAACTTCATTGTAGTGCAGATTTCCTTTGCAAGCTTGCTTGGTTGGCCAAAAAGGGCGTATGCGTTTTTTCCTGAATATATTCAGGAAAAAACGCATACGCCCTTTTTGGCCAAGTGCATCATTGTGGACGTTCTGCCTCTTTTCCTATGCTTTCAATGCAATTCCAGTCTACCTCCTGAAATCGGTTTCCTGCAATTCTGCCCCGCTTTCAAGTCCTCTTGGCAGCCTTACTTCAGTCTATTTTTGGACGATAGCTGTCATTTATAACTCTGCAGGTTTGTGAATTACAGTGCCCCTGAGCTCCTTTCTTCAACTCGCTTTCTTGTGAGCTGGCCGCAACACCGCAGGATGGCTTCAGGCCCTAATCTGGTTCCGGGACGGCACGCTGAGCCTTTGGTTAATTCCTCTTCCTGGTGGGAAATGAGAGTTAAATTTGCCCGTCCAGACACCTCCAGCTAGTCTCTCATTGGTTCTCGCTATTCCTGTTCATCTTCCGCAGAAATTGCAAACTGGGCCAAACAGGAGGTTAAAGGTGCTGACTCTCCAAGTGGGGAGAGTGTTAGTAAAGCGTCTGGAATGTTGCACCCGAGTACCAGGGTACGAAAACTGAGACATATTTGAACACATCTCCCGATCACATGGTTGATCATACTCTGGGTTCCACATGCATGTTTTAGCTGAAGGAAGAATACCTAAAACCTGGGTAGTTGAAACCCGTGGAATGGGTACCATGCAATATGACTTCAAAGGGTCTTCATTTGCTCACCGAACCTCTCCAATCCTATCACTGCTGCGTTTATGCCCCTGTACACATGCTTGATTCCCCTTCGGAGACATAGCAATCCATAGGTTTTAAGATACTTACTAGTCAGGTACATTCTTAGGCGTTTAATATGCGGTGTTGAGTCCATTTCGTTGAGCAAGGAGTAGCTCTTGTCTATTCCATATTTGGCTTAAGGAACTTTATCTGTGCTCATTTCAATCTCTGGTTTTATGCAGCACCCCAACTCACCTTTCCCCTTAAGCAAGCATAAGTTGGTTTTCTAAATTTGAGACCCTGTTCTGTTTTGGAATGCAGTTCCTGTGTAGCCAAGTTTACATTCCGTGTATTAGTGATATCTTATGATGTTTCTTTTTCTGTGTGACTTATTTCAGTTAGAATCATCGTACCTGAATCCACTCATTATGCTGCTACGGGCCTGATGACATAGATTTCATTGCTGAGTGATACTGCATTGTACGTAAGTACCACAAGTTCTTTATCCATTTTTCACTTTCTGTGATATTGAACTTGTACGGTAAACGAGGTTCTTGTAAACGGAGGCGTCCCAAACTTTGGGGTGGCTGTGTCTTTTTTATTTTCATTTCCCTAAGCTATAGGACCATAAGTGGAAGTGCCCTAGGCTCTGTTGCTTTGTTTTTTAGATGTTTCAGGAAACACCATACACTTCTCCCGAGTGTCTGTTGGCAATTTACATCCCGCCCATCAGCATAACAAGGCTCCCAGTTCTCCATGGCCTGTCCTGCCTTTCTGGATTTTACACTTTTTTCAGATGGCCCTTTTGACCGGGGGGAAGTGAGACTTCATTGTAGTGCAGATTTCCTTTGCAAGCTTGCTTGGTTGGCCAAAAAGGGCGTATGCCTTTTTTCCTGAATATATTCAGGAAAAAACGCATACGCCCTTTTTGGCCAAGTGCATCATTGTGGACGTTCTGCCTCTTTTCCTATGCTTTCAATGCAATTCCAGTCTACCTCCTGAAATCGGTTTCCTGCAATTCTGCCCCGCTTTCAAGTCCTCTTGGCAGCCTTACTTCAGTCTATTTTTGGACGATAGCTGTCATTTATAACTCTGCAGGTTTTTGAATTACAGTGCCCCTGAGCTCCTTTCTTCAACTCGCTTTCTTGTGACCTGGCCGCAACACCGCAGGATGGCTTCAGGCCCTAATCTGGTTCCGGCCCGGCATGCTGAGCCTTTGGTTAATTCCTCTTCCTGGTGGGAAATGAGAGTTAAATTTGCCCGTCCAGACACCTCCAGCTAGCCTCTCATTGGTTCTCGCTATTCCTGTTCATCTTCCGCAGAAATTCCAAACTGGGCCAAACAGGAGGTTAAAGGGACTGACTCTCCAAGTCGGGAGAGTGTTAGTAAAGCGTCTGGAATGTTGCACCCGAGTACCAGGGGAGGAAAACTGAGACATATTTGAACACGTCTCCCGTTCACATGGTTGATCATACTCTGGGTTCCACATGCATGTTTTAGCTGAAGGAAGAATACCTTAAACCTGGAGAGTTGAGACCCGTGGAATGGGTACCATGCAATATGACTTCAAAGGGTCTTCATTTGCTCACCGAACCTCTCCAATCCTATCACTGCTGCGTTTATGCCCCTGTACACACGCTTGATTCTCTTTTGGAGACATAGCAATCCATAGGTTTTAAGATACTTACTAGTCAGGTACATTCTTAGGCGTTTAATATGGGGTTTTGAGTCCATTTCGTTGAGCAAGGAGTAGCTCTTGTTTATTCCATATTTGGCTTAAGGAACTTTATCTGTGCTCATTTCAATCTCTGGTTTTATGCAGCACCCCAACTCACCTTTCCCCTTAAGCAAGCATAAGTTGGTTTTCTAAATTTGAGACCCTGTTCTGTTTTGGAATGCAGTTCCTGTGTAGCCAAGTTTACATTCCGTGTATTAGTGATATCTTATGATGTTTCTTTTTCTGTGTGACTTATTTCAGTTAGAATCATCGTACCTGAATCCACTCATTATGCTGCTACGGGCCTGATGACATAGATTTCATTGCTGAGTGATACTGCATTGTACGTAAGTACCACAAGTTCTTTATCCATTTTTCACTTTCTGTGATATTGAACTTGTACGGTAAACGAGGTTCTTGTAAACGGAGGCGTCCCAAACTTTGGGGTGGCTGTGTCTTTTTGATTTTAATTTCTCTAAGCTATAGGACCATAAGTGGAAGTGCCCTAGGCTCTGTTGCTTTGTTTTTTAGATGTTTCAGGAAACACCATACACTTCTCCCGAGTGTCTGTTGGCAATTTACATCCCGCCCATCAGCATAACAAGGCTCCCAGTTCTCCATGGCCTGTCCTGCCTTTCTGGATTTTACACTTTTTTCAGATGGCCCTTTTGACCGGGGGGAAGTGAAACTTCATTGTAGTGCAGATTTCCTTTGCAAGCTTGCTTGGTTGGCCAAAAAGGGCGTATGCGTTTTTTCCTGAATATATTCAGGAAAAAACGCAAATGCCCTTTTTGGCCAAGTGCATCATTGTGGACGTTCTGCCTCTTTTCCTATGCTTTCAATGCAATTCCAGTCTACCTCCTGAAATCAGTTTCCTGCAATTCTGCCCCGCTTTCAAGTCCTCTTGGCAGCCTTACTTCAGTCTATTTTTGGACGATAGCTGTCATTTATAACTCTGCAGGTTTGTGAATTACAGTGCCCCTGAGCTCCTTTCTTCAACTCGCTTTCTTGTGAGCTGGCCGCAACACTGCAGGATGGCTTCAGGCCCTAATCTGGTTCCGGCACGGCACGCTGAGCCTTTGGTTAATTCCTCTTCCTGGTGGGAAATGAGAGTTAAATTTGCCCGTCCAGACACCTCCAGCTAGTCTCTCATTGGTTCTCGCTATTCCTGTTCATCTTCCGCAGAAATTGCAAACTGGGCCAAACAGGAGGTTAAAGGTGCTGACTCTCCAAGTGGGGAGAGTGTTAGTAAAGCGTCTGGAATGTTGCACCCGAGTACCAGGGTATGAAAACTGAGACATATTTGAACACGTCTCCCGATCACATGGTTGATCATACTCTGGGTTCCACATGCATGTTTTAGCTGAAGGAAGAATACCTAAAACCTGGGTAGTTGAAACCCGTGGAATGGGTACCATGCAATATGACTTCAAAGGGTCTTCATTTGCTCACCGAACCTCTCCAATCCTATCACTGCTGCGTTTATGCCCCTGTACACATGCTTGATTCCCCTTCGGAGACATAGCAATCCATAGGTTTTAAGATACTTACTAGTCAGGTACATTCTTAGGCGTTTAATATGCGGTGTTGAGTCCATTTCGTTGAGCAAGGAGTAGCTCTTGTCTATTCCATATTTGGCTTAAGGAACTTTATCTGTGCTCATTTCAATCTCTGGTTTTATGCAGCACCCCACCTCACCTTTCCCCTTAAGCAAGCATAAGTTGGTTTTCTAAATTTGAGACCCTGTTCTGTTTTGGAATGCAGTTCCTGTGTAGCCAAGTTTACATTCCGTGTATTAGTGATATCTTATGATGTTTCTTTTTCTGTGTGACTTATTTCAGTTAGAATCATCGTACCTGAATCCACTCATTATGCTGCTACGGGCCTGATGACATAGATTTCATTGCTGAGTGATACTGCATTGTACGTAAGTACCACAAGTTCTTTATCCATTTTTCACTTTCTGCGATGTTGAACTTGTACGGTAAATGAGGTTCTTGTAAACAGAGGCGTCCCAAACTTTGGGGTGGCTGTGTCTTTTTGATTTTAATTTCCCTAAGCTATAGGACCATAAGTGGAAGTGCCCTAGGCTCTGTTGCTTTGTTTTTTAGATGTTTCAGGAAGCACCATACACTTCTCCCGAGTGTCTGTTGGCAATTTACATCCCGCCCATCAGCATAACAAGGCTCCCAGTTCTCCATGGCCTGTCCTGCCTTTCTGGATTTTACACTTTTTTCAGATGGCCCTTTTGACCGGGGGGAAGTGAGACTTCATTGTAGTGCAGATTTCCTTTGCAAGCTTGCTTGGTTGGCCAAAAAGGGCGTATGCGTTTTTTCCTGAATATATTCAGGAAAAAACGCATACGCCCTTTTTGGCCAAGTGCATCATTGTGGACGTTCTGCCTCTTTTCCTATGCTTTCAACGCAATTCCAGTCTACCTCCTGAAATCGGTTTCCTGCAATTCTGCCCCGCTTTCAAGTCCTCTTGGCAGCCTTACTTCAGTCTATTTTTGGACGATAGCTGTCATTTATAACTCTGCAGGTTTGTGAATTACAGTGCCCCTGAGCTCCTTTCTTCAACTCGCTTTCTTGTGACCTGGCCGCAACACCGCAGGATGGCTTCAGGCCCTAATCTGGTTCCGCCCCGGCATGCTGAGCCTTTGGTTATTTCCTCTTCCTGGTGGGAAATGAGAGTTAAATTTGCCCGTCCAGACACCTCCAGCTAGCCTCTCATTGGTTCTCGCTATTCCTGTTCATCTTCCGCAGAAATTGCAAACTGGGCCAAACAGGAGGTTAAAGGGACTGACTCTCCAAGTGGGGAGTGTGTTAGTAAAGCGTCTGGAATGTTGCACCCGAGTACCAGGGGAGGAAAACTGAGACATATTTGAACACGTCTCCCGTTCACATGGTTGATCATACTCTGGGTTCCACATGCATGTTTTAGCTGAAGGAAGAATACCTTAAACCTGGAGAGTTGAGACCCGTGGAATGGGTACCATGCAATATGACTTCAAAGGGTCTTCATTTGCTCACCGAACCTCTCCAATCGTATCACTGCTACGTTTATGCCCCTGTACACACGCTTGATTCTCTTTTGGAGACATAGCAATCCATAGGTTTTAAGATACTTACTAGTCAGGTACATTCTTAGGCGTTTAATATGGGGTTTTGAGTCCATTTCGTTGAGCAAGGTGTAGCTCTTGTCTATTCCATATTTGGCTTAAGGAACTTTATCTGTGCTCATTTCAATCTCTGGTTTTATGCAGCACCCCAACTCACCTTTCCCCTTAAGCAAGCATAAGTTGGTTTTCTAAATTTGACACCCTGTTCTGTTTTGGAATGCAGTTCCTGTGTAGCCAAGTTTACATTCCTTGTATTACTGATATCTTATGATATTTCTTTTTCTGTGTGACTTACTTCAGTTAGAATCATCGGACCTGAATCCACTCATTGTGCTGCTACGGGCCTGATGACACAGATTTCATTGCTGAGTGATATTGCTTTGTAAGTAAATATCACAACTTCTTTATCCATTTTTCACTATCTGCGATGTTGAACTTGTACTGTAAAGGAGGTTCTTGTAAACAGAGGCGTCCCAAACTTTGGGGTGGCTGTGTCTTTTTGATTTTAATTTCCCTAAGCTATAGGACCATAAGTGGCAGTGCCCTAGGCTCTGTTGCTTTGTTTTTTAGATGTTTCAGGAAACACCATACACTTCTCCCGAGTGTCTGTTGGCAATTTACATCCCGCCCATCAGCATAACAAGGCTCCCAGTTCTCCATGGCCTGTCCTGCCTTTCTGGATTTTACACTTTTTTCAGATGGCCCTTTTGACCGGGGGGAAGTGAGACTTCATTGTAGTGCAGATTTCCTTTGCAAGCTTGCTTGGTTGGCCAAAAAGGGCGTATGCGTTTTTTCCTGAATATATTCAGGAAAAAACGCATACGCCCTTTTTGGCCAAGTGCATCATTGTGGACGTTCTGCCTCTTTTCCTATGCTTTCAATGCAATTCCAGTCTACCTCCTGAAATCGGTTTCCTGCAATTCTGCCCCGCTTTCAAGTCCTCTTGGCAGCCTTACTTCAGTCTATTTTTGGACGATAGCTGTCATTTATAACTCTGCAGGTTTGTGAATTACAGTGCCCCTGAGCTCCTTTCTTCAACTCGCTTTCTTTTGAGCTGGCCGCAACACCGCAGGGTGGCTTCAGGCCCTAATCTGGTTCCGGTACGGCACGCTGAGCCTTTGGTTATTTCCTCTTCCTGGTGGGAAATGAGAGTTAAATTTGCCCGTCCAGACACCTCCAGCTAGCCTCTCATTGGTTCTCGCTATTCCTGTTCATCTTCCGCAGAAATTGCAAACTGGGCCAAACAGGAGGTTAAAGGCGCTGACTCTCCAAGTGGGGAGAGTGTTAGTAAAGCGTCTGGAATGTTGCACCCGAGTACCAGGGGAGGAAAACTGAGACATATTTGAACACGTCTCCCGTTCACATGGTTGATCATACTTGGGTTCCACATGCATGTTTTAGTTGAAGGAAGAATACCTTAAACCTGGAGAGTTGAGACCCGTGTAATGGGTACCATGCAATATGACTTCAAAGGGTCTTCATTTGCTCACCGAACCTCTCCAATCCTATCACTGCTGCGTTTATGCCCCTGTACACATGCTTGATTCACTTTTGGAGACATAGCAATCCATAGGTTTTCCGATACTTACTAGTCAGGTACATTCTTAGGCGTTTAATATGCGGTGTTGAGTCCATTTCGTTGAGCAAGGAGTAGCTCTTGTCTATTCCATATTTGACTTAAGGAACTTTATCTGTGCTCATTTCAATCTCTGGTTTTATGCAGCACCCCAACTCACCTTTACCCTTAAGCAAGCATAAGTTGGTTTTCTAAATTTGAGACCCTGTTCTGTTCTGTAATTCAGTTCCTGTGTAGCCAAGTTTACATTCCGTGTATTACTGATATCTTATGATGTTTCTTTTTCTGTGTGACTTATTTCAGTTAGAATCATCATACCTGAATCCACTCATTGTGATGCTAAGGGCCTGATGACATAGATTTCATTGCTGAGTGATATTGCTTTGTAAGTAAATACCACAACTTCTTTATCCATTTTTCACTTTCTGCGATGTTGAACTTGTACTGTAAACGAGGTTCTTGTAAACACAGGCGTCCCAAACTTCGGAGTGGCTGTGTCTTTTTGATTTTAATTTCCCTAAGCTATAGGACCATAAGTGGCAGTGCCCTAGGCTCTGTTGCTTTGTTTTTTAGATGTTTCAGGAAACACCATACACTTCTCCCGAGTGTCTGTTGGCAATTAACATCCCGCCCATCAGCATAACAAGGCTCCCAGTTCTCCATGGCCTGTCCTGCCTTTCTGGATTTTACACTTTTTTCAGATGGCCCTTTTGACCGGGGGGAAGTGAGACTTCATTGTAGTGCAGATTTCCTTTGCAAGCTTGCTTGGTTGGCCGAAAAGGGCGTATGCGTTTTTTCCTGAATATATTCAGGAAAAAACGCATACGCCCTTTTTGGCCAAGTGCATCATTTTGGACGTTCTGCCTCTTTTCCTATGCTTTCAATGCAATTCCAGTCTACCTCCTGAAATCGGTTTCCTGCAATTCTGCCCCGCTTTCAAGTCCTCTTGGCAGCCTTACTTCAGTCTATTTTTGGACGATAGCTGTCATTTATAACTCTGCAGGTTTGTGAATTACAGTGCCCCTGAGCTCCTTTCTTCAACTCACTTTCTTGTGACCTGGCCGCAACACCGCAGGATGGCTTCAGGCCCTAATCTGGTTCCGTCCCGGCATGCTGAGCCTTTGGTTAATTCCTCTTCCTGGTTTGAAATGAGAGTTAAATTTGCCCGTCCAGACACCTCCAGCTAGCCTCTCATTGGTTCTCGCTATTCCTGTTCATCTTCCGCAGAAATTGCAAACTGGGCCAAACAGGAGGTTAAAGGCGCTGACTCTCCAAGTGGGGAGAGTGTTAGTAAAGCATCTGGAATGTTGCACTCGAGTACCAGGGGAGGAAAACTGAGACATATTTGAACACGTCTCCCGTTCACATGGTTGATCATACTTGGGTTCCACATGCATGTTTTAGCTGAAGGAAGAATACCTTAAACATGGAGAGTTGAGACCCGTGGAATGGGTACCATGCAATATGACTTCAAAGGGTCTTCATTTGCTCACCGAACCTCTCCAATCCTATCACTGCTGCATTTATGCCCCTGTACACATACTTGATTCTCTTTTGGAGACATAGCAATACATAGGTTTTACGATACTTACTAGTCAGGTACATTCTTAGGCGTTTAATATGCGGTGTTGAGTCCATTTCGTTGAGCAAGGAGTAGCTCTTGTCTATTCCATATTTGACTTAAGGAACTTTATCTGTGCTCATTTCAATCTCTGGTTTTATGCAGCACCCCAACTCACCTTTACCCTTAAGCAAGCATAAGTTGGTTTTCTAAATTTGAGACCCTGTTCTGTTCTGTAATTCAGTTCCTGTGTAGCCAAGTTTACATTCCGTGTATTACTGATATCTTATAATGTTTCTTTTTCTGTGTGACTTATTTCAGTTAGAATCATCATACCTGAATCCACTCATTGTGATGCTAAGGGCCTGATGACATAGATTTCATTGCTGAGTGATATTGCTTTGTAAGTAAATACCACAACTTCTTTATCCATTTTTCACTTTCTGCGATGTTGAACTTGTACTGTAAACCAGGTTCTTGTAAACAGAGCCGTTCCAAACTTTGGGGTGGCTGTGTCTTTTTGATTTTAATTTCCCTAAGCTATAGGACCATAAGTGGAAGTGCCCTAGGTTCTGTTGCTTTGTTTTTTAGATGTTTCAGGAAACACCATACACTTCTCCCGAGTGGTTGTTGGCAATTTACATCCCGCCCATCAGCATAACAAGGCTCCCAGTTCTCCATGGCCTGTCCTGCCTTTCTGGATTTTACACTTTTTTCAGATGGCCCTTTTGACCGGGGGGAAGTGAGACTTCATTGTAGTGCAGATTTCCTTTGCAAGCTTGCTTGGTTGGCCAAAAAGGGCGTATGCGTTTTTTCCTGAATATATTCAGGAAAAAACGCATACGCCCTTTTTGGCCAAGTGCATCATTGTGGACGTTCTGCCTCTTTTCCTATGCTTTCAATGCAATTCCAGTCTACCTCCTGAAATCGGTTTCCTGCAATTCTGCCCCGCTTTCAAGTCCTCTTGGCAGCCTTACTTCAGTCTATTTTTGGACGATAGCTGTCATTTATAACTCTGCAGGTTTGTGAATTACAGTGCCCCTGAGCTCCTTTCTTCAACTCGCTTTCTTGTGACCTGGCCGCAACACCGCAGGATGGCTTCAGGCCCTAATCTGGTTCCAGCCCGGCATGCTGAGCCTTTGGTTAATTCCTCTTCCTGGTGGGAAATGAGAGTTAAATTTGCCCTGTCCAGACACCTCCAGCTAGCCTCTCATTGGTTCTCGCTATTCCTGTTCATCTTCCGCAGAAATTGCAAACTGGGCCAAACAGGAGGTTAAAGGGACTGACTCTCCAAGTGGGGAGAGTGTTAGTAAAGCGTCTGGAATGTTGCACCCGAGTACCAGGGGAGGAAAACTGAGACATATTTGAACACGTCTCCCGTTCACATGGTTGATCATACTTGGATTCCACATGCATGTTTTAGCTGAAGGAAGAATACCTTAAACCTGGAGAGTTAAGACCCGTGTAATGGGTACCATGCAATATGACTTCAAAGGGTCTTCATTTGCTCACCGAACCTCTCCAATCCTATCACTGCTGCGTTTATGCCCCTGTACACATGCTTGATTCTCTTTCGGAGACATAGCAATCCATAGGTTTTAAGATACTTACTAGTCAGGTACATTCTTAGGCGTTTAATATGCGGTGTTGAGTCCATTTCGTTGAGCAAGGAGTAGCTCTTGTCTATTCCATATTTGGCCTAAGGAACTTTATCTGTGCTCATTTCAATCTCTGGTTTTATGCAGCACCCCAACTCACCTTTCCCCTTAAGCAAGCATAAGTTGGTTTTCTAAATTTGAGACCCTGTTCTGTTCTGTAATTCAGTTCCTGTGTAGCCAAGTTTACATTCTGTGTATTACTGATATCTTATGATGTTTCTTTTTCTGTGTGACTTATTTCAGTTAGAATCATCATACCTGAATCCACTCATTGTGCTGCTAAGGGCCTGATGACACAGATTTCATTGCTGAGTGATATTGCTTTGTAAGTAAATACCACAACTTCTTTATCCATTTTTCACTTTCTGCGATGTTGAACTTGTACTGTAAACGAGGTTCTTGTAAACAGAGCCGTTCCAAACTTTGGGGTGGCTGTGTCTTTTTGATTTTAATTTCCGTAAGCTATAGGACCATAAGTGGAAGTGCCCTAGGCTCTGTTGCTTTGTTTTTTAGATGTTTCAGGAAACACCATACACTTCTCCCGAGTGGTTGTTGGCAATTTACATCCCGCCCATCAGCATAACAAGGCTCCCAGTTCTCCATGGCCTGTCCTGCCTTTCTGGATTTTACAGTTTTTTCAGATGGCCCTTTTGCCCAGGGGGAAGTGAGACTTCATTGTAGTGCAGATTTCCTTTGCAAGCTTGCTTGGTTGGCCAAAAAGGGCGTATGCGTTTTTTCCTGAATATATTCAGGAAAAAACGCATACGCCCTTTTTGGCCAAGTGCATCATTGTGGACGTTCTGCCTCTTTTCCTATGCTTTCAATGCAATTCCAGTCTACCTCCTGAAATCGGTTTCCTGCAATTCTGCCCCGCTTTCAAGTCCTCTTGGCAGCCTTACTTCAGTCTATTTTTGGACGATAGCTGTCATTTATAACTCTGCAGGTTTGTGAATTACAGTGCCCCTGAGCTGCTTTCTTCAACTCGCTTTCTTTTGAGCTGGCCACAACACCGCAGGATGGCTTCAGGCCCTAATCTGGTTCCGGCACGGCACGCTGAGCCTTTGGTTATTTCCTCTTCCTGGTGGGAAATGAGAGTTAAATTTGCCCGTCCAGACACCTCCAGCTAGTCTCTCATTGGTTCTCGCTATTCCTGTTCATCTTCCGCAGAAATTGCAAACTGGGCCAAACAGGAGGTTAAAGGCGCTGACTCTCCAAGTGGGGAGAGTGTTAGTAAAGCGTCTGGAATGTTGCACCCGAGTACCAGGGGAGGAAAACTGAGACATATTTGAACACGTCTCCCGTTCACATGGTTGATCATACTTGGGTTCCACATGCATGTTTTAGCTGAAGGAAGAATACCTTAAACCTGGAGAGTTGAGATCCGTGTAATGGGTACCATGCAATATGACTTCAAAGGGTCTTCATTTGCTCACCGAACCTCTCCAATCCTATCACTGCTGCGTTTATGCCCCTGTACACATACTTGATTCTCTTTTGGAGACATAGCAATCCATAGGTTTTACGATACTTACTAGTCAGGTACATTCTTAGGCGTTTAATATGCGGTGTTGAGTCCATTTCGTTGAGCAAGGAGTAGCTCTTGTCTATTCCATATTTGACTTAAGGAACTTTATCTGTGCTCATTTCAATCTCTGGTTTTAAGCAGCACCCCCACTCACCTTTACCCTTAAGCAAGCATAAGTTGGTTTTCTAAATTTGAGACCCTGTTCTGTTCTGTAATTCAGTTCCTGTGTAGCCAAGTTTACATTCCGTGTATTACTGATATCTTATGATGTTTCTTTTTCTGTGTGACTTACTTCAGTTAGAATCATCATACCTGAATCCACTCATTGTG
This sequence comes from Delphinus delphis, assembly GCF_949987515.2. Classification (NCBI taxonomy): domain Eukaryota; kingdom Metazoa; phylum Chordata; class Mammalia; order Artiodactyla; family Delphinidae; genus Delphinus; species Delphinus delphis. Next base: position 406,261 of record NW_027192772.1, read on the forward strand.
CTGCTAAGGGCCTGATGACACAGATTTCATTGCTGAGTGATATTGCTTTGTAAGTAAATACCACAACTTCTTTATCCATTTTTCACTTTCTGCGATGTTGAACTTGTACTGTAAACGAGGTTCTTGTAAACAGAGCCGTTCCAAACTTTGGGGTGGCTGTGTCTTTTTGATTTTAATTTCCCTAAGCTATAGGACCATAAGTGGAAGTGCCCTAGGTTCTGTTGCTTTGTTTTTTAGATGTTTCAGGAAACACCATACACTTCTCCCGAGTGGTTGTTGGCAATTTACATCCCGCCCATCAGCATAACAAGGCTCCCAGTTCTCCATGGCCTGTCCTGCCTTTCTGGATTTTACACTTTTTTCAGATGGCCCTTTTGACCGGGGGGAAGTGAGACTTCATTGTAGTGCAGATTTCCTTTGCAAGCTTGCTTGGTTGGCCAAAAAGGGCGTATGCGTTTTTTCCTGAATATATTCAGGAAAAAACGCATACGCCCTTTTTGGCCAAGTGCATCATTGTGGACGTTCTGCCTCTTTTCCTATGCTTTCAATGCAATTCCAGTCTACCTCCTGAAATCGGTTTCCTGCAATTCTGCCCCGCTTTCAAGTCCTCTTGGCAGCCTTACTTCAGTCTATTTTTGGACGATAGCTGTCATTTATAACTCTGCAGGTTTGTGAATTACAGTGCCCCTGAGCTCCTTTCTTCAACTCGCTTTCTTGTGACCTGGCCGCAACACCGCAGGATGGCTTCAGGCCCTAATCTGGTTCCAGCCCGGCATGCTGAGCCTTTGGTTAATTCCTCTTCCTGGTGGGAAATGAGAGTTAAATTTGCCCGTCCAGACACCTCCAGCTAGCCTCTCATTGGTTCTCGCTATTCCTGTTCATCTTCCGCAGAAATTGCAAACTGGGCCAAACAGGAGGTTAAAGGCGCTGACTCTCCAAGTGGGGAGAGTGTTAGTAAAGCGTCTGGAATGTTGCACCCGAGTACCAGGGGAGGAAAACTGAGACATATTTGAACACGTCTCCTGATCACATGGTTGATCATACTCTAGATTCCACATGCATGTTTTAGCTGAAGGAAGAATACCTTAAACCTGGAGAGTTGAGACCCGTGTAACGGGTACCATGCAATATGACTTCAAAGGGTCTTCATTTGCTCACCGAACCTCTCCAATCCTATCACTGCTGCATTTATGCCCCTGTACACATGCTTTATTCTCTTTCGGAGACATAGCAATCCATAGGTTTTAAGATACTTACTAGTCAGGTTCATTCTTAGGCGTTTAATATGGGGTGTTGAGTCCATTTCGTTGAGCAAGGAGTAGCTCTTGTCTATTCCATATTTGGCTTAACGAACTTAATCTGTGCTCATTTCAATCTCTGGTTTTATGCAGCACCCCCACTCACCTTTCCCCTTAAGCAAGCATAAGTTTGTTTTCAAATTTGAGACCCTGTTCTGTTCTGTAATTCAGTTCCTGTGTAGCCAAGTTTACATTCCGTGTATTACTGATATCTTATGATGTTTCTTTGTCTGTGTGACTTATTTCAGATAGAATCATCGTACCTGAATCTACTCATTATGCTGCTACGGGCCTGATGACATAGATTTCATTGCTGAGTGATACTGCATTGTACGTAAGTACCACAAGTTCTTTATCCATTTTTCACTTTCTGCGATGTTGAACTTGTACTGTAAACGAGGTTCTTGTAAACAGAGCCGTTCCAAACTTTGGGGTGGCTGTGTCTTTTTGATTTTAATTTCCCTAAGCTATAGGACCATAAGTGGCAGTGCCCTAGGTTCTGTTGCTTTGTTTTTTAGATGTTTCAAGAAACACCATACACTTCTCCCGAGTGTCTGTTGGCAATTTACATTCCGCCCATCAGCATAACAAGGCTCCCAGTTCTCCATGGCCTATCCTGCCTTTCTGGATTTTACACTTTTTTCAGATGGCCCTTTTGACCGGGGGGAAGTGAGACTTCATTGTAGTGCAGATTTCCTTTGCAAGCTTGCTTGGTTGGCCAAAAAGGGCGTATGCGTTTTTTCCTGAATATATTCAGGAAAAAACGCATACGCCCTTTTTGGCCAAGTGCATCATTGTGGACGTTCTGCCTCTTTTCCTATGCTTTCAATGCAATTCCAGTCTACCTCCTGAAATCGGTTTCCTGCAATTCTGCCCCGCTTTCAAGTCCTCTTGGCAGCCTTACTTCAGTCTATTTTTGGACGATAGCTGTCATTTATAACTCTGCAGGTTTGTGAATTACAGTGCCCCTGAGCTCCTTTCTTCAACTCGCTTTCTTTTGAGCTGGCCGCAACACCGCAGGATGGCTTCAGGCCCTAATCTGGTTCCAGTACGGCATGCTGAGCCTTTGGATATTTCCTCTTCCTGGTGGGAAATGAGAGTTAAATTTGCCCGTCCAGACACCTCCAGCTAGCCTCTCATTGGTTCTCGCTATTCCTGTTCATCTTCCGCAGAAATTGCAAACTGGGCCAAACAGGAGGTTAAAGGCGCTGACTCTCCAAGTGGGGAGAGTGTTAGTAAAGCGTCTGGAATGTTGCACCCGAGTACCAGGGGAGGAAAACTGAGACATATTTGAACACGTCTCCCGTTCACATGGTTGATCATACTTGGGTTCCACATGCATGTATTAGCTGAAGGAAGAATACCTAAAACCTGGGTAGTTGAAACCCTTGGAATGGGTACCATGCAATATGACTTCAAAGGGTCTTCATTTGCTCACCGAACCTCTCCAATCCTATCACTGCTGCGTTTATGCCCCTGTACACATGCTTGATTCTCTTTTGGAGACATAGCAATCCATAGGTTTTAAGATACTTACTAGTCAGGTACATTCTTAGGCGTTTAATATGCGGTGTTGAGTCCATTTCGTTGAGCAAGGAGTAGCTCTTGTCTATTCCATATTTGACTTAAGGAACTTTCTGTGCTCATTTCAATCTCTGGTTTTATGCAGCACCCCAACTCACCTTTACCCTTAAGCAAGCATAAGTTGGTTTTCTAAATTTGAGACCCTGTTCTGTTTTGGAATGCAGTTCCTGTGTAGCCAAGTTTACATTCCGTGTGTTAGTGATATCTTATGATGTTTCTTTTTCTGTGTGACTTATTTCAGTTAGAATCATCATACCTGAATTGACTCATTGTGCTGCTAAGGGCCTGATTACACAGATTTCATTGCTGAGTGATATTGCTTTGTAAGTAAATACCACAACTTCTTTATCCATTTTTCACTTTCTGCGATGTTGAACTTGTACTGTAAACGAGGTTCTTGTAAACAGAGCCGTTCCAAACTTTGGGGTGGCTGTGTCTTTTTGATTTTAATTTCCCTAAGCTATAGGACCATAAGTGGAAGTGCCCTAGGTTCTGTTGCTTTGTTTTTTAGATGTTTCAGGAAACACCATACACTTCTCCCGAGTGGTTGTTGGCAATTTACATCCTGCCCATCAGCATAACAAGGCTCCCAGTTCTCCATGGCCTGTCCTGCCTTTCTGGATTTTACACTTTTTTCAGATGGCCCTTTTGACTGGGGGGAAGTGAGACTTCATTGTAGTGCAGATTTCCTTTGCAAGCTTGCTTGGTTGGCCAAAAAGGGCGTATGCGTTTTTTCCTGAATATATTCAGGAAAAAACGCATACGCCCTTTTTGGCCAAGTGCATCATTGTGGACGTTCTGCCTCTTTTCCTATGCTTTCAATGCAATTCCAGTCTACCTCCTGAAATCGGTTTCCTGCAATTCTGCCCCGCTTTCAAGTCCTCTTGGCAGCCTTACTTCAGTCTATTTTTGGACGATAGCTGTCATTTATAACTCTGCAGGTTTGTGAATTACAGTGCCCCTGAGCTCCTTTCTTCAACTCGCTTTCTTGTGACCTGGCCGCAACACCGCAGGATGGCTTCAGGCCCTAATCTGGTTCCGGCACGGCACGCTGAGCCTTTGGTTATTTCCTCTTCCTGGTGGGAAATGAGAGTTAAATTTGCCCGTCCAGACACCTCCAGCTAGTCTCTCATTGGTTCTCGCTATTCCTGTTCATCTTCCACAGAAATTGCAAACTGGGCCAAACAGGAGGTTAAAGGCGCTGACTCTCCAAGTGGGGAGAGTGTTAGTAAAGCGTCTGGAATGTTGCACCCGAGTACCAGGGGAGGAAAACTGAGACATATTTGAACACGTCTCCCGTTCACATGGTTGATCATACTTGGGTTCCACATGCATGTCTTAGCTGAAGGAAGAATACCTTAAACCTGGAGAGTTAAGACCCGTGTAATGGGTACCATGCAATATGACTTCAAAGGGTCTTCATTTGCTCACTGAACCTCTCCAATCCTATCACTGCTGCGTTTATGCCCCTGTACACATGCTTGATTCTCTTTCGGAGAAATAGCAATCCATAGGTTTTAAGATACTTACTAGTCAGGTACATTCTTAGGCGTTTAATATGCGGTGTTGAGTCCATTTCGTTGAGCAAGGAGTAGCTCTTGTCTGTTTCCATATTTGACTTAAGGAACTTTATCTGTGCTCATTTCAATCTCTGGTTTTATGCAGCACCCCAACTCACCTTTACCCTTAAGCAAGCATAAGTTGCTTTTCTAAATTTGAGACCCTGTTCTGTTCTGTAATTCAGTTCCTGTGTAGCCAAGTTTACATTCCGTGTATTACTGATATCTTATGATGTTTCTTTTTCTGTGTGACTTACTTCAGTTAGAATCATCATACCTGAATCCACTCATTGTGCTGCTAAGGGCCTGATGACACAGATTTCATTGCTGAGTGATATTGCTTTGTAAGTAAATACCACAACTTCTTTATCCATTTTTCACTTTCTGCGATGTTGAACTTGTACTGTAAACGAGGTTCTTGTAAACAGAGCCGTTCCAAACTTTGGGGTGGCTGTGTCTTTTTGATTTTAATTTCCCTAAGCTATAGGACCATAAGTGGAAGTGCCCTAGGTTCTGTTGCTTTGTTTTTTAGATGTTTCAGGAAACACCATACACTTCTCCCGAGTGGTTGTTGGCAATTTACATCCCGCCCATCAGCATAACAAGGCTCCCAGTTCTCCATGGCCTGTCCTGCCTTTCTGGATTTTACACTTTTTTCAGATGGCCCTTTTGACCGGGGGGAAGTGAGACTTCATTGTAGTGCAGATTTCCTTTGCAAGCTTGCTTGGTTGGCCAAAAAGGGCGTATGCGTTTTTTCCTGAATATATTCAGGAAAAAACGCATACGCCCTTTTTGGCCAAGTGCATCATTGTGGACGTTCTGCCTCTTTTCCTATGCTTTCAATGCAATTCCAGTCTACCTCCTGAAATCGGTTTCCTGCAATTCTGCCCCGCTTTCAAGTCCTCTTGGCAGCCTTACTTCAGTCTATTTTTGGACGATAGCTGTCATTTATAACTCTGCAGGTTTGTGAATTACAGTGCCCCTGAGCTCCTTTCTTCAACTCGCTTTCTTTTGAGCTGGCCGCAACACCGCATGATGGCTTCAGGCCCTAATCTGGTTCCGGTACGGCACGCTGAGCCTTTGGTTATTTCCTCTTCCTGGTGGGAAATGAGAGTTAAATTTGCCCGTCCAGACACCTCCAGCTAGCCTCTCATTGGTTCTCGCTATTCCTGTTCATCTTCCGCAGAAATTGCAAACTGGGCCAAACAGGAGGTTAAAGGCGCTGACTCTCCAAGTGGGGAGAGTGTTAGTAAAGCGTCTGGAATGTTGCACCCGAGTACCAGGGGAGGAAAACTGAGACATATTTGAACACGTCTCCCGTTCACATGGTTGATCATACTTGGGTTCACATGCATGTTTTAGCTGAAGGAAGAATACCTAAAACCTGGGTAGTTGAAACCCGTGAAATGGGTACCATGCAATATGACTTCAAAGGGTCTTCATTTGCTCACCGAACCTCTCCAATCCTATCACTGCTGCGTTTATGCCCCTGTACACATGCTTGATTCTCTTTCGGAGACATAGCAATCCATAGGTTTTAAGATACTTACTAGTCAGGTACATTCTTAGGCGTTTAATATGCGGTGTTGAGTCCATTTCGTTGAGCAAGGAGTAGCTCTTGTCTATTCCATATTTGGCTTAAGGAACTTTATCTGTGCTCATTTCAATCTCTGGTTTTATGCAGCAACCCAACTCACCTTTCCCCTTAAGCAAGCATAAGTTTGTTTTCAAATTTGAGAACGGTTTCTGTTTTGGAATTCAGTTCCTGTGTAGCCAAGTTTACATTCCGTGTATTAGTGATATCTTATGATGTTTCTTTGTCTGTGTGACTTATTTCAGTTAGAATCATCGTACCTGAATCTACTCATTGTGCTGCTACGGGCCTGATGACATAGATTTCATTGCTGAGTGATATTGCTTTGTAAGTAAATACCACAACTTCTTTATCCATTTTTCACTTTCTGCGATGTTGAACTTGTACTGTAAACGAGGTTCTTGTAAACAGAGCCGTTCCAAACTTTGGGGTGGCTGTGTCTTTTTGATTTTAATTTCCCTAAGCTATAGGACCATAAGTGGAAGTGCCCTAGGTTCTGTTGCTTTGTTTTTTAGATGTTTCAGGAAACACCATACACTTCTCCCGAGTGGTTGTTGGCAATTTACATCCTGCCCATCAGCATAACAAGGCTCCCAGTTCTCCATGGCCTGTCCTGCCTTTCTGGATTTTACACTTTTTTCAGATGGCCCTTTTGACCGGGGGGAAGTGAGACTTCATTGTAGTGCAGATTTCCTTTGCAAGCTTGCTTGGTTGGCCAAAAAGGGCGTATGCGTTTTTTCCTGAATATATTCAGGAAAAAACGCATACGCCCTTTTTGGCCAAGTGCATCATTGTGGACGTTCTGCCTCTTTTCCTATGCTTTCAATGCAATTCCAGTCTACCTCCTGAAATCGGTTTCCTGCAATTCTGCCCCGCTTTCAAGTCCTCTTGGCAGCCTTACTTCAGTCTATTTTTGGACGATAGCTGTCATTTATAACTCTGCAGGTTTGTGAATTACAGTGCCCCTGAGCTCCTTTCTTCAACTCGCTTTCTTGTGACCTGGCCGCAACACCGCAGGATGGCTTCAGGCCCTAATCTGGTTCCGGCACGGCACGCTGAGCCTTTGGTTATTTCCTCTTCCTGGTGGGAAATGAGAGTTAAATTTGCCCGTCCAGACACCTCCAGCTAGTCTCTCATTGGTTCTCGCTATTCCTGTTCATCTTCCACAGAAATTGCAAACTGGGCCAAACAGGAGGTTAAAGGCGCTGACTCTCCAAGTGGGGAGAGTGTTAGTAAAGCGTCTGGAATGTTGCACCCGAGTACCAGGGGAGGAAAACTGAGACATATTTGAACACGTCTCCCGTTCACATGGTTGATCATACTTGGGTTCCACATGCATGTCTTAGCTGAAGGAAGAATACCTTAAACCTGGAGAGTTAAGACCCGTGTAATGGGTACCATGCAATATGACTTCAAAGGGTCTTCATTTGCTCACTGAACCTCTCCAATCCTATCACTGCTGCGTTTATGCCCCTGTACACATGCTTGATTCTCTTTCGGAGAAATAGCAATCCATAGGTTTTAAGATACTTACTAGTCAGGTACATTCTTAGGCGTTTAATATGCGGTGTTGAGTCCATTTCGTTGAGCAAGGAGTAGCTCTTGTCTGTTTCCATATTTGACTTAAGGAACTTTATCTGTGCTCATTTCAATCTCTGGTTTTATGCAGCACCCCAACTCACCTTTACCCTTAAGCAAGCATAAGTTGCTTTTCTAAATTTGAGACCCTGTTCTGTTCTGTAATTCAGTTCCTGTGTAGCCAAGTTTACATTCCGTGTATTACTGATATCTTATGATGTTTCTTTTTCTGTGTGACTTACTTCAGTTAGAATCATCATACCTGAATCCACTCATTGTGCTGCTAAGGGCCTGATGACACAGATTTCATTGCTGAGTGATATTGCTTTGTAAGTAAATACCACAACTTCTTTATCCATTTTTCACTTTCTGCGATGTTGAACTTGTACTGTAAACGAGGTTCTTGTAAACAGAGCCATTCCAAACTTTGGGGTGGCTGTGTCTTTTTGATTTTAATTTCCCTAAGCTATAGGACCATAAGTGGAAGTGCCCTAGGTTCTGTTGCTTTGTTTTTTAGATGTTTCAGGAAACACCATACACTTCTCCCGAGTGGTTGTTGGCAATTTACATCCCGCCCATCAGCATAACAAGGCTCCCAGTTCTCCATGGCCTGTCCTGCCTTTCTGGATTTTACACTTTTTTCAGATGGCCCTTTTGACCGGGGGGAAGTGAGACTTCATTGTAGTGCAGATTTCCTTTGCAAGCTTGCTTGGTTGGCCAAAAAGGGCGTATGCGTTTTTTCCTGAATATATTCAGGAAAAAACGCATACGCCCTTTTTGGCCAAGTGCATCATTGTGGACGTTCTGCCTCTTTTCCTATGCTTTCAATGCAATTCCAGTCTACCTCCTGAAATCGGTTTCCTGCAATTCTGCCCCGCTTTCAAGTCCTCTTGGCAGCCTTACTTCAGTCTATTTTTGGACGATAGCTGTCATTTATAACTCTGCAGGTTTGTGAATTACAGTGCCCCTGAGCTCCTTTCTTCAACTCGCTTTCTTTTGAGCTGGCCGCAACACCGCAGGATGGCTTCAGGCCCTAATCTGGTTCCGGTACGGCACGCTGAGCCTTTGGTTATTTCCTCTTCCTGGTGGGAAATGAGAGTTAAATTTGCCCGTCCAGACACCTCCAGCTAGCCTCTCATTGGTTCTCGCTATTCCTGTTCATCTTCCGCAGAAATTGCAAACTGGGCCAAACAGGAGGTTAAAGGCGCTGACTCTCCAAGTGGGGAGAGTGTTAGTAAAGCGTCTGGAATGTTGCACCCGAGTACCAGGGGAGGAAAACTGAGACATATTTGAACACGTCTCCCGTTCACATGGTTGATCATACTTGGGTTCACATGCATGTTTTAGCTGAAGGAAGAATACCTAAAACCTGGGTAGTTGAAACCCGTGAAATGGGTACCATGCAATATGACTTCAAAGGGTCTTCATTTGCTCACCGAACCTCTCCAATCCTATCACTGCTGCGTTTATGCCCCTGTACACATGCTTGATTCTCTTTCGGAGACATAGCAATCCATAGGTTTTAAGATACTTACTAGTCAGGTACATTCTTAGGCGTTTAATATGCGGTGTTGAGTCCATTTCGTTGAGCAAGGAGTAGCTCTTGTCTATTCCATATTTGGCTTAAGGAACTTTATCTGTGCTCATTTCAATCTCTGGTTTTATGCAGCAACCCAACTCACCTTTCCCCTTAAGCAAGCATAAGTTTGTTTTCAAATTTGAGAACGGTTTCTGTTTTGGAATTCAGTTCCTGTGTAGCCAAGTTTACATTCCGTGTATTAGTGATATCTTATGATGTTTCTTTGTCTGTGTGACTTATTTCAGTTAGAATCATCGTACCTGAATCTACTCATTATGCTGCTACGGGCCTGATGACATAGATTTCATTGCTGAGTGATACTGCATTGTACGTAAGTACCACAAGTTCTTTATCCATTTTTCACTTTCTGCGATGTTGAACTTGTACTGTAAACGAGGTTCTTGTAAACAGAGCCGTTCCAAACTTTGGGGTGGCTGTGTCTTTTTGATTTTAATTTCCCTAAGCTATAGGACCATAAGTGGCAGTGCCCTAGGCTCTGTTGCTTTGTTTTTTAGATGTTTCAGGAAACACCATACACTTCTCCCGAGTGTCTGTTGGCAATTTACATCCCGCCCATCAGCATAACAAGGCTCCCAGTTCTCCATGGCCTGTCCTGCCTTTCTGGATTTTACACTTTTTTCAGATGGCCCTTTTGACCGGGGGGAAGTGAGACTTCATTGTAGTGCAGATTTCCTTTGCAAGCTTGCTTGGTTGGCCAAAAAGTGCGTATGCGTTTTTTCCTGAATATATTCAGGAAAAAACGCATACGCCCTTTTTGGCCAAGTGCATCATTGTGGACGTTCTGCCTCTTTTCCTATGCTTTCAATGCAATTCCAGTCTACCTCCTGAAATCGGTTTCCTGCAATTCTGCCCCGCTTTCAAGTCCTCTTGGCAGCCTTACTTCAGTCTATTTTTGGACGATAGCTGTCATTTATAACTCTGCAGGTTTGTGAATTACAGTGCCCCTGAGCTCCTTTCTTCAACTCGCTTTCTTGTGACCTGGCCGTAACACCGCAGGATGGCTTCAGGCCCTAATCTGGTTCCGGCCCGGCATGCTGAGCCTTTGGTTAATTCCTCTTCCTGGTCGGAAATGAGAGTTAAATTTGCCCGTTCAGACACCTCCAGCTAGTCTCTCATTGGTTCTCGCTATTCCTGTTCATCTTCCGCAGAAATTGCAAACTGGGCCAAACACGAGGTTAAAGGGACTGACTCTCCAAGTGGGGAGAGTGTTAGTAAAGCGTCTGGAATGTTGCACCCGAGTACCAGGGGAGGAAAACTGAGACATATTTGAACACGTCTCCCGTTCACATGGTTGATCATACTTGGGTTCCACATGCATGTCTTAGCTGAAGGAAGAATACCTTAAACCTGGAGAGTTAAGACCCGTGTAATGGGTACCATGCAATATGACTTCAAAGGGTCTTCATTTGCTCACTGAACCTCTCCAATCCTATCACTGCTGCGTTTATGCCCCTGTACACATGCTTGATTCTCTTTCGGAGACATAGCAATCCATAGGTTTTAAGATACTTACTAGTCAGGTACATTCTTAGGCGTTTAATATGCGGTGTTGAGTCCATTTCGTTCAGCAAGGAGTAGCTCTTGTCTGTTTCCATATTTGACTTAAGGAACTTTATCTGTGCTCATTTCAATCTCTGGTTTTATGCAGCACCCCAACTCACCTTTACCCTTAAGCAAGCATAAGTTGGTTTTCTAAATTTGAGACCCTGTTCTGTTCTGTAATTCAGTTCCTGTGTAGCCAAGTTTACATTCCGTGTATTACTGATATCTTATGATGTTTCTTTTTCTGTGTGACTTACTTCAGTTAGAATCATCATACCTGAATCCACTCATTGTGCTGCTAAGGGCCTGATGACACAGATTTCATTGCTGAGTGATATTGCTTTGTAAGTAAATACCACAACTTCTTTATCCATTTTTCACTTTCTGCGATGTTGAACTTGTACTGTAAACGAGGTTCTTGTAAACAGAGCCGTTCCAAACTTTGGGGTGGCTGTGTGTTTTTGATTTTAATTTCCCTAAGCTATAGGACCATAAGTGGAAGTGCCCTAGGTTCTGTTGCTTTGTTTTTTAGATGTTTCAGGAAACACCATATACTTCTCCCGAGTGGTTGTTGGCAATTTACATCCCGCCCATCAGCATAACAAGGCTCCCAGTTCTCCATGGCCTTTCCTGCCTTTCTGGATTTTACACTTTTTTCAGATGGCCCTTTTGACCAGGGGGAAGTGAGACTTCATTGTAGTGCAGATTTCCTTTGCAAGCTTGCTTGGTTGGCCAAAAAGGGCGTATGCGTTTTTTCCTGAATATATTCAGGAAAAAACGCATACGCCCTTTTTGGCCAAGTGCATCATTGTGGACGTTCTGCCTCTTTTCCTATGCTTTCAATGCAATTCCAGTCTACCTCCTGAAATCGGTTTCCTGCAATTCTGCCCCGCTTTCAAGTCCTCTTGGCAGCCTTACTTCAGTCTATTTTTGGACGATAGCTGTCATTTATAACTCTGCAGGTTTGTGAATTACAGTGCCCCTGAGCTCCTTTCTTCAACTCGCTTTCTTTTGAGCTGGCCGCAACACCGCAGGATGGCTTCAGGCCCTAATCTGGTTCCGGTACGGCACGCTGAGCCTTTGGTTATTTCCTCTTCCTGGTGGGAAATGAGAGTTAAATTTGCCCGTCCAGACACCTCCAGCTAGCCTCTCATTGGTTCTCGCTATTCCTGTTCATCTTCCGCAGAAATTGCAAACTGGGCCAAACAGGAGGTTAAAGGCGCTGACTCTCCAAGTGGGGAGAGTGTTAGTAAAGCGTCTGGAATGTTGCACCCGAGTACCAGGGGAGGAAAACTGAGACATATTTGAACACGTCTCCCGTTCACATGGTTGATCATACTTGGGTTCACATGCATGTTTTAGCTGAAGGAAGAATACCTAAAACCTGGGTAGTTGAAACCCGTGAAATGGGTACCATGCAATATGACTTCAAAGGGTCTTCATTTGCTCACCGAACCTCTCCAATCCTATCACTGCTGCGTTTATGCCCCTGTACACATGCTTGATTCTCTTTCGGAGACATAGCAATCCATAGGTTTTAAGATACTTACTAGTCAGGTACATTCTTAGGCGTTTAATATGCGGTGTTGAGTCCATTTCGTTGAGCAAGGAGTAGCTCTTGTCTATTCCATATTTGGCTTAAGGAACTTTATCTGTGCTCATTTCAATCTCTGGTTTTATGCAGCAACCCAACTCACCTTTCCCCTTAAGCAAGCATAAGTTTGTTTTCAAATTTGAGAACGTTTTCTGTTTTGGAATTCAGTTCCTGTGTAGCCAAGTTTACATTCCGTGTATTAGTGATATCTTATGATGTTTCTTTGTCTGTGTGACTTATTTCAGTTAGAATCATCGTACCTGAATCTACTCATTATGCTGCTACGGGCCTGATGACATAGATTTCATTGCTGAGTGATACTGCATTGTACGTAAGTACCACAAGTTCTTTATCCATTTTTCACTTTCTGCGATGTTGAACTTGTACTGTAAACGAGGTTCTTGTAAACAGAGCCGTTCCAAACTTTGGAGTGGCTGTGTCTTTTTGATTTTAATTTCCCTAAGCTATAGGACCATAAGTGGCAGTGCCCTAGGCTCTGTTGCTTTGTTTTTTAGATGTTTCAGGAAACACCATACACTTCTCCCGAGTGTCTGTTGGCAATTTACATCCCGCCCATCAGCATAACAAGGCTCCCAGTTCTCCATGGCCTGTCCTGCCTTTCTGGATTTTACACTTTTTTCAGATGGCCCTTTTGCCCGGGGGGAAGTGAGACTTCATTGTAGTGCAGATTTCCTTTGCAAGCTTGCTTGGTTGGCCAAAAAGTGCGTATGCGTTTTTTCCTGAATATATTCAGGAAAAAACGCATACGCCCTTTTTGGCCAAGTGCATCATTGTGGACGTTCTGCCTCTTTTCCTATGCTTTCAATGCAATTCCAGTCTACCTCCTGAAATCGGTTTCCTGCAATTCTGCCCCGCTTTCAAGTCCTCTTGGCAGCCTTACTTCAGTCTATTTTTGGATGATAGCTGTCATTTATAACTCTGCAGGTTTGTGAATTACAGTGCCCCTGAGCTCCTTTCTTCAACTCGCTTTCTTGTGACCTGGCCGTAACACCGCAGGATGGCTTCAGGCCCTAATCTGGTTCCGGCCCGGCATGCTGAGCCTTTGGTTAATTCCTCTTCCTGGTGGGAAATGAGAGTTAAATTTGCCCGTTCAGACACCTCCAGCTAGTCTCTCATTGGTTCTCGCTATTCCTGTTCATCTTCCGCAGAAATTGCAAACTGGGCGAAACAGGAGGTTAAAGGGACTGACTCTCCAAGTGGGGAGAGTGTTAGTAAAGCGTCTGGAATGTTGCACCCGAGTACCAGGGGAGGAAAACTGAGACATATTTGAACACGTCTACCGTTCACATGGTTGATCATACTCTGGGTTCCACATGCATGTTTTAGCTGAAGGAAGAATACCTTAAACCTGGAGAGTTGAGACCCGTGGAATGGGTACCATGCAATATGATTTCAAAGGGTCTTCATTTGCTCACCGAACCTCTCCAATCCTATCACTGCTGCGTTTATGCCCCTGTACACACGCTTGATTCTCTTTTGGAGACATAGCAATCCATAGGTTTTAAGATACTTACTAGTCAGGTACATTCTTAGGCGTTTAATATGGGGTGTTGAGTCCATTTCGTTGAGCAAGGAGTAGCTCTTGTCTATTCCATATTTGGCTTAAGGAACTTTATCTGTGCTCATTTCAATCTCTGGTTTTATGCAGCACCCCAACTCACCTTTCCCCTTAAGCAAGCATAAGTTGGTTTTCTAAATTTGAGACCCTGTTCTGTTTTGGAATGCAGTTCCTGTGTAGCCAAGTTTACATTCCGTGTATTAGTGATATCTTATGATGTTTCTTTTTCTGTGTGACTTATTTCAGTTAGAATCATCGTACCTGAATCCACTCATTATGCTGCTACGGGCCTGATGACATAGATTTCATTGCTGAGTGATACTGCATTGTACGTAAGTACCACAAGTTCTTTATCCATTTTTCACTTTCTGCGATGTTGAACTTGTACTGTAAACGAGGTTCTTGTAAACAGAGCCGTTCCAAACTTTGGGGTGGCTGTGTCTTTTTGATTTTAATTTCCGTAAGCTATAGGACCATAAGTGGAAGTGCCCTAGGCTCTGTTGCTTTGTTTTTTAGATGTTTCAGGAAACACCATACACTTCTCCCGAGTGGTTGTTGGCAATTTACATCCCGCCCATCAGCATAACAAGGCTCCCAGTTCTCCATGGCCTGTCCTGCCTTTCTGGATTTTACACTTTTTTTCAGATGGCCCTTTTGACCGGGGGGAAGTGAGACTTCATTGTAGTGCAGATTTCCTTTGCAAGCTTGCTTGGTTGGCCAAAAAGGGCGTATGCGTTTTTTCCTGAATATATTCAGGAAAAAACGCATACGCCCTTTTTGGCCAAGTGCATCATTGTGGACGTTCTGCCTCTTTTCCTATGCTTTCAATGCAATTCCAGTCTACCTCCTGAAATCGGTTTCCTGCAATTCTGCCCCGCTTTCAAGTCCTCTTGGCAGCCTTACTTCAGTCTATTTTTGGACGATAGCTGTCATTTATAACTCTGCAGGTTTGTGAATTACAGTGCCCCTGAGCTCCTTTCTTCAACTCGCTTTCTTGTGACCTGGCCGTAACACCGCAGGATGGCTTCAGGCCCTAATCTGGTTCCGGCCCGGCATGCTGAGCCTTCGGTTAATTCCTCTTCCTGGTGGGAAATGAGAGTTAAATTTGTCCGTTCAGACACCTCCAGCTAGTCTCTCATTGGTTCTCGCTATTCCTGTTCATCTTCCGCAGAAATTGCAAACTGGGCCAAACAGGAGGTTAAAGGGACTGACTCTCCAAGTCGGGAGAGTGTTAGTAAAGCATCTGGAATGTTGCACCCGAGTACCAGGGGAGGAAAACTGAGACATATTTGAACACGTCTCCCGTTCACATGGTTGATCATACTTGGGTTCCACAAGCATGTTTTAGCTGAAGGAAGAATACCTTAAACCTGTAGAGTTGAGACCCGTGGAATGGGTACCATGCAATATGATTTCAAAGGGTCTTCATTTGCTCACCAAACCTCTCCAATCCTATCACTGCTGCGTTTATGCCCCTGTACACATGCTTGATTCTCTTTCGGAGACATAGCAATCCATAGGTTTTAAGATACTTACTAGTCAGGTACATTCTTAGGCGTTTAATATGGGGTGTTGAGTCCATTTCGTTGAGCAAGGAGTAGCTCTTGCCTATTCCATACTTTGCTTAAGGAACTTTATCTGTGCTCATTTCAATCTCTGGTTTTATGCAGCACCCCAACTCACCTTTCCCCTTAAGCAAGCATAAGTTGGTTTTCTAAATTTGAGACCCTGTTCTGTTTTGGAATGCAGTTCCTGTGTAGCCAAGTTTACATTCCGTGTATTAGTGATATCTTATGATGTTTCTTTTTCTGTGTGACTTATTTCAGTTAGAATCATCATACCTGAATCCACTCATTGTGATGCTAAGGGCCTGATGACATAGATTTCATTGCTGAGTGATATTGCTTTGTAAGTGAATACCACAACTTCTTTATCCATTTTTCACTTTCTGCGATGTTGAACTTGTACTGTAAACGAGGTTCTTGTAAACAGAGGCGTCCCAAACTTGGGGTGGCTGTGTCTTTTTGACTTTAATTTCCCTAAGCTATAGGACCATAAGTGGCAGTGCCCTAGGCTCTGTTGCTTTGTTTTTTAGATGTTTCAGGAAACACCATACACTTCTCCCGAGTGTCTGTTGGCAATTTACATCCCGCCCATCAGCATAAAAAGGCTCCCAGTTGTCCTTGGCCTGTCCTGCCTTTCTGGATTTTACACTTTTTTCAGATGGCCCTTTTGACCGGGGGGAAGTGAGACTTCATTGTAGTGCAGATTTCCTTTCCAAGCTTGCTTGGTTGGCCAAAAAGGGCATATGCGTTTTTTCCTGAATATATTCAGGAATAATTTGCCCGTCCAGACACCTCCAGCTAGCCTTTCATTGGTTCTCGCTATTCCTGTTCATCTTCCGCAGAAATTGCAAACTGCGCCAAACAGGAGGTTAAAGGCGCTGACTCTCCAAGTGGGGAGAGTGTTAGTAAAGCATCTGGAATGTTGCACTCGAGTACCAGGGGAGGAAAACTGAGACATATTTGAACACGTCTCCCGTTCACATGGTTGATCATACTTGGGTTCCACATGCATGTTTTAGCTGAAGGAAGAATACCTTAAACCTGGAGAGTTGAGACCCGTGTAATGGGTACCATGCAATATGACTTCAAAGGGTCTTCATTTGCTCACCGAACCTCTCCAATCCTATCACTGCTGCGTTTATGCCCCTGTACACATACTTGATTCTCTTTTGGAGACATAGCAATCCATAGGTTTTACGATACTTACTAGTCAGGTACATTCTTAGGCGTTTAATATGCGGTGTTGAGTCCATTTCGTTGAGCAAGGAGTAGCTCTTGTCTATTCCATATTTGACTTAAGGAACTTTATCTGTGCTCATTTCAATCTCTGGTTTTATGCAGCACCCCAACTCACCTTTACCCTTAAGCAAGCATAAGTTGGTTTTCTAAATTTGAGACCCTGTTCTGTTCTGTAATTCAGTTCCTGTGTAGCCAAGTTTACATTCCGTGTATTACTGATATCTTATAATGTTTCTTTTTCTGTGTGACTTATTTCAGTTAGAATCATCATACCTGAATCCACTCATTGTGATGCTAAGGGCCTGATGACATAGATTTCATTGCTGAGTGATATTGCTTTGTAAGTAAATACCACAACTTCTTTATCCATTTTTCACTTTCTGCGATGTTGAACTTGTACTGTAAACGAGGTTCTTGTAAACAGAGGCGTCCCAAACTTTGGGGTGGCTGTGTCTTTTTGATTTTAATTTCCCTAAGCTATAGGACCATAAGTGGCAGTGCCCTAGGCTCTGTTGCTTTGTTTTTTAGATGTTTCAGGAAACACCATACACTTCTCCCCAGTGGTTGTTGGCAATTTACATCCCGCCCATCAGCATAACAAGGCTCCCAGTTCTCCATGGCCTGTCCTGCCTTTCTGGATTTTACACTTTTTTCAGATGGCCCTTTTGACCGGGGGGAAGTGAGACTTCATTGTAGTGCAGATTTCCTTTGCAAGCTTGCTTGGTTGGCCAAAAACGGCGTATGCGTTTTTTCCTGAATATATTCAGGAAAAAACGCATACGCCCTTTTTGGCCAAGTGCATCATTGTGGACGTTCTGCCTCTTTTCCTATGCTTTCAATGCAATTCCAGTCTACCTCCTGAAATCGGTTTCCTGCAATTCTGCCCCGCTTTCAAGTCCTCTTGGCAGCCTTACTTCAGTCTATTTTTGGACGATAGCTGTCATTTATAACTCTGCAGGTTTGTGAATTACAGTGCCCCTGAGCTCCTTT
Organism: Delphinus delphis; assembly: GCF_949987515.2. Lineage (NCBI taxonomy): Eukaryota > Metazoa > Chordata > Mammalia > Artiodactyla > Delphinidae > Delphinus > Delphinus delphis. The sequence goes on from NW_027192772.1 coordinate 423,983, forward strand.
CTTCAACTCGCTTTCTTGTGACCTGGCCGCAACACCGCAGGATGGCTTCAGGCCCTAATCTGGTTCCGGCCCTGCATGCTGAGCCTTTGGTTAATTCCTCTTCCTGGTGGGAAATGAGAGTTAAATTTGCCCGTCCAGACACCTCCAGCTAGCCTCTCATTGGTTCTCGCTATTCCTGTTCATCTTCCGCAGAAATTGCAAACTGGGCCAAACAGGAGGTTAAAGGGACTGACTCTCCAAGTGGGGAGAGTGTTAGTAAAGCGTCTGGAATGTTGCACCCGAGTACCAGGGGAGGAAAACTGAGACATATTTGAACACGTCTCCCGATCACATGGTTGATCATACTCTAGGTTCCACATGCATGTTTTAGCTGAAGGAAGAATACCTTAAACCTGGGTAGTTGAAACCCTTGGAATGGGTACCATGCAATATGACTTCAAAGGGTCTTCATTTGCTCACCGAACCTCTCCAATCCTATCACTGCTGCGTTTATGCCCCTGTACACATGCTTGATTCTCTTTCGGAGACATAGCAATCCATAGGTTTTAAGATACTTACAAGACAGGTACATTCTTAGGCGTTTAATATGCGGTGTTGAGTCCATTTCGTTGAGCAAGGAGTAGCTCTTGTCTATTCCATATTTGGCTTAAGGAACTTTATCTGTGCTCATTTCAATCTCTGGTTTTATGCAGCACCCCAACTCACCTTTACCCTTAAGCAAGCATAAGTTGTTTTTCTAAATTTGAGACCCTGTTCTGTTCTGTAATTCAGTTCCTGTGTAGCCAAGTTTACATTCCGTGTATTACTGATATCTTATGATGTTTCTTTTTCTGTGTGACTTATTTCAGTTAGAATCATCATACCTGAATCCACTCATTGTGCTGCTAAGGGCCTGATGACATAGATTTCATTGCTGAGTGATATTGCTTTGTAAGTGAATACCACAACTTCTTTATCCATTTTTCACTTTCTGCGATGTTGAACTTGTACTGTAAACGAGGTTCTTGTAAACAGAGCCGTTCCAAACTTTGGGGTGGCTGTGTCTTTTTGATTTTAATTTCCCTAAGCTATAGGACCATAAGTGGAAGTGCCCTAGGTTCTGTTGCTTTGTTTTTTAGATGTTTCAGGAAACACCATACACTTCTCCCGAGTGGTTGTTGGCAATTTACATCCCGCCCATCAGCATAACAAGGCTCCCAGTTCTCCATGGCCTGTCCTGCCTTTCTGGATTTTACACTTTTTTCAGATGGCCCTTTTGACCGGGGGGAAGTGAGACTTCATTGTAGTGCAGATTTCCTTTGCAAGCTTGCTTGGTTGGCCAAAAAGGGCGTATGCGTTTTTTCCTGAATATATTCAGGAAAAAACGCATACGCCCTTTTTGGCCAAGTGCATCATTGTGGACGTTCTGCCTCTTTTCCTATGCTTTCAATGCAATTCCAGTCTACCTCCTGAAATCGGTTTCCTGCAATTCTGCCCCGCTTTCAAGTCCTCTTGGCAGCCTTACTTCAGTCTATTTTTGGACGATAGCTGTCATTTATAACTCTGCAGGTTTGTGAATTACAGTGCCCCTGAGCTCCTTTCTTCAACTCGCTTTCTTGTGACCTGGCCGCAACACCGCAGGATGGCTTCAGGCCCTAATCTGGTTCCAGCCCGGCATGCTGAGCCTTTGGTTAATTCCTCTTCCTGGTGGGAAATGAGAGTTAAATTTGCCCGTCCAGACACCTCCAGCTAGCCTCTCATTGGTTCTCGCTATTCCTGTTCATCTTCCGCAGAAATTGCAAACTGGGCCAAACAGGAGGTTAAAGGCGCTGACTCTCCAAGTGGGGAGAGTGTTAGTAAAGCGTCTGGAATGTTGCACCCGAGTACCAGGGGAGGAAAACTGAGACATATTTGAACACGTCTCCTGATCACATGGTTGATCATACTCTAGATTCCACATGCATGTTTTAGCTGAAGGAAGAATACCTTAAACCTGGGTAGTTGAAACCCGTGGAATGGGTACCATGCAATATGACTTCAAAGGGTCTTCATTTGCTCACCGAACCTCTCCAGTCCTATCACTGCTGCATTTATGCCCCTGTACGCATGCTTGATTCTCTTTCGGAGACATAGCAATCCATAGGTTTTTAAGATACTTACTAGTCAGGTACATTCTTAGGCGTTTAATATGCGGTGTTGAGTCCATTTCGTTGAGCAAGGAGTAGCTCTTGTCTATTCCATATTTGACTTAAGGAACTTTATCTGTGCTCATTTCAATCTCTGGTTTTATGCAGCACCCCAACTCACCTTTACCCTTAAGCAAGCATAAGTTGGTTTTCTAAATTTGAGACCCTGTTCTGTTCTGTAATTCAGTTCCTGTGTAGCCAAGTTTACATTCCGTGTATTACTGATATCTTATGATGTTTCTTTTTCTGTGTGACTTACTTCAGTTAGAATCATCATACCTGAATCCACTCATTGTGCTGCTAAGGGCCTGATGACACAGATTTCATTGCTGAGTGATATTGCTTTGTAAGTAAATACCACAACTTCTTTATCCATTTTTCACTTTCTGCGATGTTGAACTTGTACTGTAAACGAGGTTCTTGTAAACGGAGCCGTTCCAAACTTTGGGGTGGCTGTGTCTTTTTGATTTTAATTTCCCTAAGCTATAGGACCATAAGTGGAAGTGCCCTAGGTTCTGTTGCTTTGTTTTTTAGATGTTTCAGGAAACACCATACACTTCTCCCGAGTGGTTGTTGGCAATTTACATCCCGCCCATCAGCATAACAAGGCTCCCAGTTCTCCATGGCCTGTCCTGCCTTTCTGGATTTTACACTTTTTTCAGATGGCCCTTTTGACCGGGGGGAAGTGAGACTTCATTGTAGTGCAGATTTCCTTTGCAAGCTTGCTTGGTTGGCCAAAAAGGGCGTATGCGTTTTTTCCTGAATATATTCAGGAAAAAACGCATACGCCCTTTTTGGCCAAGTGCATCATTGTGGACGTTCTGCCTCTTTTCCTATGCTTTCAATGCAATTCCAGTCTACCTCCTGAAATCGGTTTCCTGCAATTCTGCCCCGCTTTCAAGTCCTCTTGGCAGCCTTACTTCAGTATATTTTTGGACGATAGCTGTCATTTATAACTCTGCAGGTTTGTGAATTACAGTGCCCCTGAGCTCCTTTCTTCAACTCGCTTTCTTTTGAGCTGGCCGCAACACCGCAGGAAGGCTTCAGGCCCTAATCTGGTTCCGGTACGGCACGCTGAGCCTTTGGTTATTTCCTCTTCCTGGTGGGAAATGAGAGTTAAATTTGCCCGTCCAGACACCTCCAGCTAGTCTCTCATTGGTTCTCGCTATTCCTGTTCATCTTCCGCAGAAATTGCAAACTGGGCCAAACAGGAGGTTAAAGGCGCTGACTCTCCAAGTGGGGAGAGTGTTAGTAAAGCGTCTGGAATGTTGCACCTGAGTACCAGGGGAGGAAAACTGAGACATATTTGAACACGTCTCCCGTTCACATGGTTGATCATACTTGGGTTCCACATGCATGTTTTAGCTGAAGGAAGAATACCTAAAACCTGGGTAGTTGAAACCCGTGGAATGGGTACCATGCAATATGACTTCAAAGGGTCTTCATTTGCTCACCGAACCTCTCCAATCCTATCACTGCTGCGTTTATGCCCCTGTACACATGCTTGATTCTCTTTCGGAGACATAGCAATCCATAGGTTTTAAGATACTTACTAGTCAGGTACATTCTTAGGCGTTTAATATGCGGTGTTGAGTCCATTTCGTTGAGCAAGGAGTAGCTCTTGTCTATTCCATATTTGGCTTAAGGAACTTTATCTGTGCTCATTTCAATCTCTGGTTTTATGCAGCAACCCAACTCACCTTTCCCCTTAAGCAAGCATAAGTTGGTTTTCTAAATTTGAGACCCTGTTCTGTTTTGGAATTCAGTTCCTGTGTAGCCAAGTTTACATTCCGTGTATTAGTGATATCTTATGGTGTTTCTTTTTCTGTGTGACTTATTTCAGTTAGAATCATCATACCTGAATCCACTCATTGTGATGCTAAGGGCCTGATGACACAGATTTCATTGCTGAGTGATATTGCTTTGTAAGTGAATACTACAACTTCTTTATCCATTTTTCACTTTCTGTGATGTTGAACTTGTACTGTAAACGAGGTTCTTGTAAACAGAGCCGTTCCAAACTTTGGGGTGGCTGTGTCTTTTTGATTTTAATTTCCCTAAGCTATAGGACCATAAGTGGAAGTGCCCTAGGCTCTGTTGCTTTGTTTTTTAGATGTTTCAGGAAACACCATACACTTCTCCCGAGTGGTTGTTGGCAATTTACATCCCGCCCATCAGCATAACAAGGCTCCCAGTTCTCCATGGCCTGTCCTGCCTTTCTGGATTTTACACTTTTTTCAGATGGCCCTTTTGCCCGGGGGGAAGTGAGACTTCATTGTAGTGCAGATTTCCTTTGCAAGCTTGCTTGGTTGGCCAAAAAGTGCGTATGCGTTTTTTCCTGAATATATTCAGGAAAAAACGCATACGCCCTTTTTGGCCAAGTGCATCATTGTGGACGTTCTGCCTCTTTTCCTATGCTTTCAATGCAATTCCAGTCTACCTCCTGAAATCGGTTTCCTGCAATTCTGCCCCGCTTTCAAGTCCTCTTGGCAGCCTTACTTCAGTCTATTTTTGGATGATAGCTGTCATTTATAACTCTGCAGGTTTGTGAATTACAGTGCCCCTGAGCTCCTTTCTTCAACTCGCTTTCTTGTGACCTGGCCGTAACACCGCAGGATGGCTTCAGGCCCTAATCTGGTTCCGGCCCGGCATGCTGAGCCTTTGGTTAATTCCTCTTCCTGGTGGGAAATGAGAGTTAAATTTGCCCGTTCAGACACCTCCAGCTAGTCTCTCATTGGTTCTCGCTATTCCTGTTCATCTTCCGCAGAAATTGCAAACTGGGCGAAACAGGAGGTTAAAGGGACTGACTCTCCAAGTGGGGAGAGTGTTAGTAAAGCGTCTGGAATGTTGCACCCGAGTACCAGGGGAGGAAAACTGAGACATATTTGAACACGTCTACCGTTCACATGGTTGATCATACTCTGGGTTCCACATGCATGTTTTAGCTGAAGGAAGAATACCTTAAACCTGGAGAGTTGAGACCCGTGGAATGGGTACCATGCAATATGATTTCAAAGGGTCTTCATTTGCTCACCGAACCTCTCCAATCCTATCACTGCTGCGTTTATGCCCCTGTACACACGCTTGATTCTCTTTTGGAGACATAGCAATCCATAGGTTTTAAGATACTTACTAGTCAGGTACATTCTTAGGCGTTTAATATGGGGTGTTGAGTCCATTTCGTTGAGCAAGGAGTAGCTCTTGTCTATTCCATATTTGGCTTAAGGAACTTTATCTGTGCTCATTTCAATCTCTGGTTTTATGCAGCACCCCAACTCACCTTTCCCCTTAAGCAAGCATAAGTTGGTTTTCTAAATTTGAGACCCTGTTCTGTTTTGGAATGCAGTTCCTGTGTAGCCAAGTTTACATTCCGTGTATTAGTGATATCTTATGATGTTTCTTTTTCTGTGTGACTTATTTCAGTTAGAATCATCGTACCTGAATCCACTCATTATGCTGCTACGGGCCTGATGACATAGATTTCATTGCTGAGTGATACTGCATTGTACGTAAGTACCACAAGTTCTTTATCCATTTTTCACTTTCTGCGATGTTGAACTTGTACTGTAAACGAGGTTCTTGTAAACAGAGCCGTTCCAAACTTTGGGGTGGCTGTGTCTTTTTGATTTTAATTTCCGTAAGCTATAGGACCATAAGTGGAAGTGCCCTAGGCTCTGTTGCTTTGTTTTTTAGATGTTTCAGGAAACACCATACACTTCTCCCGAGTGGTTGTTGGCAATTTACATCCCGCCCATCAGCATAACAAGGCTCCCAGTTCTCCATGGCCTGTCCTGCCTTTCTGGATTTTACACTTTTTTTCAGATGGCCCTTTTGACCGGGGGGAAGTGAGACTTCATTGTAGTGCAGATTTCCTTTGCAAGCTTGCTTGGTTGGCCAAAAAGGGCGTATGCGTTTTTTCCTGAATATATTCAGGAAAAAACGCATACGCCCTTTTTGGCCAAGTGCATCATTGTGGACGTTCTGCCTCTTTTCCTATGCTTTCAATGCAATTCCAGTCTACCTCCTGAAATCGGTTTCCTGCAATTCTGCCCCGCTTTCAAGTCCTCTTGGCAGCCTTACTTCAGTCTATTTTTGGACGATAGCTGTCATTTATAACTCTGCAGGTTTGTGAATTACAGTGCCCCTGAGCTCCTTTCTTCAACTCGCTTTCTTGTGACCTGGCCGTAACACCGCAGGATGGCTTCAGGCCCTAATCTGGTTCCGGCCCGGCATGCTGAGCCTTCGGTTAATTCCTCTTCCTGGTGGGAAATGAGAGTTAAATTTGTCCGTTCAGACACCTCCAGCTAGTCTCTCATTGGTTCTCGCTATTCCTGTTCATCTTCCGCAGAAATTGCAAACTGGGCCAAACAGGAGGTTAAAGGGACTGACTCTCCAAGTCGGGAGAGTGTTAGTAAAGCATCTGGAATGTTGCACCCGAGTACCAGGGGAGGAAAACTGAGACATATTTGAACACGTCTCCCGTTCACATGGTTGATCATACTTGGGTTCCACAAGCATGTTTTAGCTGAAGGAAGAATACCTTAAACCTGTAGAGTTGAGACCCGTGGAATGGGTACCATGCAATATGATTTCAAAGGGTCTTCATTTGCTCACCAAACCTCTCCAATCCTATCACTGCTGCGTTTATGCCCCTGTACACATGCTTGATTCTCTTTCGGAGACATAGCAATCCATAGGTTTTAAGATACTTACTAGTCAGGTACATTCTTAGGCGTTTAATATGGGGTGTTGAGTCCATTTCGTTGAGCAAGGAGTAGCTCTTGCCTATTCCATACTTTGCTTAAGGAACTTTATCTGTGCTCATTTCAATCTCTGGTTTTATGCAGCACCCCAACTCACCTTTCCCCTTAAGCAAGCATAAGTTGGTTTTCTAAATTTGAGACCCTGTTCTGTTTTGGAATGCAGTTCCTGTGTAGCCAAGTTTACATTCCGTGTATTAGTGATATCTTATGATGTTTCTTTTTCTGTGTGACTTATTTCAGTTAGAATCATCGTACCTGAATCCACTCATTATGCTGCTACGGGCCTGATGACATAGATTTCATTGCTGAGTGATACTGCATTGTACGTAAGTACCACAAGTTCTTTATCCATTTTTCACTTTCTGCGATGTTGAACTTGTACTGTAAACGAGGTTCTTGTAGACAGAGCTGTTCCAAACTTTGGGGTGGCTGTGTCTTTTTGATTTTAATTTCTGTAAGCTATAGGACCATAAGTGGAAGTGCCCTAGGCTCTGTTGCTTTGTTTTTTAGATGTTTCAGGAAACACCATACACTTCTCCCGAGTGGTTGTTGGCAATTTACATCCCGCCCATCAGCATAACAAGGCTCCCAGTTCTCCATGGCCTGTCCTGCCTTTCTGGATTTTACACTTTTTTCAGATGGCCCTTTTGACCGGGGGGAAGTGAGACTTCATTGTAGTGCAGATTTCCTTTGCAAGCTTGCTTGGTTGGCCAAAAAGGGCGTATGCGTTTTTTCCTGAATATATTCAGGAAAAAACGCATACGCCCTTTTTGGCCAAGTGCATCATTGTGGACGTTCTGCCTCTTTTCCTATGCTTTCAATGCAATTCCAGTCTACCTCCTGAAATCGGTTTCCTGCAATTCTGCCCCGCTTTCAAGTCCTCTTGGCAGCCTTACTTCAGTCTATTTTTGGACGATAGCTGTCATTTATAACTCTGCAGGTTTGTGAATTACAGTGCCCCTGAGCTCCTTTCTTCAACTCGCTTTCTTGTGACCTGGCCGCAACACCGCAGGATGGCTTCAGGCCCTAATCTGGTTCCGGCCCGGCATGCTGAGCCTTTGGTTAATTCCTCTTCCTGGTGGGAAATGAGAGTTAATTTTGCCCGTCCAGACACCTCCAGCTAGCCTCTCATTGGTTCTCACTATTCCTGTTCATCTTCCGCAGAAATTGCAAACTGGGCCAAACAGGAGGTTAAAGGGACTGACTCTCCAAGTGGGGAGAGTGTTAGTAAAGCGTCTGGAATGTTGCACCCGAGTACCAGGGGAGGAAAACTGAGACATATTTGAACACGTCTCCCGATCACATGGTTGATCATACTTGGGTTCCACATGCATGTTTTAGCTGAAGGAAGAATACCTTAAACCTGGAGAGTTGAGACCCGTGTAATGGGTACCATGCAATATGACTTCAAAGGGTCTTCATTTGCTCACCGAACCTCTCCAATCCTATCACTGCTGCGTTTATGCCCCTGTACACATGCTTGATTCTCTTTCGGAGACATAGCAATCCATAGGTTTTACGATACTTACTAGTCAGGTACATTCTTAGGCGTTTAATATGCGGTGTTGAGTCCATTTCGTTGAGCAAGGAGTAGCTCTTGTCTATTCCATATTTGACTTAAGGAACTTTATCTGTGCTCATTTCAATCTCTGGTTTTATGCAGCACCCCAACTCACCTTTCCCCTTAAGCAAGCATAAGTTGTTTTTCTAAATTTGAGACCCTGTTCTGTTCTGTAATTCAGTTCCTGTGTAGCCAAGTTTACATTCCGTGTATTAGTGATATCTTATGATGTTTCTTTTTCTGTGTGACTTATTTCAGTTAGAATCATCATACCTGAATCCACTCATTGTGATGCTAAGGGCCTGATGACATAGATTTCATTGCTGAGTGATATTGCTTTGTAAGTGAATACCACAACTTCTTTATCCATTTTTCACTTTCTGCGATGTTGAACTTGTACTGTAAACGAGGTTCTTGTAAACAGAGGCGTCCCAAACTTGGGGTGGCTGTGTCTTTTTGACTTTAATTTCCCTAAGCTATAGGACCATAAGTGGCAGTGCCCTAGGCTCTGTTGCTTTGTTTTTTAGATGTTTCAGGAAACACCATACACTTCTCCCGAGTGTCTGTTGGCAATTTACATCCCGCCCATCAGCATAAAAAGGCTCCCAGTTGTCCTTGGCCTGTCCTGCGTTTCTGGATTTTACACTTTTTTCAGATGGCCCTTTTGACCGGGGGGAAGTGAGACTTCATTGTAGTGCAGATTTCCTTTCCAAGCTTGCTTGGTTGGCCAAAAAGGGCATATGCGTTTTTTCCTGAATATATTCAGGAATAATTTGCCCGTCCAGACACCTCCAGCTAGCCTTTCATTGGTTCTCGCTATTCCTGTTCATCTTCCGCAGAAATTGCAAACTGCGCCAAACAGGAGGTTAAAGGCGCTGACTCTCCAAGTGGGGAGAGTGTTAGTAAAGCATCTGGAATGTTGCACTCGAGTACCAGGGGAGGAAAACTGAGACATATTTGAACACGTCTCCCGTTCACATGGTTGATCATACTTGGGTTCCACATGCATGTTTTAGCTGAAGGAAGAATACCTTAAACCTGGAGAGTTGAGACCCGTGTAATGGGTACCATGCAATATGACTTCAAAGGGTCTTCATTTGCTCACCGAACCTCTCCAATCCTATCACTGCTGCGTTTATGCCCCTGTACACATACTTGATTCTCTTTTGGAGACATAGCAATCCATAGGTTTTACGATACTTACTAGTCAGGTACATTCTTAGGCTTTTAATATGCGGTGTTGAGTCCATTTCGTTGAGCAAGGAGTAGCTCTTGTCTATTCCATATTTGACTTAAGGAACTTTATCTGTGCTCATTTCAATCTCTGGTTTTATGCAGCACCCCAACTCACCTTTACCCTTAAGCAAGCATAAGTTGGTTTTCTAAATTTGAGACCCTGTTCTGTTCTGTAATTCAGTTCCTGTGTAGCCAAGTTTACATTCCGTGTATTACTGATATCTTATAATGTTTCTTTTTCTGTGTGACTTATTTCAGTTAGAATCATCATACCTGAATCCACTCATTGTGATGCTAAGGGCCTGATGACATAGATTTCATTGCTGAGTGATATTGCTTTGTAAGTAAATACCACAACTTCTTTATCCATTTTTCACTTTCTGCGATGTTGAACTTGTACTGTAAACGAGGTTCTTGTAAACAGAGGCGTCCCAAACTTTGGGGTGGCTGTGTCTTTTTGATTTTAATTTCCCTAAGCTATAGGACCATAAGTGGCAGTGCCCTAGGCTCTGTTGCTTTGTTTTTTAGATGTTTCAGGAAACACCATACACTTCTCCCCAGTGGTTGTTGGCAATTTACATCCCGCCCATCAGCATAACAAGGCTCCCAGTTCTCCATGGCCTGTCCTGCCTTTCTGGATTTTACACTTTTTTCAGATGGCCCTTTTGACCGGGGGGAAGTGAGACTTCATTGTAGTGCAGATTTCCTTTGCAAGCTTGCTTGGTTGGCCAAAAACGGCGTATGCGTTTTTTCCTGAATATATTCAGGAAAAAACGCATACGCCCTTTTTGGCCAAGTGCATCATTGTGGACGTTCTGCCTCTTTTCCTATGCTTTCAATGCAATTCCAGTCTACCTCCTGAAATCGGTTTCCTGCAATTCTGCCCCGCTTTCAAGTCCTCTTGGCAGCCTTACTTCAGTCTATTTTTGGACGATAGCTGTCATTTATAACTCTGCAGGTTTGTGAATTACAGTGCCCCTGAGCTCCTTTCTTCAACTCGCTTTCTTGTGACCTGGCCGCAACACCGCAGGATGGCTTCAGGCCCTAATCTGGTTCCGGCCCTGCATGCTGAGCCTTTGGTTAATTCCTCTTCCTGGTGGGAAATGAGAGTTAAATTTGCCCGTCCAGACACCTCCAGCTAGCCTCTCATTGGTTCTCGCTATTCCTGTTCATCTTCCGCAGAAATTGCAAACTGGGCCAAACAGGAGGTTAAAGGGACTGACTCTCCAAGTGGGGAGAGTGTTAGTAAAGCGTCTGGAATGTTGCACCCGAGTACCAGGGGAGGAAAACTGAGACATATTTGAACACGTCTCCCGATCACATGGTTGATCATACTCTAGGTTCCACATGCATGTTTTAGCTGAAGGAAGAATACCTTAAACCTGGGTAGTTGAAACCCGTGGAATGGGTACCATGCAATATGACTTCAAAGGGTCTTCATTTGCTCACCGAACCTCTCCAATCCTATCACTGCTGCGTTTATGCCCCTGTACACATGCTTGATTCTCTTTCGGAGACATAGCAATCCATAGGTTTTAAGATACTTACAAGACAGGTACATTCTTAGGCGTTTAATATGCGGTGTTGAGTCCATTTCGTTGAGCAAGGAGTAGCTCTTGTCTATTCCATATTTGGCTTAAGGAACTTTATCTGTGCTCATTTCAATCTCTGGTTTTATGCAGCACCCCAACTCACCTTTACCCTTAAGCAAGCATAAGTTGTTTTTCTAAATTTGAGACCCTGTTCTGTTCTGTAATTCAGTTCCTGTGTAGCCAAGTTTACATTCCGTGTATTACTGATATCTTATGATGTTTCTTTTTCTGTGTGACTTATTTCAGTTAGAATCATCATACCTGAATCCACTCATTGTGCTGCTAAGGGCCTGATGACATAGATTTCATTGCTGAGTGATATTGCTTTGTAAGTGAATACCACAACTTCTTTATCCATTTTTCACTTTCTGCGATGTTGAACTTGTACTGTAAACGAGGTTCTTGTAAACAGAGCCGTTCCAAACTTTGGGGTGGCTGTGTCTTTTTGATTTTAATTTCCCTAAGCTATAGGACCATAAGTGGAAGTGCCCTAGGTTCTGTTGCTTTGTTTTTTAGATGTTTCAGGAAACACCATACACTTCTCCCGAGTGGTTGTTGGCAATTTACATCCCGCCCATCAGCATAACAAGGCTCCCAGTTCTCCATGGCCTGTCCTGCCTTTCTGGATTTTACACTTTTTTCAGATGGCCCTTTTGACCGGGGGGAAGTGAGACTTCATTGTAGTGCAGATTTCCTTTGCAAGCTTGCTTGGTTGGCCAAAAAGGGCGTATGCGTTTTTTCCTGAATATATTCAGGAAAAAACGCATACGCCCTTTTTGGCCAAGTGCATCATTGTGGACGTTCTGCCTCTTTTCCTATGCTTTCAATGCAATTCCAGTCTACCTCCTGAAATCGGTTTCCTGCAATTCTGCCCCGCTTTCAAGTCCTCTTGGCAGCCTTACTTCAGTCTATTTTTGGACGATAGCTGTCATTTATAACTCTGCAGGTTTGTGAATTACAGTGCCCCTGAGCTCCTTTCTTCAACTCGCTTTCTTGTGACCTGGCCGCAACACCGCAGGATGGCTTCAGGCCCTAATCTGGTTCCAGCCCGGCATGCTGAGCCTTTGGTTAATTCCTCTTCCTGGTGGGAAATGAGAGTTAAATTTGCCCGTCCAGACACCTCCAGCTAGCCTCTCATTGGTTCTCGCTATTCCTGTTCATCTTCCGCAGAAATTGCAAACTGGGCCAAACAGGAGGTTAAAGGCGCTGACTCTCCAAGTGGGGAGAGTGTTAGTAAAGCGTCTGGAATGTTGCACCCGAGTACCAGGGGAGGAAAACTGAGACATATTTGAACACGTCTCCTGATCACATGGTTGATCATACTCTAGATTCCACATGCATGTTTTAGCTGAAGGAAGAATACCTTAAACCTGGGTAGTTGAAACCCGTGGAATGGGTACCATGCAATATGACTTCAAAGGGTCTTCATTTGCTCACCGAACCTCTCCAGTCCTATCACTGCTGCATTTATGCCCCTGTACGCATGCTTGATTCTCTTTCGGAGACATAGCAATCCATAGGTTTTTAAGATACTTACTAGTCAGGTACATTCTTAGGCGTTTAATATGCGGTGTTGAGTCCATTTCGTTGAGCAAGGAGTAGCTCTTGTCTATTCCATATTTGACTTAAGGAACTTTATCTGTGCTCATTTCAATCTCTGGTTTTATGCAGCACCCCAACTCACCTTTACCCTTAAGCAAGCATAAGTTGGTTTTCTAAATTTGAGACCCTGTTCTGTTCTGTAATTCAGTTCCTGTGTAGCCAAGTTTACATTCCGTGTATTACTGATATCTTATGATGTTTCTTTTTCTGTGTGACTTACTTCAGTTAGAATCATCATACCTGAATCCACTCATTGTGCTGCTAAGGGCCTGATGACACAGATTTCATTGCTGAGTGATATTGCTTTGTAAGTAAATACCACAACTTCTTTATCCATTTTTCACTTTCTGCGATGTTGAACTTGTACTGTAAACGAGGTTCTTGTAAACGGAGCCGTTCCAAACTTTGGGGTGGCTGTGTCTTTTTGATTTTAATTTCCCTAAGCTATAGGACCATAAGTGGAAGTGCCCTAGGTTCTGTTGCTTTGTTTTTTAGATGTTTCAGGAAACACCATACACTTCTCCCGAGTGGTTGTTGGCAATTTACATCCCGCCCATCAGCATAACAAGGCTCCCAGTTCTCCATGGCCTGTCCTGCCTTTCTGGATTTTACACTTTTTTCAGATGGCCCTTTTGACCGGGGGGAAGTGAGACTTCATTGTAGTGCAGATTTCCTTTGCAAGCTTGCTTGGTTGGCCAAAAAGGGCGTATGCGTTTTTTCCTGAATATATTCAGGAAAAAACGCATACGCCCTTTTTGGCCAAGTGCATCATTGTGGACGTTCTGCCTCTTTTCCTATGCTTTCAATGCAATTCCAGTCTACCTCCTGAAATCGGTTTCCTGCAATTCTGCCCCGCTTTCAAGTCCTCTTGGCAGCCTTACTTCAGTATATTTTTGGACGATAGCTGTCATTTATAACTCTGCAGGTTTGTGAATTACAGTGCCCCTGAGCTCCTTTCTTCAACTCGCTTTCTTTTGAGCTGGCCGCAACACCGCAGGAAGGCTTCAGGCCCTAATCTGGTTCCGGTACGGCACGCTGAGCCTTTGGTTATTTCCTCTTCCTGGTGGGAAATGAGAGTTAAATTTGCCCGTCCAGACACCTCCAGCTAGTCTCTCATTGGTTCTCGCTATTCCTGTTCATCTTCCGCAGAAATTGCAAACTGGGCCAAACAGGAGGTTAAAGGCGCTGACTCTCCAAGTGGGGAGAGTGTTAGTAAAGCGTCTGGAATGTTGCACCTGAGTACCAGGGGAGGAAAACTGAGACATATTTGAACACGTCTCCCGTTCACATGGTTGATCATACTTGGGTTCCACATGCATGTTTTAGCTGAAGGAAGAATACCTAAAACCTGGGTAGTTGAAACCCGTGGAATGGGTACCATGCAATATGACTTCAAAGGGTCTTCATTTGCTCACCGAACCTCTCCAATCCTATCACTGCTGCGTTTATGCCCCTGTACACATGCTTGATTCTCTTTCGGAGACATAGCAATCCATAGGTTTTAAGATACTTACTAGTCAGGTACATTCTTAGGCGTTTAATATGCGGTGTTGAGTCCATTTCGTTGAGCAAGGAGTAGCTCTTGTCTATTCCATATTTGGCTTAAGGAACTTTATCTGTGCTCATTTCAATCTCTGGTTTTATGCAGCAACCCAACTCACCTTTCCCCTTAAGCAAGCATAAGTTGGTTTTCTAAATTTGAGACCCTGTTCTGTTTTGGAATTCAGTTCCTGTGTAGCCAAGTTTACATTCCGTGTATTAGTGATATCTTATGGTGTTTCTTTTTCTGTGTGACTTATTTCAGTTAGAATCATCATACCTGAATCCACTCATTGTGATGCTAAGGGCCTGATGACACAGATTTCATTGCTGAGTGATATTGCTTTGTAAGTGAATACTACAACTTCTTTATCCATTTTTCACTTTCTGTGATGTTGAACTTGTACTGTAAACGAGGTTCTTGTAAACAGAGCCGTTCCAAACTTTGGGGTGGCTGTGTCTTTTTGATTTTAATTTCCCTAAGCTATAGGACCATAAGTGGAAGTGCCCTAGGCTCTGTTGCTTTGTTTTTTAGATGTTTCAGGAAACACCATACACTTCTCCCGAGTGGTTGTTGGCAATTTACATCCCGCCCATCAGCATAACAAGGCTCCCAGTTCTCCATGGCCTGTCCTGCCTTTCTGGATTTTACACTTTTTTCAGATGGCCCTTTTGACCGTGGGGAAGTGAGACTTCATTGTAGTGCAGATTTCCTTTGCAAGCTTGCTTGGTTGGCCAAAAAGGGCGTATGCGTTTTTTCCTGAATATATTCAGGAAAAAACGCATACACCCTTTTTGTCCAAGTGCATCATTGTGGACGTTCTGCCTCTTTTCCTATGCTTTCAATGCAATTCCAGTCTACCTCCTGAAATCGGTTTCCTGCAATTCTGCCCTGCTTTCAAGTCCTCTTGGCAGCCTTACTTCAGTCTATTTTTGGACGATAGCTGTCATTTATAACTCTGCAGGTTTGTGCATTACAGTGCCCCTGAGCTCCTTTCTTCAACTTGCTTTCTTGTGACCTGGCCGCAACACCGCAGGATGGCTTCAGGCCCTAATCTGGTTCCGGCATGGCACGCTGAGCCTTTGGTTATTTCCTTTTCCTGGTGGGAAATGAGAGTTAAATTTGCCCGTCCAGACACCTCCAGCTAGTCTCTCATTGGTTCTCGCTATTCCTGTTCATCTTCCGCAGAAATTGCAAACTGGGTCAAACAGGAGGTTAAAGGCGCTGACTCTCCAAGTGGGGAGAGTGTTAGTAAAGCGTCTGGAATGTTGCACCCGAGTACCAGGGGAGGAAAACTGAGACATATTTGAACACGTCTCCCGATCACATGGTTGATCATACTCTAGGTTCCACATGCATGTTTTAGCTGAAGGAAGAATACCTTAAACCTGGGTAGTTGAAACCGTGGAATGGGTACCATGCAATATGACTTCAAAGGGTCTTCATTTGCTCACCGAACCTCTCCAATCCTATCACTGCTGCGTTTATGCCCCTGTACACATGCTTGATTCTCTTTCGGAGACATAGCAATCCATAGGTTTTAAGATACTTACTAGTCAGGTACATTCTTAGGCGTTTAATATGCGGTGTTGAGTCCATTTCGTTGAGCAAGGAGTAGCTCTTGTCTATTCCATATTCGGCTTAAGGAACTTTATCTGTGCTCATTTCAATCTCTGGTTTTATGCAGCAACCCAACTCACCTTTCCCCTTAAGCAAGCATAAGTTGGTTTTCTAAATTTGAGAACCTGTTCTGTTTTGGAATTCAGTTCCTGTGTAGCCAAGTTTACATTCCGTGTATTACTGATATCTTATGATGTTTCATTTTCTGTGTGACTTATTTCAGTTAGAATCATCGTACCTGAATCTACTCATTATGCTGCTACGGGCCTGATGACATAGATTTCATTGCTGAGTGATACTGCATTGTTCGTAAGTACCACAAGTTCTTTATCCATTTTTCACTTTCTGCGATGTTGAACTTGTACTGTAAACGAGGATCTTGTAAACAGAGCCATTCCAAACTTTGGGGTGGCTGTGTCTTTTTGATTTTAATTTCCCTAAGCTATAGGACCATAAGTGGCAGTGCCCTAGGCTCTGTTGCTTTGTTTTTTAGATGTTTCAGGAAACACCATACACTTCTCCCGAGTGGTTGTTGGCAATTTACATCCCGCCCATCAGCATAACAAGGCTCCCAGTTCTCCATGGCCTGTCCTGCCTTTCTGGATTTTACACTTTTTTCAGATGGCCCTTTTGACCGGGGGGAAGTGAGACTTCATTGTAGTGCAGATTTCCTTTGCAAGCTTGCTTGGTTGGCCAAAAAGGGCGTATGCGTTTTTTCCTGAATATATTCAGGAAAAAACGCATACGCCCTTTTTGGCCAAGTGCATCATTGTGGACGTTCTGCCTCTTTTCCTATGCTTTCAATGCAATTCCAGTCTACCTCCTGAAATTGGTTTCCTGCAATTCTGCCCCGCTTTCAAGTCCTCTTGGCAGCCTTACTTCAGTCTATTTTTGGACGATAGCTGTCATTTATAACTCTGCAGGTTTGTGCATTACAGTGCCCCTGAGCTCCTTTCTTCAACTTGCTTTCTTGTGACCTGGCCGCAACACCGCAGGATGGCTTCAGGCCCTAATCTGGTTCCGGCACGGCACGCTGAGCCTTTGGTTATTTCCTTTTCCTGGTGGGAAATGAGAGTTAAATTTGCCCGTCCTGACACCTCCAGCTAGTCTCTCATTGGTTCTCGCTATTCCTGTTCATCTTCCGCAGAAATTGCAAACTGGGCCAATCAGGAGGTTAAAGGCGCTGACTCTCCAAGTGGGGAGAGTGTTAGTAAAGCGTCTGGAATGTTGCACCCGAGTACCAGAGGAGGAAAACTGAGACATATTTGAACATGTCTCCCGTTCACATGGTTGATCATACTTGGGTTCCACATGCATGTTTTAGCTGAAGCAAGAATACCTTAAACCTGGAGAGTTAAGACCCGTGTAATGGGTACCATGCAATATGACTTCAAAGGGTCTTCATTTGCTCACCGAACCTCTCCAATCCTATCACTGCTGCGTTTATGCCCCTGTACACATGCTTGATTCTCTTTTGGAGACATAGCAATCCATAGGTTTTAAGATACTTACTAGTCAGGTACATTCTTAAGCATTTAATATGCGGTGTTGAGTCCATTTCGTTGAGCAAGGAGTAGCTCTTGTCTATTCCATATTTGGCTTAAGGAACTTTATCTGTGCTCATTTCAATCTCTGGTTTTATGCAGCACCCCAACTCACCTTTCCCCTTAAGCAAGCATAAGTTGGTTTTCTAAATTTGAGACCCTGTTCTGTTCTGTAATTCAGTTCCTGTGTAGCCAAGTTACATTCCGTGTATTACTGATATCTTATGATGTTTCTTTTTCTGTGTGACTTATTTCAGTTAGAATCATCATACCTGAATCCACTCATTGTGATGCTAAGGGCCTGATGACATAGAATTCATTGCTGAGTGATATTGCTTTGTAAGTAAATACCACAACTTCTTTATCCATTTTTCACTTTCTGCGATGTTGAACTTGTACTGTAAACGAGGTTCTTGTAAACAGAGGTGTCCCAAACTTTGGGGTGGCTGTGTCTTTTTGATTTTAATTTCCCTAAGCTATAGGACCATAAGTGGCAGTGCCCTAGGCTCTGTTGCTTTGTTTTTTAGATGTTTCAGGAAACACCATACACTTCTCCCGAGTGTCTGTTGGCAATTTACATCCCGTCCATCAGCATAACAAGGCTCCCAGTTCTCCATGGCCTGTCCTGCCTTTCTGGATTTTACACTTTTTTCAGATGGCCCTTTTGACCGGGGGGAAGTGAGACTTCATTGTAGTGCAGATTTCCTTTGCAAGCTTGCTTGGTTGGCCAAAAAGGGCGTATGCGTTTTTTCCTGAATATATTCAGGAAAAAACGCATACGCCCTTTTTGGCCAAGTGCATCATTGTGGACGTTCTGCCTCTTTTCCTATGCTTTCAATGCAATTCCAGTCTACCTCCTGAAATCGGTTTCCTGCAATTCTGCCCCGCTTTCAAGTCCTCTTGGCAGCCTTACTTCAGTCTATTTTTGGACGATAGCTGTCATTTATAACTCTGCAGGTTTGTGAATTACAGTGCCCCTGAGCTCCTTTCTTCAACTCGCTTTCTTGTGACCTGGCCGCAACACCGCAGGATGGCTTCAGGCCCTAATCTGGTTCCGGTACGGCACGCTAAGCCTTTGGGTATTTCCTCTTCCTGGTGGGAAATGAGAGTTAAATTTGCCCGTCCAGACACCTCCAGCTAGCCTCTCATTGGTTCTCGCTATTCCTGTTCATCTTCCGCAGAAATTGCAAACTGGGCCAAACACGAGGTTAAAGGGACTGACTCTCCAAGTCGGGAGAGTGTTAGTAAAGCGTCTGGAATGTTGCACCCGAGTACCAGGGTACGAAAACTGGCATATTTGAACACGTCTCCCGATCACATGGTTGATCATACTCTAGGTTCCACATGCATGTTTTAGCTGAAGGAAGAATACCTTAAACCTGGAGAGTTGAGACCCGTGGAATGGGTACCATGCAATATGACTTCAAAGGGTCTTCATTTGCTCACTGAACCTCTCCAATCCTATCACTGCTGCGTTTATTCCCCTGTACACACGCTTGATTCTCTTTTGGAGACATAGCAATCCATAGGTTTTAAGATACTTACTAGTCAGGTACATTCTTAGGCGTTTAATATGGGGTGTTGAGTCCATTTCGTTGAGCAAGGAGTAGCTCTTGTCTATTCCATATTTGGCTTAAGGAACTTTATCTGTGCTCATTTCAATCCCTGGTTTTATGCAGCACCCCAACTCACCTTTCGCCTTAAGCAAGCATAAGTTGGTTTTCTAAATTTGAGTCCCTGTTCTGTTCTGTAATTCAGTTCCTGTGTAGCCAAGTTTACATTCCGTGTATTACTGATATCTTATGATGTTTCTTTTTCTGTGTGACTTACTTCAGTTAGAATCATCATACCTGAATCCACTCATTGTGCTGCTAAGGGCCTGATGACACAGATTTCATTGCTGAGTGGTATTGCTTTGTAAGTAAATACAACTTCTTTATCCATTTTTCACTTTCTGCGATGTTGAACTTGTACTGTAAACGAGATTCTTGTAAACAGAGCCGTTCCAAACTTTGGGGTGGCTGTGTCTTTTTGATTTTAATTTCCCTAAGCTATAGGACCATAAGTGGAAGTGCCCTAGGTTCTGTTGCTTTGTTTTTTAGATGTTTCAGGAAACACCATACACTTCTCCCGAGTGGTTGTTGGCAATTTACATCCCGCCCATCAGCATAACAAGGCTCCCAGTTCTCCATGGCCTGTCCTGCCTTTCTGGATTTTACACTTTTTTCAGATGGCCCTTTTGACCAGGGGGAAGTGAGACTTCATTGTAGTGCAGATTTCCTTTGCAAGCTTGCTTGGTTGGCCAAAAAGGGCGTATGCGTTTTTTCCTGAATATATTCAGGAAAAAACGCATACGCCCTTTTTGGCCAAGTGCATCATTGTGGACGTTCTGCCTCTTTTCCTATGCTTTCAATGCAATTCCAGTCTACCTCCTGAAATCGGTTTCCTGCAATTCTGCCCCGCTTTCAAGTCCTCTTGGCAGCCTTACTTCAGTCTATTTTTGGATGATAGCTCTCATTTATAACTCTGCAGGTTTGTGAATTACAGTGCCCCTGAGCTCCTTTCTTCAACTCGCTTTCTTGTGACCTGGCCGCAACACCGCAGGATGGCTTCAGGCCCTAATCTGGTTCCGGCACGGCACGTTGAGCCTTTGGTTATTTCCTCTTCCTGGTGGGAAATTAGAGTTAAATTTGCCCGTCCAGACACCTCCAGCTAGTCTCTCATTGGTTCTCGCTATTCCTGTTCATCTTCCGCAGAAATTGCAAACTGGGCCAAACAGGAGGTTAAAGGGACTGACTCTCCAAGTGGGGAGAGTGTTAGTAAAGCGTCTGGAATGTTGCACCCGAGTACCAGGGGAGGAAAACTGAGACATATTTGAACACATCTCCCGTTCACATGGTTGATCATACTCTGGGTTCCACATGCATGTTTTAGCTGAAGGAAGAATACCTTAAACCTGGAGAGTTGAGACCCGTGGAATGGGTACCATGCAATATGACTTCAAAGGGTCTTCATTTGCTCACCGAACCTCTCCAATCCTATCACTGCTGCGTTTATTCCCCTGTACACACGCTTGATTCTCTTTTGGAGAGATAGCAATCCATAGGTTTTAAGATACTTACTAGTCAGGTACATTCTTAGGCGTTTAATATGGGGTGTTGAGTCCATTTCGTTGAGCAAGGAGTAGCTCTTGTCTATTCCATATTTGGCTTAAGGAACTTTATCTGTGCTCATTTCAATCTCTGGTTTTATGCAGCACCCCAACTCACCTTTCCCCTTAAGCAAGCATAAGTTGGTTTTCTAAATTTGAGTCCCTGTTCTGTTCTGTAATTCAGTTCCTGTGTAGCCAAGTTTACATTCCGTGTATTACTGATATCTTATGATGTTTCTTTTTCTGTGTGACTTACTTCAGTTAGAATCATCATACCTGAATCCACTCATTGTGCTGCTAAGGGCCTGATGACACAGATTTCATTGCTGAGTGATATTGCTTTGTAAGTAAATACCACAACTTCTTTATCCATTTTTCACTTTCTGCGATGTTGAACTTGTACTGTAAACGAGGTTCTTGTAAACAGAGGCGTCCCAAACTTTGGGGTGGCTGTGTCTTTTTGATTTTAATTTCCCTAAGCTATAGGACCATAAGTGGCAGTGCCCTAGGCTCTGTTGCTTTGTTTTTTAGATGTTTCAGGAAACACCATACACTTCTCCCGAGTGGTTGTTGGCAATTTACATCCCGCCCATCAGCATAACAAGGCTCCCAGTTCTCCATGGCCTGTCCTGCCTTTCTGGATTTTACACTTTTTTCAGATGGCCCTTTTGACCGGGGGGAAGTGAGACTTCATTGTAGTGCAGATTTCCTTTGCAAGCTTGCTTGGTTGGCCAAAAAGGGCGTATGCGTTTTTTCCTGAATATATTCAGGAAAAAACGCATACGCCCTTTTTGGCCAAGTGCATCATTGTGGACGTTCTGCCTCTTTTCCTATGCTTTCAATGCAATTCCAGTCTACCTCCTGAAATCGGTTTCCTGCAATTCTGCCCCGCTTTCAAGTCCTCTTGGCAGCCTTACTTCAGTCTATTTTTGGACGATAGCTGTCATTTATAACTCTGCAGGTTTGTGAATTACAGTGCCCCTGAGCTCCTTTCTTCAACTCGCTTTCTTTTGAGCTGGCCGCAACACCGCAGGATGGCTTCAGGCCCTAATCTGGTTCCGGCACGGCACGCTGAGCCTTTCGTTATTTCCTATTCCTGGTGGGAAATGAGAGTTAAATTTGCCCGTCCAGACACCTCCAGCTAGCCTCTCATTGGTTCTCGCTATTCCTGTTCATCTTCCGCAGAAATTGCAAACTGGGCCAAACAGGAGGTTAAAGGCGCTGACTCTCCAAGTGGGGAGAGTGTTAGTAAAGCGTCTGGAATGTTGCACCCGAGTACCAGGGGAGGAAAACTGAGACATATTTGAACACGTCTCCCGATCACATGGTTGATCATACTTGGGATCCACATGCATGTTTTAGCTGAAGGAAGAATACCTTAAACCTGGAGAGTTGAGACCCGTGGAATGGGTACCATGCAATATGACTTCAAAGGGTCTTCATTTGCTCACCGAACCTCTCCAATCCTATCACTGCTGCGTTTATGCCCCTGTACACATGCTTGATTCTCTTTTGGAGACATAGCAATCCATAGGTTTTAAGATACTTACTAGTCAGGTACATTCTTAGGCGTTTAATATGGGGTGTTGAGTCCATTTCGTTGAGCAAGGAGTAGCTCTTGTCGATTCCATATTTGGCTTAAGGAACTTTATCTGTGCTCATTTCAATCTCTGGTTTTATGCAGCACCCCAACTCACCTTTCCCCTTAAGCAAACATAAGTTGGTTTTCTAAATTTGAGACCCTGTTCTGTTCTGTAATTCAGTTCCTGTGTAGCCAAGTTTACATTCCGTGTATTACTGATATCTTATGATGTTTCTTTTCTGTGTGACTTATTTCAGTTAGAATCATCATACCTGAATCCACTCATTGTGCTGCTAAGGGCCTGATGACACAGATTTCATTGCTGAGTGATATTGCTTTGTAAGTAAATACCACAACTTCTTTATCCATTTTTCACTTTCTGCGATGTTGAACTTGTACTGTAAACGAGGTTCTTGTAAACAGAGCCGTTCCAAACTTTGGGGTGGCTGTGTCTTTTTGATTTTAATTTCCCTAAGCTATAGGACCATAAGTGGAAGTGCCCTAGGTTCTGTTGCTTTGTTTTTTAGATGTTTCAGGAAACACCATACACTTCTCCCGAGTGGTTGTTGGCAATTTACATCCCGCCCATCAGCATAACAAGGCTCCCAGTTCTCCATGGCCTGTCCTGCCTTTCTGGATTTTACACTTTTTTCAGATGGCCCTTTTGACCGGGGGGAAGTGAGACTTCATTGTAGTGCAGATTTCCTTTGCAAGCTTGCTTGGTTGGCCAAAAAGGGCGTATGCGTTTTTTCCTGAATATATTCAGGAAAAAACGCATACGCCCTTTTTGGCCAAGTGCATCATTGTGGACGTTCTGCCTCTTTTCCTATGCTTTCAATGCAATTCCAGTCTACCTCCTGAAATCGGTTTCCTGCAATTCTGCCCCGCTTTCAAGTCCTCTTGGCAGCCTTACTTCAGTC
The DNA here is from genome assembly GCF_949987515.2 of Delphinus delphis. Taxonomy (NCBI): domain Eukaryota; kingdom Metazoa; phylum Chordata; class Mammalia; order Artiodactyla; family Delphinidae; genus Delphinus; species Delphinus delphis. The sequence continues at coordinate 447,259 of NW_027192772.1, forward strand.
TATTTTTGGACGATAGCTCTCATTTATAACTCTGCAGGTTTGTGAATTACAGTGCCCCTGAGCTCCTTTCTTCAACTCGCTTTCTTGTGAGCTGGCCGCAACACCGCAGGGTGGCTTCAGGCCCTAATCTGGTTCCGGTACGGCACGCTGAGCCTTTGGTTATTTCCTCTTCCTGGTGGGAAATGAGAGTTAAATTTGCCCGTCCAGACACCTCCAGCTAGCCTCTCATTGGTTCTCGCTATTCCTGTTCATCTTCCGCAGAAATTGCAAACTGGGCCAAACAGGAGGTTAAAGGTGCTGACTCTCCAAGTGGGGAGAGTGTTAGTAAAGCGTCTGGAATGTTGCACCCGAGTACCAGGGGAGGAAAACTGAGACATATTTGAACACGTCTCCCGTTCACATGGTTGATCATACTCTGGGTTCCACATGCATGATTTAGCTGAAGGAAGAATACCTTAAACCTGGAGAGTTGAGACCCGTGTAATGGGTACCATGCAATATGACTTCAAAGGGTCTTCATTTGCTCACCGAACCTCTCCAATCCTATCACTGCTGCGTTTATGCCCCTGTACACATGCTTGATTCTCTTTCGGAGACATAGCAATCCATAGGTTTTAAGATACTTACTAGTCAGGTACATTCTTAGGCGTTTAATATGCGGTGTTGAGTCCATTTCGTTGAGCAAGGAGTAGCTCTTGTCTATTCCATATTTGGCTTAAGGAACTTTATCTGTGCTCATTTCAATCTCTGGTTTTATGCAGCACCCCAACTCACCTTTCCCCTTAAGCAAACATAAGTTGGTTTTCTAAATTTGAGACCCTGTTCTGTTCTGTAATTCAGTTCCTGTGTAGCCAAGTTTACATTCCGTGTATTACTGATATCTTATGATGTTTCTTTTCTGTGTGACTTACTTCAGTTAGAATCATCATACCTGAATCCACTCATTGTGCTGCTAAGGGCCTGATGACACAGATTTCATTGCTGAGTGATATTGCTTTGTAAGTAAATACCACAACTTCTTTATCCATTTTTCACTTTCTGCGATGTTGAACTTGTACTGTAAACGAGGTTCTTGTAAACAGAGCCGTTCCAAACTTTGGGGTGGCTGTGTCTTTTTGATTTTAATTTCCCTAAGCTATAGGACCATAAGTGGAAGTGCCCTAGGTTCTGTTGCTTTGTTTTTTAGATGTTTCAGGAAACACCATACACTTCTCCCGAGTGGTTGTTGGCAATTTACATCCCGCCCATCAGCATAACAAGGCTCCCAGTTCTCCATGGCCTGTCCTGCCTTTCTGGATTTTACACTTTTTTCAGATGGCCCTTTTGACCGGGGGGAAGTGAGACTTCATTGTAGTGCAGATTTCCTTTGCAAGCTTGCTTGGTTGGCCAAAAAGGGCGTATGCGTTTTTTCCTGAATATATTCAGGAAAAAACGCATACGCCCTTTTTGGCCAAGTGCATCATTGTGGACGTTCTGCCTCTTTTCCTATGCTTTCAATGCAATTCCAGTCTACCTCCTGAAATCGGTTTCCTGCAATTCTGCCCCGCTTTCAAGTCCTCTTGGCAGCCTTACTTCAGTCTATTTTTGGACGATAGCTCTCATTTATAACTCTGCAGGTTTGTGAATTACAGTGCCCCTGAGCTCCTTTCTTCAACTCGCTTTCTTGTGAGCTGGCCGCAACACCGCAGGGTGGCTTCAGGCCCTAATCTGGTTCCGGTACGGCACGCTGAGCCTTTGGTTATTTCCTCTTCCTGGTGGGAAATGAGAGTTAAATTTGCCCGTCCAGACACCTCCAGCTAGCCTCTCATTGGTTCTCGCTATTCCTGTTCATCTTCCGCAGAAATTGCAAACTGGGCCAAACAGGAGGTTAAAGGTGCTGACTCTCCAAGTGGGGAGAGTGTTAGTAAAGCGTCTGGAATGTTGCACCCGAGTACCAGGGGAGGAAAACTGAGACATATTTGAACACGTCTCCCGTTCACATGGTTGATCATACTCTGGGTTCCACATGCATGTTTTAGCTGAAGGAAGAATACCTTAAACCTGGAGAGTTGAGACCCGTGTAATGGGTACCATGCAATATGACTTCAAAGGGTCTTCATTTGCTCACCGAACCTCTCCAATCCTATCACTGCTGCGTTTATGCCCCTGTACACATGCTTGATTCTCTTTCGGAGACATAGCAATCCATAGGTTTTAAGATTCTTACTAGTCAGGTACATTCTTAGGCGTTTAATATGCGGTGTTGAGTCCATTTCGTTGAGCAAGGAGTAGCTCTTGTCTATTGCATATTTGGCTTAAGGAACTTTATCTGTGCTCATTTCAATCTCTGGTTTTATGCAGCACCCCAACTCACCTTTACCCTTAAGCAAGCATAAGTTGGTTTTCTAAATTTGAGTCCCTGTTCTGTTCTGTAATTCAGTTCCTGTGTAGCCAAGTTTACATTCCGTGTATTACTGATATCTTATGATGTTTCTTTTTCTGTGTGACTTACTTCAGTTAGAATCATCATACCTGAATCCACTCATTGTGCTGCTAAGGGCCTGATGACACAGATTTCATTGCTGAGTGATATTGCTTTGTAAGTAAATACCACAACTTCTTTATCCATTTTTCACTTTCTGCGATGTTGAACTTGTACTGTAAATGAGGTTCTTGTAAACAGAGCCGTTCCAAACTTTGGGGTGGCTGTGTCTTTTTGATTTTAATTTCCCTAAGCTATAGGACCATAAGTGGAAGTGCCCTAGGTTCTGTTGCTTTGTTTTTTAGATGTTTCAGGAAACACCATACACTTCTCCCGAGTGGTTGTTGGTAATTTACATCCCGCCCATCAGCATAACAAGGCTCCCAGTTCTCCATGGCCTGTCCTGCCTTTCTGGATTTTACACTTTTTTCAGATGGCCCTTTTGACCGGGGGGAAGTGAGACTTCATTGTAGTGCAGATTTCCTTTGCAAGCTTGCTTGGTTGGCCAAAAAGGGCGTATGCGTTTTTTCCTGAATATATTCAGGAAAAAACGCATACGCCCTTTTTGGCCAAGTGCATCATTTTGGACGTTCTGCCTCTTTTCCTATGCTTTCAATGCAATTCCAGTCTACCTCCTGAAATCGTTTTCCTGCAATTCTGCCCCGCTTTCAAGTCCTCTTGGCAGCCTTACTTCAGTCTATTTTTGGACGATAGCTGTCATTTATAACTCTGCAGGTTTGTGAATTACAGTGCCCCTGAGCTCCTTTCTTCAACTCGCTTTCTTGTGACCTGGCCGCAACACCACAGGATGTCTTCAGGCCCTAATCTGGTTCCGGTACGGCACGCTGAGCCTTTGGTTATTTCCTCTTCCTGGTGGGAAATGAGAGTTAAATTTGCCCGTCCAGACACCTCCAGCTAGCCTCTCATTGGTTCTCGCTATTCCTGTTCATCTTCCGCAGAAATTGCAAACTGGGCCAAACAGGAGGTTAAAGGCGCTGACTCTCCAAGTCGGGAGAGTGTTAGTAAAGCGTCTGGAATGTTGCACCCGAGTACCAGGGTACGAAAACTGAGACATATTTGAACACGTCTCCCGTTCACATGGCTGATCATACTTGGGTTCCACATGCATGTTGTAGCTGAAGGAAGAATACCTTAAACCTGGAGAGTTGAGACCCGTGTAATGGGTACCATGCAATATGACTTCAAAGGGTCTTCATTTGCTCACCGAACCTCTCCAATCCTATCACTGCTGCGTTTATGCCCCTGTACACACGCTTGATTCTCTTTTGGAGACATAGCAATCCATAGGTTTTAAGATACTTACTAGTCAGGTACATTCTTAGGCGTTTAATATGGGGTGTTGAGTCCATTTCGTTGAGCAAGGAGTAGCTCTTGTCTATTCCATATTTGGCTTAAGGAACTTTATCTGTGCTCATTTCAATCTCTGGTTTTATGCAGCACCCCAACTCACCTTTACCCTTAAGCAAGCATAAGTTGGTTTTCTAAATTTGAGACACTGTTCTGTTTTGGAATTCAGTTCCTGTGTAGCCAAGTTTACATTCCGTGTATTAGTGATATCTTATGATGTTTCTTTTTCTGTGTGACTTATTTCAGTTAGAATCATCGTACCTGAATCCACTCATTGTGCTGCTAAGGGCCTGATGACACAGATTTCATTGCTGAGTGATATTGCTTTGTAAGTAAATACCACAAGTTCTTTATCCATTTTTCACTTTCTGCGATGTTGAACTTGTACTGTAAACGAGGTTCTTGTAAACAGAGCCGTTCCAAACTTTTGGGTGGCTGTGTCTTTTTGATTTTAATTTCCCTAAGCTATAGGACCATAAGTGGAAGTGCCCTAGGTTCTGTTGCTTTGTTTTTTACATGTTTCAGGAAACACCATACACTTCTCCCGAATGGTTCTTGGCAATTTACATCCCGCCCATCAGCATAACAAGGCTCCCAGTTCTCCATGGCCTGTCCTGCCTTTCTGGATTTTACACTTTTTTCAGATGGCCCTTTTGACCGGGGGGAAGTGAGACTTCATTGTAGTGCAGATTTCCTTTGCAAGCTTGCTTGGTTGGCCAAAAAGGGCGTATGCGTTTTTTCCTGAATATATTCAGGAAAAAACGCATACGCCCTTTTTGGCCAAGTGCATCATTGTGGACGTTCTGCCTCTTTTCCTATGCTTTCAATGCAATTCCAGTCTACCTCCTGAAATCGGTTTCCTGCAATTCTGCCCCGCTTTCAAGTCCTCTTGGCAGCCTTACTTCAATCTATTTTTGGACGATAGCTGTCATTTGTAACTCTGCAGGTTTGTGAATTACAGTGCCCCTGAGCTCCTTTCTTCAACTCGCTTTATTTTGAGCTGGCCGCAACACCGCAGGAGGGCTTCAGGCCCTAATCTGGTTCTGGCACGGCACGCTGAGCCTTTGGTTATTTCCTCTTCCTGGTGGGAAATGAGAGTTAAATTTGCCCGTCCAGACACCTCCAGCTGGTCTCTCATTGGTTCTCGCTATTCCTGTTCATCTTCCGCAGAAATTGCAAACTGGGCCAAACAGGAGGTTAAAGGGACTGACTCTCCAAGTCAGGAGAGTGTTAGAAAAGCGTCTGGAATGTTGCACCCGAGTACCAGGGTACGAAAACTGACATATTTGAACACGTCTCCCGATCACATGGTTGATCATACTCTAGGTTCCACATGCATGTTTTAGCTGAAGGAAGAATACCTTAAACCTGGGTAGTTGAAACCCGTGGAATGGGTACCATGCAATATGACTTCAAAGGGTCTTCATTTGCTCACTGAACCTCTCCAATCCTATCACTGCTGCGTTTATGCCCCTGTACACATGCTTGATTCTCTTTCGGAGACATAGCAATCCATAGGTTTTAAGATACTTACTAGTCAGGTACATTCTTAGGCGTTTAATATGCGGTGTTGAGTCCATTTCGTTGAGCAAGGAGTAGCTCTTGTCTATTCCATATTTGACTTAAGGAACTTTATCTGTGCTCATTTCAATCTCTGGTTTTATGCAGCACCCCAACTCACCTTTACCCTTAAGCAAGCATAAGTTGGTTTTCTAAATTTGAGTCCCTGTTCTGTTCTGTAATTCAGTTCCTGTGTAGCCAAGTTTACATTCCGTGTATTACTGATATCTTATGATGTTTCTTTTTCTGTGTGACTTACTTCAGTTAGAATCATCATACCTGAATCCACTCATTGTGCTGCTAAGGGCCTGATGACACAGATTTCATTGCTGAGTGATATTGCTTTGTAAGTAAATACCACAACTTCTTTATCCATTTTTCACTTTCTGCGATGTTGAACTTGTACTGTAAACGAGGTTCTTGTAAACAGAGCCGTTCCAAACTTTGGGGTGGCTGTGTCTTTTAGATTTTAATTTCCCTAAGCTATAGGACCATAAGTGGAAGTGCCCTAGGTTCTGTTGCTTTGTTTTTTAGATGTTTCAGGAAACACCATACACTTCTCCCGAGTGGTTGTTGGCAATTTACATCCCGCCCATCAGCATAACAAGGCTCCCAGTTCTCCATGGCCTGTCCTGCCTTTCTGGATTTTACACTTTTTTCAGATGGCCCTTTTGACCGGGGGGAAGTGAGACTTCATTGTAGTGCAGATTTCCTTTGCAAGCTTGCTTGGTTGGCCAAAAAGGGCGTATGCGTTTTTTCCTGAATATATTCAGGAAAAAACGCATACGCCCTTTTTGGCCAAGTGCATCATTGTGGACGTTCTGCCTCTTTTCCTATGCTTTCAATGCAATTCCAGTCTACCTCCTGAAATCGTTTTCCTGCAATTCTGCCCCGCTTTCAAGTCCTCTTGGCAGCCTTACTTCAGTCTATTTTTGGACGATAGCTGTCATTTATAACTCTGCAGGTTTGTGAATTACAGTGCCCCTGAGCTCCTTTCTTCAACTCGCTTTCTTGTGACCTGGCCGCAACACCACAGGATGTCTTCAGGCCCTAATCTGGTTCCGGTACGGCACGCTGAGCCTTTGGTTATTTCCTCTTCCTGGTGGGAAATGAGAGTTAAATTTGCCCGTCCAGACACCTCCAGCTAGCCTCTCATTGGTTCTCGCTATTCCTGTTCATCTTCCGCAGAAATTGCAAACTGGGCCAAACAGGAGGTTAAAGGCGCTGACTCTCCAAGTCGGGAGAGTGTTAGTAAAGCGTCTGGAATGTTGCACCCGAGTACCAGGGGAGGAAAACTGAGACATATTTGAACACGTCTCCCGTTCACATGGCTGATCATACTTGGGTTCCACATGCATGTTGTAGCTGAAGGAAGAATACCTTAAACCTGGAGAGTTGAGACCCGTGTAATGGGTACCATGCAATATGACTTCAAAGGGTCTTCATTTGCTCACCGAACCTCTCCAATCCTATCACTGCTGCGTTTATGCCCCTGTACACACGCTTGATTCTCTTTTGGAGACATAGCAATCCATAGGTTTTAAGATACTTACTAGTCAGGTACATTCTTAGGCGTTTAATATGGGGTGTTGAGTCCATTTCGTTGAGCAAGGAGTAGCTCTTGTCTATTCCATATTTGGCTTAAGGAACTTTATCTGTGCTCATTTCAATCTCTGGTTTTATGGAGCACCCCAACTCACCTTTACCCTTAAGCAAGCATAAGTTGGTTTTCTAAATTTGAGACACTGTTCTGTTTTGGAATTCAGTTCCTGTGTAGCCAAGTTTACATTCCGTGTATTAGTGATATCTTATGATGTTTCTTTTTCTGTGTGACTTATTTCAGTTAGAATCATCGTACCTGAATCCACTCATTGTGCTGCTAAGGGCCTGATGACAGAGATTTCATTGCTGAGTGATATTGTTTTGTAAGTAAATACCACAACTTCTTTATCCATTTTTCACTTTCTGCGATGTTGAACTTGTACTGTAAACGAGGTTCTTGTAAACAGAGCCGTTCCAAACTTTGGGGTGGCTGTGTCTTTTTGATTTTAATTTCCCTAAGCTATAGGACCATAAGTGGAAGTGCCCTAGGTTCTGTTGCTTTGTTTTTTACATGTTTCAGGAAACACCATACACTTCTCCCGAATGGTTCTTGGCAATTTACATCCCGCCCATCAGCATAACAAGGCTCCCAGTTCTCCATGGCCTGTCCTGCCTTTCTGGATTTTACACTTTTTTCAGATGGCCCTTTTGACCGGGGGGAAGTGAGACTTCATTGTAGTGCAGATTTCCTTTGCAAGCTTGCTTGGTTGGCCAAAAAGGGCGTATGCGTTTTTTCCTGAATATATTCAGGAAAAAACGCATACGCCCTTTTTGGCCAAGTGCATCATTGTGGACGTTCTGCCTCTTTTCCTATGCTTTCAATGCAATTCCAGTCTACCTCCTGAAATCGGTTTCCTGCAATTCTGCCCCGCTTTCAAGTCCTCTTGGCAGCCTTACATCAATCTATATTTGGACGATAGCTGTCATTTGTAACTCTGCAGGTTTGTGAATTACAGTGCCCCTGAGCTCCTTTCTTCAACTCGCTTTATTTTGAGCTGGCCGCAACACCGCAGGAGGGCTTCAGGCCCTAATCTGGTTCCGGCACGGCACGCTGAGCCTTTGGTTATTTCCTCTTCCTGGTGGGAAATGAGAGTTAAATTTGCCCGTCCAGACACCTCCAGCTGGTCTCTCATTGGTTCTCGCTATTCCTGTTCATCTTCCGCAGAAATTGCAAACTGGGCCAAACAGGAGGTTAAAGGGACTGACTCTCCAAGTCAGGAGAGTGTTAGAAAAGCGTCTGGAATGTTGCACCCGAGTACCAGGGTACGAAAACTGACATATTTGAACACGTCTCCCGATCACATGGTTGATCATACTCTAGGTTCCACATGCATGTTTTAGCTGAAGGAAGAATACCTTAAACCTGGGTAGTTGAAACCCGTGGAATGGGTACCATGCAATATTACTTCAAAGGGTCTTCATTTGCTCACTGAACCTCTCCAATCCTATCACTGCTGCGTTTATGCCCCTGTACACATGCTTGATTCTCTTTCGGAGACATAGCAATCCATAGGTTTTAAGATACTTACTAGTCAGGTACATTCTTAGGCGTTTAATATGCGGTGTTGAGTCCATTTCGTTGAGCAAGGAGTAGCTCTTGTCTATTCCATATTTGACTTAAGGAACTTTATCTGTGCTCATTTCAATCTCTGGTTTTATGCAGCACCCCAACTCACCTTTACCCTTAAGCAAGCATAAGTTGGTTTTCTAAATTTGAGTCCCTGTTCTGTTCTGTAATTCAGTTCCTGTGTAGCCAAGTTTACATTCCGTGTATTACTGATATCTTATGATGTTTCTTTTTCTGTGTGACTTACTTCAGTTAGAATCATCATACCTGAATCCACTCATTGTGCTGCTAAGGGCCTGATGACACAGATTTCATTGCTGAGTGATATTGCTTTGTAAGTAAATACCACAACTTCTTTATCCATTTTTCACTTTCTGCGATGTTGAACTTGTACTGTAAACGAGGTTCTTGTAAACAGAGCCGTTCCAAACTTTGGGGTGGCTGTGTCTTTTAGATTTTAATTTCCCTAAGCTATAGGACCATAAGTGGAAGTGCCCTAGGTTCTGTTGCTTTGTTTTTTAGATGTTTCAGGAAACACCATACACTTCTCCCGAGTGGTTGTTGGCAATTTGCATCCCGCCCATCAGCATAACAAGGCTCCCAGTTCTCCATGGCCTGTCCTGCCATTCTGGATTTTACACTTTTTTCAGATGGCCCTTTTGACCGGGGGGAAGTGAGACTTCATTGTAGTGCAGATTTCCTTTGCAAGCTTGCTTGGTTGGCCAAAAAGGGCGTATGCGTTTTTTCCTGAATATATTCAGGAAAAAACGCATACGCCCTTTTTGGCCAAGTGCATCATTGTGGACGTTCTGCCTCTTTTCCTATGCTTGCAATGCAATTCCAGTCTACCTCCTGAAATCGGTTTCCTGCAATTCTGCCCCGCTTTCAAGTCCTCTTGGCAGCCTTACTTCAGTATATTTTTGGACGATAGCTGTCATTTATAACTCTGCAGGTTTGTGAATTACAGTGCCCCTGAGCTCCTTTCTTCAACTCGCTTTCTTGTGACCTGGCCGCAACACCGCAGGATGGCTTCAGGCCCTAATCTGGTTCCGGTACGGCACGCTGAGCCTTTGGTTAATTCCTCTTCCTGGTGGGAAATGAGAGTTAAATTTGCCCGTCCAGACACCTCCAGCTAGCCTCTCATTGGTTCTCGCTATTCCTGTTCATCTTCCGCAGAAATTGCAAACTGGGCCAAACAGGAGGTTAAAGGCGCTGACTCTCCAAGTGGGGAGAGTGTTAGTAAAGCGTCTGGAATGTTTCACCCGAGTACCAGGGGAGGAAAACTGAGACATATTTGAACACGTCTCCCGATCACATGGTTGATCATACTCTAGGTTCCACATGCATGTTTTAGCTGAAGGAAGAATACCTTAAACCTGGAGAGTTGAGACCCGTGTAATGGGTACCATGCAATATGACTTCAAAGGGTCTTCATTTGCTCACCGAACCTCTCCAATCCTATCACTGCTGCGTTTATGCCCCTGTACACATGCTTGATTCTCTTTTGGAGACATAGCAATCCATAGGTTTTACGATACTTACTAGTCAGGTACATTCTTAGGCGTTTAATATGCGGTGTTGAGTCCATTTCGTTGAGCAAGGAGTAGCTCTTGTCTATTCCATATTTGACTTAAGGAACTTTATCTGTGCTCATTTCAATCTCTGGTTTTATGCAGCACCCCAACTCACCTTTACCCTTAAGCAAGCATAAGTTGGTTTTCTAAATTTGAGACCCTGTTCTGTTCTGTAATTCAGTTCCTGTGTAGCCAAGTTTACATTCCGTGTATTACTGATATCTTATGATGTTTCTTTTTCTGTGTGACTTACTTCAGTTAGAATCATCATACCTGAATCCACTCATTGTGCTGCTAAGGGCCTGATGACACAGATTTCATTGCTGAGTGATATTGCTTTGTAAGTAAATACCACAACTTCTTTATCCATTTTTCACTTTCTGCGATGTTGAACTTGTACTGTAAACGAGGTTCTTGTAAACAGAGCCGTTCCAAACTTTGGGGTGGCTGTGTCTTTTTGATTTTAATTTCCGTAAGCTATAGGACCATAAGTGGCAGTGCCCTAGGCTCTGTTGCTTTGTTTTTTAGATGTTTCAGGAAACACCATACACTTCTCCCGAGTGGTTGTTGGCAATTTACATCCCGCCCATCAGCATAACAAGGCTCCCAGTTCTCCATGGCCTGTCCTGCCTTTCTGGATTTTACACTTTTTTCAGATGGCCCTTTTGACCGGGGGGAAGTGAGACTTCATTGTAGTGCAGATTTCCTTTGCAAGCTTGCTTGGTTGGCCAAAAAGGGCGTATGCGTTTTTTCCTGAATATATTCAGGAAAAAACGCATACGCCCTTTTTGGCCAAGTGCATCATTGTGGACGTTCTGCCTCTTTTCCTATGCTTGCAATGCAATTCCAGTCTACCTCCTGAAATCGGTTTCCTGCAATTCTGCCCCGCTTTCAAGTCCTCTTGGCAGCCTTACTTCAGTATATTTTTGGACGATAGCTGTCATTTATAACTCTGCAGGTTTGTGAATTACAGTGCCCCTGAGCTCCTTTCTTCAACTCGCTTTCTTGTGACCTGGCCGCAACACCGCAGGATGGCTTCAGGCCCTAATCTGGTTTCGGCCCGGCACACTGAGCCTTTGGTTAATTCCTCTTCCTGGTGGGAAATGAGAGTTAAATTTGCCCGTCCAGACACCTCCAGCTAGCCTCTCATTGGTTCTCGCTATTCCTGTTCATCTTCCGCAGAAATTGCAAACTGGGCCAAACAGGAGGTTAAAGGGACTGAATCTCCAAGTGGGGAGAGTGTTAGTAAAGCGTCTGGAATGTTGCACCCGAGTACCAGGGGAGGAAAACTAAGACATATTTGAACACGTCTCCCGATCACATGGTTGATCATACTCTAGGTTCCATATGCATGTTTTAGCTGAAGGAAGAATACCTTAAACCTGGGTAGTTGAAACCCGTGGAATGGGTACCATGCAATATGACTTCAAAGGGTCTTCATTTGCTCACCGAACCTCTCCAATCCTATCACTGCTGCGTTTATGCCCCTGTACACATGCTTGATTCTCTTTCGGAGACATAGCAATCCATAGGTTTTAAGATACTTACAAGTCAGGTACATTCTTAGGCGTTTAATATGCGGTGTTGAGTCCATTTCGTTGAGCAAGGAGTAGCTCTTGTCTATTCCATATTTGGCTTAAGGAACTTTATCTGTGCTCATTTCAATCTCTGGTATTATGCAGCACCCCAACTCACCTTTACCCTTAAGCAAGCATAAGTTGTTTTTCTAAATTTGAGACCCTGTTCTGTTCTGTAATTCAGTTCCTGTGTAGCCAAGTTTCCATTCCGTGTATTACTGATATCTTATGATGTTTCTTTTTCTGTGTGACTTACTTCAGTTAGAATCATCATACCTGAATCCACTCATTGTGCTGCTAAGGGCCTGATGACATAGATTTCATTGCTGAGTGATATTGCTTTGTAAGTGAATACCACAACTTCTTTATCCATTTTTCACTTTCTGCGATGTTGAACTTGTACTGTAAACGAGGTTCTTGTAAACAGAGCCGTTCCAAACTTTGGGGTGGCTGTGTCTTTTTGATTTTAATTTCCCTAATCTATAGGACCATAAGTGGAAGTGCCCTAGGCTCTGTTGCTTTGTTTTTTAGATGTTTCAGGAAACACCATACACTTCTCCCAAGTGTCTGTTGGCAATTTACATCCCGCCCATCAGCATAACAAGGCTCCCAGTTCTCAATGGCCTGTTGCCTTTCTGGATTTTACACTTTTTTCAGATGGCCCTTTTGACCGGGGGGAAGTGAGACTTCATTGTAGTGCAGATTTCCTTTGCAAGCTTGCTTGGTTGGCCAAAAAGGGCGTATGCGTTTTTTCCTGAATATATTCAGGAAAAAACGCATACGCCCTTTTTGGCCAAGTGCATCATTGTGGACGTTCTGCCTCTTTTCCTATGCTTTCAATGCAATTCCAGTCTACCTCCTGAAATCGGTTTCCTGCAATTCTGCCCCGCTTTCAAGTTCTCTTGGCAGCCTTACTTCAGTCTATTTTTGGACGATAGCTGTCATTTATAACTCTGCAGGTTTGTGAATTACAGTGCTCCTGAGCTCCTTTCTTCAACTCGCTTTCTTGTGACCTGGCCGCAACACCGCAGGATGGCTTCAGGCCCTAATCTGGTTCCGGCCCTGCATGCTGAGCCTTTGGTTAATTCCTCTTCCTGGTGGGAAATGAGAGTTAAATTTGCCCGTCCAGACACCTCCAGCTAGCCTCTCATTGGTTCTCGCTATTCCTGTTCATCTTCCGCAGAAATTGCAAACTGGGCCAAACAGGAGTTTAAAGGGACTGACTCTCCAAGTGGGGAGAGTGTTAGTAAAGCGTCTGGAATGTTGCACCCGAGTACCAGGGGAGGAAAACTGAGACATATTTGAACACGTCTCCCGATCACATGGTTGATCATACTCTAGGTTCCACATGCATGTTTTAGCTGAAGGAAGAATACCTTAAACCTGGGTAGTTGAAACCCGTGTAATGGGTACCATGCAATATGACTTCAAAGGGTCTTCATTTGCTCACCGAACCTCTCCAATCCTATCACTGCTGAGTTTATGCCCCTGTACACATGCTTGATTCTCTTTCGGAGACATAGCAATCCATAGGTTTTAAGATACTTACTAGTCAGGTACATTCTTAGGCGTTTAATATGCGGTGTTGAGTCCATTTCGTTGAGCAAGGAGTAGCTCTTGTCTATTCCATATTTGACTTAAGGAACTTTATCTGTGCTCATTTCAATCTCCAGTTTTATGCAGCACCCCAACTCACCTTTACCCTTAAGCAAGCATAAGTTGGTTTTCTAAATTTGAGACCCTGTTCTGTTCTGTAATTCAGTTCCTGTGTAGCCAAGTTTACATTCCGTGTATTAGTGATATCTTATGATGTTTCTTTTTCTGTGTGACTTATTTCAGTTAGAATCATCATACCTGAATCCACTCATTGTGATGCTAAGGGCCTGATGACATAGATTTCATTGCTGAGTGATATTGCTTTGTAAGTAAATACCACAACTTCTTTATCCATTTTTCACTTTCTGCGATGTTGAACTTGTACTATAAACGAGGTTCTTGTAAACAGAGGCATCCCAAACTTTGGGGTGGCTGTGTCTTTTTGATTTTAATTTCCCTAAGCTATAGGACCATAAGTGGCAGTGCCCTAGGCTCTGTTGCTTTGTTTTTTAGATGTTTCAGGAAACACCATACACTTCTCCCGAGTGTCTGTTGGCAATTTACATCCCGCCCATCAGCATAACAAGGCTCCCAGTTCTCCATGGCCTGTCCTGCCTTTCTGGATTTTACACTTTTTTCAGATGGCCCTTTTGACCGGGGGGAAGTGAGACTTCATTGTAGTGCAGATTTCCTTTGCAAGCTTGCTTGGTTGGCCAAAAAGGGCGTATGCGTTTTTTCCTGAATATATTCAGGAAAAAACGCATACGCCCTTTTTGACCAAGTGCATCATTGTGGACGTTCTGCCTCTTTTCCTATGCTTTCAATGCAATTCCAGTCTACCTCCTGAAATCGGTTTCCTGCAATTCTGCCCCGCTTTCAAGTCCTCTTGGCAGCCTTACTTCAGTCTATTTTTGGACGATAGCTGTCATTTATAACTCTGCAGGTTTGTGAATTACAGTGCCCCTGAGCTCCTTTCTTCAACTCGCTTTCTTGTGACCTGGCCGCAACACCGCAGGATGGCTTCAGGCCCTAATCTGGTTCCGGTACGGCACGCTGAGCCTTTGGTTATTTCCTCTTCCTGGTGGGAAATGAGAGTTAAATTTGACCGTCCAGACACCTCCAGCTAGCCTCTCATTGGTTCTCGCTATTCCTGTTCATCTTCCGCAGAAATTCCAAACTGGGCCAAACAGGAGGTTAAAGGCGCTGACTCTCCAAGTGGGGAGAGTGTTAGTAAAGCGTCTGGAATGTTGCACCCGAGTACCAGGGGAGGAAAACTGAGACATATTTGAACACGTCTCCCGTTCACATGGTTGATCATACTTGGGTTCCACATGCATGTTTTAGCTGAAGGAAGAATACCTTAAACCTGGAGAGTTGAGACCCGTGTAATGGGTACCATGCAATATGACTTCAAAGGGTCTTCATTTGCTCACCGAACCTCTCCAATCCTATCACTGCTGCGTTTATGCCCCTGTACACATGCTTGATTCTCTTTCGGAGACATAGCAATCCATAGGTTTTACGATACTTACTAGTCAGGTACATTCTTAGGCGTTTAATATGCGGTGTTGAGTCCATTTCGTTGAGCAAGGAGTAGCTCTTGTCTATTCCATATTTGACTTAAGGAACTTTATCTGTGCTCATTTCAATCTCTGGTTTTATGCAGCACCCCAACTCACCTTTACCCTTAAGCAAGCATAAGTTGGTTTTCTAAATTTGAGACCCTGTTCTGTTCTGTAATTCAGTTCCTGTGTAGCCAAGTTTCCATTCCGTGTATTACTGATATCTTATGATGTTTCTTTTTCTGTGTGACTTATTTCAGTTAGAATCATCATACCTGAATCCACTCATTGTGCTGCTAGGGGCTTGATGACATAGATTTCATTGCTGAGTGATATTGCTTTGTAAGTAAATACCACAACTTCTTTATCCATTTTTCACTTTCTGCGATGTTGAACTTGTACTGTAAACGAGGTTCTTGTAAACAGAGGCGTCCCAAACTTTGGGGTGGCTGTGTCTTTTTGATTTTAATTTCCCTAAGCTATAGGACCATAAGTGGCAGTGCCCTAGGCTCTGTTGCTTTGTTTTTTAGATGTTTCAGGAAACACCATACACTTCTCCTGAGTGTCTGTTGGCAATTTACATCCCGTCCATCAGCATAACAAGGCTCCCAGTTCTCCATGGCCTGTCCTGCCTTTCTGGATTTTACACTTTTTTCAGATGGCCCTTTTGACCGGGGGGAAGTGAGACTTCATTGTAGTGCAGATTTCCTTTGTAAGCTTGCTTAGTTGGCCAAAAAGGGCGTATGCGTTTTTTCCTGAATATATTCAGGAAAAAACGCATACGCCCTTTTTGGCCAAGTGCATCATTGTGGACGTTCTGCCTCTTTTCCTATGCTTTCAATGCAATTCCAGTCTACCTCCTGAAATCGGTTTCCTGCAATTCTGCCCCGCTTTCAAGTCCTCTTGGCAGCCTTACTTCAGTCTATTTTTGGACGATAGCTGTCATTTATAACTCTGCAGGTTTGTGAATTACAGTGCCCCTGAGCTCCTTTCTTCAACTCGCTTTCTTGTGACCTGGCCGCAACACCGCAGGATGGCTTCAGGCCCTAATCTGGTTCCGGTCCGGCATGCTGAGCCTTTGGTTAATTCCTCTTCCTGGTGGGAAATGAGAGTTAAATTTGCCCGTTCAGACACCTCCAGCTAGTCTCTCATTGGTTCTCGCTATTCCTGTTCATCTTCCGCAGAAATTGCAAACTGGGCCAAACAGGAGGTTAAAGGGACTGACTCTCCAAGTGGGGAGAGTGTTAGTAAAGCGTCTGGAATGTTGCACCCGAGTACCAGGGGAGGAAAACTGAGACATATTTGAACACGTCTCCCGTTCACATGGTTGATCATACTCTGGGTTCCACATGCATGTTTTAGCTGAAGGAAGAATACCTTAAACCTGGAGAGTTGAGACCCGTGGAATGGGTACCATGCAATATGACTTCAAAGGGTCTTCATTTGCTCACCGAACCTCTCCAATCCTATCACTGCTGCGTTTATGCCCCTGTACACACGCTTGATTCTCTTTTGGAGACATAGCAATCCATAGGTTTTAAGATACTTACTAGTCAGGTACATTCTTAGGCGTTTAATATGGGGTGTTGAGTCCATTTCGTTGAGCAAGGAGTAGCTCTTGTCTATTCCATATTTGGCTTAAGGAACTTTATCTGTGCTCATTTCAATCTCTGGTTTTATGCAGCACCCCAACTCACCTTTACCCTTAAGCAAGCATAAGTTGGTTTTCTAAATTTGAGACCCTGTTCTGTTTTGGAATGCAGTTCCTGTGTAGCCAAGTTTACATTCCGTGTATTAGTGATATCTTATGATGTTTCTTTTTCTGTGTGACTTATTTCAGTTAGAATCATCGTACCTGAATCCACTCATTATGCTGCTACGGGCTTGATGACATAGATTTCATTGCTGAGTGACACTGCATTGTACGTAAGTACCACAACTTCTTTATCCATTTTTCACTTTCTGTGATATTGAACTTGTACGGTAAATGAGGTTCTTGTAAACGGAGGCGTCCCAAACTTTGGGGTGGCTGTGTCTTTTTGATTTTAATTTCCCTAAGCTATAGGACCATAAGTGGATGTGCCCTAGGCTCTGTTGCTTTGTTTTTTAGATGTTTCAGGAAACACCATACACTTCTCCCAAGTGTCTGTTGGTAATTTACATCCCGCCCATCAGCATAACAAGGCTCCCAGTTCTCCATGGCCTGTCCTGCCTTTCTGGATTTTACACTTTTTTCAGATGGCCCTTTTGACCGGGGGGAAGTGAGACTTCATTGTAGTGCAGATTTCCTTTGCAAGCTTGCTTGGTTGGCCAAAAAGGGCGTATGCGTTTTTTCCTGAATATATTCAGGAAAAAACGCATACGCCCTTTTTGGCCAAGTGCATCATTGTGGACGTTCTGCCTCTTTTCCTATGCTTTCAATGCAATTCCAGTCTACCTCCTGAAATCGGGTTCCTGCAATTCTGCCCCGCTTTCAAGTCCTCTTGGCAGCCTTACTTCAGTCTATTTTTGGACGATAGCTGTCATTTATAACTCTGCAGGTTTGTGAATTACAGTGCCCCTGAGCTCCTTTCTTCAACTTGCTTTCTTGTGACCTGGCCGCAACACCGCAGGATGGCTTCAGGCCCTAATCTGGTTCTGGCATGGCACGCTGAGCCTTTGGTTAATTCCTCTTCCTGGTAGGAAATGAGAGTTAAATTTGCCCGTCCAGACACCTCCAGCTAGTCTCCGTTGGTTCTCGCTATTCCTGTTCATCTTCCGCAGAAATTGCAAACTGGGCCAAACAGGAGGTTAAAGGGACTGACTCTCCAAGTCGGGAGAGTGTTAGTAAAGCGTCTGGAATGTTGCACCCGAGTACCAGGGTACGAAAACTGAGACATATTTGAACACGTCTCCCGATCACATGGTTGATCATACTCTAGGTTCCACATGCATGTTTTAGCTGAAGGAAGAATACCTTAAACCTGGGTAGTTGAAACCCGTGGAATGGGTACCATGCAATATGACTTCAAAGGGTCTTCATTTGCTCACCGAACCTCTCCAATCCTATCACTGCTGCGTTTATGCCCCTGTACACATGCTTGATTCTCTTTTGGAGACATAGCAATCCATAGGTTTTAAGATACTTACAAGTCAGGTACATTCTTAGGCGTTTAATATGCGGTGTTGAGTCCATTTCGTTGAGCAAGGAGTAGCTCTTGTCTATTCCATATTTGGCTTAAGGAACTTTATCTGTGCTCATTTCAATCTCTGGTTTTATGCAGCACCCCAACTCACCTTTACCCTTAAGCAAGCATAAGTTGTTTTTCTAAATTTGAGTCCCTGTTCTGTTCTGTAATTCAGTTCCTGTGTAGCCAAGTTTACATTCCGTGTATTACTGATATCTTATGAAGTTTCTTTTTCTGTGTGACTTACTTCAGTTAGAATCATCATACCTGAATCCACTCATTGTGCTGCTAAGGGCCTGATGACACAGATTTCATTGCTGAGTGATATTGCTTTGTAAGTAAATACCACAACTTCTTTATCCATTTTTCACTTTCTGCGATGTTGAACTTGTACTGTAAACGAGGTTCTTGTAAACAGAGGCGTCCCAAACTTTGGGGTGGCTGTGTCTTTTTGATTTTAATTTCCCTAAGCTATAGGACCATAAGTGGAAGTGCCCTAGGTTCTGTTGCTTTGTTTTTTAGATGTTTCAGGAAACACCATACACTTCTCCCAAGTGGTTGTTGGCAATTTACATCCCGCCCATCAGCATAACAAGGCTCCCAGTTCTCCATGGCCTGTCCTGCCTTTCTGGATTTTACACTTTTTTGAGATGGCCCTTTTGACCGGGGGGAAGTGAGACTTCATTGTAGTGCAGATTACCTTTCCAAGCTTGCTTGGTTGGCCAAAAAGGGCGTATGCGTTTTTTCCTGAATATATTCAGGAAAAAACGCATACGCCCTTTTTGGCCAAGTGCATCATTGTGGACGTTCTGCCTCTTTTCCTATGCTTTCAATGCAATTCCAGTCTACCTCCTGAAATCGGTTTCCTGCAATTCTGCCCCGCTTTCAAGTCCTCTTGGCAGCCTTACTTCAGTCTATTTTTGGACGATAGCTGTCATTTATAACTCTGCAGGTTTGTGAATTACAGTGCCCCTGAGCTCCTTTCTTCAACTCGCTTTCTTTTGAGCTGGCCGCAACACCGCAGGATGGCTTCAGGCCCTAATCTGGTTCCGGTACGGCAAGCTGAGCCTTTGGTTACTTCCTCTTCCTGGTGGGAAATGAGAGTTAAATTTGCCCCTCCAGACACCTCCAGCTAGCCTCTCATTGGTTATCGCAATTCCTGTTCATCTTCCGCAGAAATTGCAAACTGGGCCAAACAGGAGGTTAAAGGGACTGACTCTCCAAGTGGGGAGAGTGTTAGTAAAGCGTCTGGAATGTTGCACCCGAGTACCAGGGGAGGAAAACTGAGACATATTTGAACACGTCTCCCGATCACATGGTTGATCATACTCTAGGTTCCACATGCATGTTTTAGCTGAAGGAAGAATACCTAAAACCTGGGTAGTTGAAACCCGTGGAATGGGTACCATGCAATATGACTTCAAAGGGTCTTCATTTGCTCACCGAACCTCTCCAATCCTATCACTGCTGCGTTTATGCCCCTGTACACATGCTTGATTCTCTTTTGGAGACATAGCAATCCATAGGTTTTAAGATACTTACAAGTCAGGTACATTCTTAGGCGTTTAATATGGGGTGTTGAGTCCATTTCGTTGAGCAAGGAGTAGCTCTTGTCTATTCCATATTTGGCTTAAGGAACTTTATCTGTGCTCATTTCAATCTCTGGTTTTATGCAGCACCCCAACTCACCTTTACCCTTAAGCAAGCATAAGTTGGTTTTCTAAATTTGAGTCCCTGTTCTGTTCTGTAATTCAGTTCCTGTGTAGCCAAGTTTACATTCCGTGTACTACTGATATCTTATGATGTTTCTTTTTCTGTGTGACTTACTTCAGTTAGAATCATCATACCTGAATCCACTCATTGTGCTGCTAAGGGCCTGATGACACAGATTTCATTGCTGAGTGATATTGCTTTGTAAGTAAATACCACAACTTCTTTATCCATTTTTCACTTTCTGCGATGTTGAACTTGTACTGTAAACGAGGTTCTTGTAAACAGAGGCGTCCCAAACTTTGGGGTGGCTGTGTCTTTTTGATTTTAATTTCCCTAAGCTATAGGACCATAAGTGGAAGTGCCCTAGGTTCTGTTGCTTTGTTTTTTAGATGTTTCAGGAAACACCATACACTTCTCCCGAGTGGTTGTTGGCAATTTACATCCCGCCCATCAGCATAACAAGGCTCCCAGTTCTCCATGGCCTGTCCTGCCTTTCTGGATTTTACACTTTTTTCAGATGGCCCTTTTGACCGGGGGGAAGTGAGACTTCATTGTAGTGCAGATTTCCTTTGCAAGCTTGCTTGGTTGGCCAAAAAGGGCGTATGCGTTTTTTCCTGAATATATTCAGGAAAAAACGCATACGCCCTTTTTGGCCAAGTGCATCATTGTGGACGTTCTGCCTCTTTTCCTATGCTTTCAATGCAATTCCAGTCTACCTCCTGAAATCGGTTTCCTGCAATTCTGCCCCGCTTTCAAGTCCTCTTGGCAGCCTTACTTCAGTCTATTTTTGGACGATAGCTGTCATTTATAACTCTGCAGGTTTGTGAATTACAGTGCTCCTGAGCTCCTTTCTTCACCTCGCTTTCTTGTGACCTGGCCGCAACACCGCAGGATGGCTTCAGGCCCTAATCTGGTTCCGGCCCTGCATGCTGAGCCTTTGGTTAATTCCTCTTCCTGGTGGGAAATGAGAGTTAAATTTGCCCGTCCAGACACCTCCAGCTAGCCTCTCATTGGTTCTCGCTATTCCTGTTCATCTTCCGCAGAAATTGCAAACTGGGCCAAACAGGAGGTTAAAGGCGCTGACTCTCCAAGTGGGGAGAGTGTTAGTAAAGCGTCTGGAATGTTGCACCCGAGTACCAGGGGAGGAAAACTGAGACATATTTGAACACGTCTCCCGTTCACATGGTTGATCATACTTGGGTTCCACATGCATGTTTTAGCTGAAGGAAGAATACCTTAAACCTGGAGAGTTAAGACCCGTGTAATGGGTACCATGCAATATGACTTCAAAGGGTCTTCATTTGCTCACCGAACCTCTCCAATCCTATCACTGCTGCGTTTATGCCCCTGTACACATGCTTGATTCTCTTTCGGAGACATAGCAATCCATAGGTTTTAAGATACTTACTAGTCAGGTACATTCTTAGGCGTTTAATATGTGGTGTTGAGTCCATTTCGTTGAGCAAGGAGTAGCTGTTGTCTATTCCATATTTGGCTTAAGGAACTTTATCTGTGCTCATTTCAATCTGTGGTTTTATGCAGCACCCCAACTCACCTTTATCCTTAAGCAAGCATAAGTTGTTTTTCTAAATTTGAGTCCCTGTTCTGTTCTGTAATTCAGTTCCTGTGTAGCCAAGTTTACATTCCGTGTATTACTGATATCTTATGATGTTTCTTTTTCTGTGTGACTTACTTCAGTTAGAATCATCATACCTGAATCCACTCATTGTGCTGCTAAGGGCCTGATGACACAGATTTCATTGCTGAGTGATATTGCTTTGTAAGTAAATACCACAACTTCTTTATCCATTTTTCACTTTCTGCGATGTTGAACTTGTACTGTAAACGAGGTTCTTGTAAACAGAGGCGTCCCAAACTTTGGGGTGGCTGTGTCTTTTTGATTTTAATTTCCCTAAGCTATAGGACCATAAGTGGAAGTGCCCTAGGTTCTGTTGCTTTGTTTTTTAGATGTTTCAGGAAACACCATACACTTCTCCCGAGTGGTTGTTGGCAATTTACATCCCGCCCATCAGCATAACAAGGCTCCCAGTTCTCCATGGCCTGTCCTGCCTTTCTGGATTTTACACTTTTTTGATATGGCCCTTTTGACCGGGGGGAAGTGAGACTTCATTGTAGTGCAGATTTCCTTTGCAAGCTTGCTTGGTTGGCCAAAAAGGGCGTATGCGTTTTTTCCTGAATATATTCAGGAAAAAACGCATACGCCCTTTTTGGCCAAGTGCATCATTGTGGACGTTCTGCCTCTTTTCCTATGCTTTCAATGCAATTCCAGTCTACCTCCTGAAATCGGTTTCCTGCAATTCTGCCCCGCTTTCAAGTCCTCTTGGCAGCCTTACTTCAGTCTATTTTTGGACGATAGCTGTAATTTATAACTCTGCAGGTTTGTGAATTACAGTGCCCCTGAGCTCCTTTCTTCAACTCGCTTTCTTTTGAGCTGGCCGCAACACCACAGGATGGCTTCAGGCCCTAATCTGGTTCCGGTACGGCACGCTGAGCCTTTGGTTACTTCCTCTTCCTGGTGGGAAATGAGAGTTAAAGTTGCCCGTCCAGACACCTCCAGCTAGCCTCTCATTGGTTCTCGCTATTCCTGTTCATCTTCCGCAGAAATTGCAAACTGGGCCAAACAGGAGTTTAAAGGCGCTGACTCTCCAAGTGGGGAGAGTGTTAGTAAAGCGTCTGGAATGTTGCACCCGAGTACCAGGGGAGGAAAACTGAGACATATTTGAACACGTCTCCTGTTCACATGGTTGATCATACTTGGGTTCCACATGCATGTTTTAGCTGAAGGAAGAATACCTAAAACCTGGGTAGTTGAAACCCGTGGAATGGGTACCATGCAATATGACTTCAAAGGGTCTTCATTTGCTCACCGAACCTCTCCAATCCTATCACTGCTGCGTTTATGCCCCTGTACACATGCTTGATTCTCTTTCGGAGACATAGCAATCCATAGGTTTTAAGATACTTACTAGTCAGGTACATTCTTAGGCGTTTAATATGCGGTGTTGAGTCCATTTCGTTGAGCAAGGAGTAGCTCTTGTCTATTCCATATTTGGCTTAAGGAACTTTATCTGTGCTCATTTCAATCTGTGGTTTTATGCAGCACCCCAACTCACCTTTACCCTTAAGCAAGCATAAGTTGTTTTTCTAAATTTGAGTCCCTGTTCTGTTCTGTAATTCAGTTCCTGTGTAGCCAAGTTTACATTCCGTGTATTACTGATATTTTATGATGTTTCTTTTTCTGTGTGACTTATTTCAGTTAGAATCATCATACCTGAATCCACTCATTGTGATGCTAAGGGCCTGATGACATAGATTTCATTGCTGAGTGATATTGCTTTGTAAGTAAATACCACAACTTCTTTATCCATTTTTCACTTTCTGCGATGTTGAACTTGTACTGTAAACGAGGTTCTTGTAAACAGAGGCGTCCCAAATTTTGGGGTGGCTGTGTCTTTTTGATTTTAATTTCCCTAAGCTATAGGACCATAAGTGGCAGTGCCCTAGGCTCTGTTGCTTTGTTTTTTAGATGTTTCAGGAAACACCATACACTTTTCCCGAGTGTCTGTTGGCAATTTACATCCCGCCCATCAGCATAACAAGGCTCCCAGTTCTCCATGGCCTGTCCTGCCTTTCTGGATTTTACACTTTTTTGATATGGCCCTTTTGACCGGGGGGAAGTGAGACTTCATTGTAGTGCAGATTTCCTTTGCAAGCTTGCTTGGTTGGCCAAAAAGGGCGTATGCGTTTTTTCCTGAATATATTCAGGAAAAAACGCATACGCCCTTTTTGGCCAAGTGCATCATTGTGGACGTTCTGCCTCTTTTCCTATGCTTTCAATGCAATTCCAGTCTACCTCCTGAAATCGGTTTCCTGCAATTCTGCCCCGCTTTCAAGTCCTCTTGGCAGCCTTACTTCAGTCTATTTTTGGACGATAGCTGTCATTTATAACTCTGCAGGTTTGTGAATTACAGTGCCCCTGAGCTCCTTTCTTCAACTCGCTTTCTTGTGACCTGGCCGCAACACCGCAGGAGGGCTTCAGGCCCTAATCTGGTTCCGGCACGGCACGCTGAGCCTTTGGTTATTTCCTCTTCCTGGTGGGAAATGAGAGTTAAATTTGCCCGTCCAGACACCTCCAGCTAGTCTCTCATTGGTTCTCGCTATTCCTGTTCATCTTCCGCAGAAATTGCAAACTGGGCCAAACAGGAGGTTAAAGGCGCTGACTCTCCAAGTGGGGAGAGTGTTAGTAAAGCGTCTGGAATGTTGCACCCGAGTACCAGGGGAGGAAAACTGAGACATACTTGAACACGTCTCCCGTTCACATGGTTGATCATACTCTGGGTTCCACATGCATGTTTTAGCTGAAGGAAGAATACCTTAAACCTGGAGAGTTAAGACCCGTGTAATGGGTACCATGCAATATGACTTCAAAGGGTCTTCATTTGCTCACCGAACCTCTCCAATCCTATCACTGCTGCGTTTATGCCCCTGTACACATGCTTGATTCTCTTTCGGAGACATAGCAATCCATAAGTTTTAAGATACTTACTAGTCAGGTACATTCTTAGGCGTTTAATATGCGGTGTTGAGTCCATTTCGTTGAGCAAGGAGTAGCTCTTGTCTATTCCATATTTGACTTAAGGAACTTTATCTGTGCTCATTTCAATCTCTGGTTTTATGCAGCACCCCAACTCACCTTTCCCCTTAAGCAAGCATAAGTTGTTTTTCTAAATTTGAGTCCCTGTTCTGTTCTGTAATTCAGTTCCTGTGTAGCCAAGTTTACATTCCGTGTATTACTGATATTTTATGATGTTTCTTTTTCTGTGTGACTTATTTCAGTTAGAATCATCATACCTGAATCCACTCATTGTGATGCTAAGGGCCTGATGACATAGATTTCATTGCTGAGTGATATTGCTTTGTAAGTAAATACCACAACTTCTTTATCCATTTTTCACTTTCTGCGATGTTGAACTTGTACTGTAAACGAGGTTCTTGTAAACAGAGGCGTCCCAAACTTTGGGGTGGCTGTGTCTTTTTGATTTTAATTTCCCTAAGCTATAGGACCATAAGTGGCAGTGCCCTAGGCTCTGTTGCTTTGTTTTTTAGATGTTTCAGGAAACACCATACACTTTTCCCGAGTGTCTGTTGGCAATTTACATCCCGCCCATCAGCATAACAAGGCTCCCAGTTCTCCATGGCCTGTCCTGCCTTTCTGGATTTTACACTTTTTTGATATGGCCCTTTTGACCGGGGGGAAGTGAGACTTCATTGTAGTGCAGATTTCCTTTGCAAGCTTGCTTGGTTGGCCAAAAAGGGCGTATGCGTTTTTTCCTGAATATATTCAGGAAAAAACGCATACGCCCTTTTTGGCCAAGTGCATCATTGTGGACGTTCTGCCTCTTTTCCTATGCTTTCAATGCAATTCCAGTCTACCTCCTGAAATCGGTTTCCTGCAATTCTGCCCCGCTTTCAAGTCCTCTTGGCAGCCTTACTTCAGTCTATTTTTGGACGATAGCTGTCATTTATAACTCTGCAGGTTTGTGAATTACAGTGCCCCTGAGCTCCTTTCTTCAACTCGCTTTCTTGTGACCTGGCCGCAACACCGCAGGAGGGCTTCAGGCCCTAATCTGGTTCCGGCACGGCACGCTGAGCCTTTGGTTATTTCCTCTTCCTGGTGGGAAATGAGAGTTAAATTTGCCCGTCCAGACACCTCCAGCTAGTCTCTCATTGGTTCTCGCTATTCCTGTTCATCTTCCGCAGAAATTGCAAACTGGGCCAAACAGGAGGTTAAAGGCGCTGACTCTCCAAGTGGGGAGAGTGTTAGTAAAGCGTCTGGAATGTTGCACCCGAGTACCAGGGGAGGAAAACTGAGACATACTTGAACACGTCTCCCGTTCACATGGTTGATCATACTCTGGGTTCCACATGCATGTTTTAGCTGAAGGAAGAATACCTTAAACCTGGAGAGTTAAGACCCGTGTAATGGGTACCATGCAATATGACTTCAAAGGGTCTTCATTTGCTCACCGAACCTCTCCAATCCTATCACTGCTGCGTTTATGCCCCTGTACACATGCTTGATTCTCTTTCGGAGACATAGCAATCCATAAGTTTTAAGATACTTACTAGTCAGGTACATTCTTAGGCGTTTAATATGCGGTGTTGAGTCCATTTCGTTGAGCAAGGAGTAGCTCTTGTCTATTCCATATTTGACTTAAGGAACTTTATCTGTGCTCATTTCAATCTCTGGTTTTATGCAGCACCCCAACTCACCTTTCCCCTTAAGCAAGCATAAGTTGGTTTTCTAAATTTGAGACCCTGTTCTGTTCTGTAATTCAGTTCCTGTGTAGCCAAGTTTCCATTCCGTGTATTACTGATATCTTATGATGTTTCTTTTTCTGTGTGACTTACTTCAGTTAGAATCATCATACCTGAATCCACTCATTGTGCTGCTAAGGGCCTGATGACACAGATTTCATTGCTGAGTGATATTGCTTTGTAAGTAAATACCACAACTTCTTTATCCATTTTTCACTTTCTGCGATGTTGAACTTGTACTGTAAACGAGGTTCTTGTAAACAGAGCCGTTCCAAACTTTGGGGTGGCTGTGTCTTTTTGATTTTAATTTCCCTAAGCTATAGGACCATAAGTGGCAGTGCCCTAGGCTCTGTTGCTTTGTTTTTTAGATGTTTCAGGAAACACCATACACTTCTCCCGAGTGTCTGTTGGCAATTTACATCCCGCCCATCAGCATAACAAGGCTCCCAGTTCTCCATGGCCTGTCCTGCCTTTCTGGATTTTACACTTTTTTGATATGGCCCTTTTGACCGGGGGGAAGTGAGACTTCATTGTAGTGCAGATTTCCTTTGCAAGCTTGCTTGGTTGGCCAAAAAGGGCGTATGCGTTTTTTCCTGAATATATTCAGGAAAAAACGCATACGCCCTTTTTGACCAAGTGCATCATTGTGGACGTTCTGCCTCTTTTCCTATGCTTTCAATGCAATTCCAGTCTACCTCCTGAAATCGGTTTCCTGCAATTCTGCCCCGCTTTCAAGTCCTCTTGGCAGCCTTACTTCAGTCTATTTTTGGACGATAGCTGTCATTTATAACTCTGCAGGTTTGTGAATTACAGTGCCCCTGAGCTCCTTTCTTCAACTCGCTTTCTTGTGACCTGGCCGCAACACCGCAGGATGGCTTCAGGCCCTAATCTGGTTCCGGTACGGCACGCTGAGCCTTTGGTTATTTCCTCTTCCTGGTGGGAAATGAGAGTTAAATTTGACCGTCCAGACACCTCCAGCTAGCCTCTCATTGGTTCTCGCTATTCCTGTTCATCTTCCGCAGAAATTGCAAACTGGGCCAAACAGGAGGTTAAAGGCGCTGACTCTCCAAGTGGGGAGAGTGTTAGTAAAGCGTCTGGAATGTTGCACCCGAGTACCAGGGGAGGAAAACTGAGACATATTTGAACACGTCTCCCGTTCACATGGTTGATCATACTTGGGTTTCACATGCATGTTTTAGCTGAAGGAAGAATACCTTAAACCTGGAGAGTTGAGACCCGTGTAATGGGTACCATGCAATATGACTTCAAAGGGTCTTCATTTGCTCACCGAACCTCTCCAATCCTATCACTGCTGCGTTTATGCCCCTGTACACATGCTTGATTCTCTTTCGGAGACATAGCAATCCATAGGTTTTACGATACTTACTAGTCAGGTACATTCTTAGGCGTTTAATATGCGGTGTTGAGTCCATTTCGTTGAGCAAGGAGTAGCTCTTGTCTATTCCATATTTGACTTAAGGAACTTTATCTGTGCTCATTTCAATCTCTGGTTTTATGCAGCACCCCAACTCACCTTTACCCTTAAGCAAGCATAAGTTGGTTTTCTAAATTTGAGACCCTGTTCTGTTCTGTAATTCAGTTCCTGTGTAGCCAAGTTTCCATTCCGTGTATTACTGATATCTTATGATGTTTCTTTTTCTGTGTGACTTATTTCAGTTAGAATCATCATACCTGAATCCACTCATTGTGCTGCTAGGGGCTTGATGACATAGATTTCATTGCTGAGTGATATTGCTTTGTAAGTAAATACCACAACTTCTTTATCCATTTTTCACTTTCTGCGATGTTGAACTTGTACTGTAAACGAGGTTCTTGTAAACAGAGGCGTCCCAAACTTTGGGGTGGCTGTGTCTTTTTGATTTTAATTTCCCTAAGCTATAGGACCATAAGTGGCAGTGCCCTAGGCTCTGTTGCTTTGTTTTTTAGATGTTTCAGGAAACACCATACACTTCTCCTGAGTGTCTGTTGGCAATTTACATCCCGTCCATCAGCATAACAAGGCTCCCAGTTCTCCATGGCCTGTCCTGCCTTTCTGGATTTTACACTTTTTTCAGATGGCCCTTTTGACCGGGGGGAAGTGAGACTTCATTGTAGTGCAGATTTCCTTTGTAAGCTTGCTTGGTTGGCCAAAAAGGGCGTATGCGTTTTTTCCTGAATATATTCAGGAAAAAACGCATACGCCCTTTTTGGCCAAGTGCATCATTGTGGACGTTCTGCCTCTTTTCCTATGCTTTCAATGCAATTCCAGTCTACCTCCTGAAATCGGTTTCCTGCAATTCTGCCCCGCTTTCAAGTCCTCTTGGCAGCCTTACTTCAGTCTATTTTTGGACGATAGCTGTCATTTATAACTCTGCAGGTTTGTGAATTACAGTGCCCCTGAGCTCCTTTCTTCAACTCGCTTTCTTGTGACCTGGCCGCAACACCGCAGGATGGCTTCAGGCCCTAATCTGGTTCCGGCCCGGCATGCTGAGCCTTTGGTTAATTCCTCTTCCTGGTGGGAAATGAGAGTTAAATTTGCCCGTTCAGACACCTCCAGCTAGTCTCTCATTGGTTCTCGCTATTCCTGTTCATCTTCCGCAGAAATTGCAAACTGGGCCAAACAGGAGGTTAAAGGGACTGACTCTCCAAGTGGGGAGAGTGTTAGTAAAGCGTCTGGAATGTTGCACCCGAGTACCAGGGGAGGAAAACTGAGACATATTTGAACACGTCTCCCGTTCACATGGTTGATCATACTCTGGGTTCCACATGCATGTTTTAGCTGAAGGAAGAATACCTTAAACCTGGAGAGTTGAGACCCGTGGAATGGGTACCATGCAATATGACTTCAAAGGGTCTCCATTTGCTCACCGAACCTCTCCAATCCTATCACTGCTGCGTTTATGCCCCTGTACACACGCTTGATTCTCTTTTGGAGACATAGCAATCCATAGGTTTTAAGATACTTACTAGTCAGGTACATTCTTAGGCGTTTAATATGGGGTGTTGAGTCCATTTCGTTGAGCAAGGAGTAGCTCTTGTCTATTCCATATTTGGCTTAAGGAACTTTATCTGTGCTCATTTCAATCTCTGGTTTTATGCAGCACCCCAACTCACCTTTACCCTTAAACAAGCATAAGTTGGTTTTCTAAATTTGAGACCCTGTTCTGATTTGGAATGCAGTTCCTGTGTAGCCAAGTTTACATTCCGTGTATTAGTGATATCTTATGATGTTTCTTTTTCTGTGTGACTTATTTCAGTTAGAATCATCGTACCTGAATCCACTCATTATGCTGCTACGGGCCTGATGACACAGATTTCATTGCTGAGTGACACTGCATTGTACGTAAGTACCACAACTTCTTTATCCATTTTTCACTTTCTGTGATATTGAACTTGTACGGTAAATGAGGTTCTTGTAAACGGAGGCGTCCCAAACTTTGGGGTGGCTGTGTCTTTTTGATTTTAATTTCCCTAAGCTATAGGACCATAAGTGGATGTGCCCTAGGCTCTGTTGCTTTGTTTTTTAGATGTTTCAGGAAACACCATACACTTCTCCCAAGTGTCTGTTGGTAATTTACATCCCGCCCATCAGCATAACAAGGCTCCCAGTTCTCCATGGCCTGTCCTGCCTTTCTGGATTTTACACTTTTTTCAGATGGCCCTTTTGACCGGGGGGAAGTGAGACTTCATTGTAGTGCAGATTTCCTTTGCAAGCTTGCTTGGTTGGCCAAAAAGGGCGTATGCGTTTTTTCCTGAATATATTCAGGAAAAAACGCATACGCCCTTTTTGGCCAAGTGCATCATTGTGGACGTTCTGCCTCTTTTCCTATGCTTTCAATGCAATTCCAGTCTACCTCCTGAAATCGGGTTCCTGCAATTCTGCCCCGCTTTCAAGTCCTCTTGGCAGCCTTACTTCAGTCTATTTTTGGACGATAGCTGTCATTTATAACTCTGCAGGTTTGTGAATTACAGTGCCCCTGAGCTCCTTTCTTCAACTCGCTTTCTTGTGACCTGGCCGCAACACCGCAGGATGGCTTCAGGCCCTAATCTGGTTCTGGCATGGCACGCTGAGCCTTTGGTTAATTCCTCTTCCTGGTAGGAAATGAGAGTTAAATTTGCCCGTCCAGACACCTCCAGCTAGTCTCCGTTGGTTCTCGCTATTCCTGTTCATCTTCCGCAGAAATTGCAAACTGGGCCAAACAGGAGGTTAAAGGGACTGACTCTCCAAGTCGGGAGAGTGTTAGTAAAGCGTCTGGAATGTTGCACCCGAGTACCAGGGTACGAAAACTGAGACATATTTGAACACGTCTCCCGATCACATGGTTGATCATACTCTAGGTTCCACATGCATGTTTTAGCTGAAGGAAGAATACCTTAAACCTGGGTAGTTGAAACCCGTGGAATGGGTACCATGCAATATGACTTCAAAGGGTCTTCATTTGCTCACCGAACCTCTCCAATCCTATCACTGCTGCGTTTATGCCCCTGTACACATGCTTGATTCTCTTTTGGAGACATAGCAATCCATAGGTTTTAAGATACTTACAAGTCAGGTACATTCTTAGGCGTTTAATATGCGGTGTTGAGTCCATTTCGTTGAGCAAGGAGTAGCTCTTGTCTATTCCATATTTGGCTTAAGGAACTTTATCTGTGCTCATTTCAATCTCTGGTTTTATGCAGCACCCCAACTCACCTTTACCCTTAAGCAAGCATAAGTTGTTTTTCTAAATTTGAGTCCCTGTTCTGTTCTGTAATTCAGTTCCTGTGTAGCCAAGTTTACATTCCGTGTATTACTGATATCTTATGAAGTTTCTTTTTCTGTGTGACTTACTTCAGTTAGAATCATCATACCTGAATCCACTCATTGTGCTGCTAAGGGCCTGATGACACAGATTTCATTGCTGAGTGATATTGCTTTGTAAGTAAATACCACAACTTCTTTATCCATTTTTCACTTTCTGCGATGTTGAACTTGTACTGTAAACGAGGTTCTTGTAAACAGAGGCGTCCCAAACTTTGGGGTGGCTGTGTCTTTTTTATTTTAATTTCCCTAAGCTATAGGACCATAAGTGGAAGTGCCCTAGGTTCTGTTGCTTTGTTTTTTAGATGTTTCAGGAAACACCATACACTTCTCCCAAGTGGTTGTTGGCAATTTACATCCCGCCCATCAGCATAACAAGGCTCCCAGTTCTCCATGGCCTGTCCTGCCTTTCTGGATTTTACACTTTTTTGAGATGGCCCTTTTGACCGGGGGGAAGTGAGACTTCATTGTAGTGCAGATTTCCTTTGCAAGCTTGCTTGGTTGGCCAAAAAGGGCGTATGCGTTTTTTCCTGAATATATTCAGGAAAAAACGCATACGCCCTTTTTGGCCAAGTGCATCATTGTGGACGTTCTGCCTCTTTTCCTATGCTTTCAATGCAATTCCAGTCTACCTCCTGAAATCGGTTTCCTGCAATTCTGCCCCGCTTTCAAGTCCTCTTGGCAGCCTTACTTCAGTCTATTTTTGGACGATAGCTGTCATTTATAACTCTGCAGGTTTGTGAATTACAGTGCCCCTGAGCTCCTTTCTTCAACTCGCTTTCTTGTGACCTGGCCGCAACACCGCAGGAGGGCTTCAGGCCCTAATCTGGTTCCGGCACGGCACGCTGAGCCTTTGGTTATTTCCTCTTCCTGGTGGGAAATGAGAGTTAAATTTGCCCATCCAGACACCTCCAGCTAGTCTCTCATTGGTTCTCGCTATTCCTGTTCATCTTCCGCAGAAATTGCAAACTGGGCCAAACAGGAGGTTAAAGGCGCTGACTCTCCAAGTGGGGAGAGTGTTAGTAAAGCGTCTGGAATGTTGCACCCGAGTACCAGGGGAGGAAAACTGAGACATACTTGAACACGTCTCCCGTTCACATGGTTGATCATACTCTGGGTTCCACATGCATGTTTTAGCTGAAGGAAGAATACCTTAAACCTGGAGAGTTAAGACCCGTGTAATGGGTACCATGCAATATGACTTCAAAGGGTCTTCATTTGCTCACCGAACCTCTCCAATCCTATCACTGCTGCGTTTATGCCCCTGTACACATGCTTGATTCTCTTTCGGAGACATAGCAATCCATAAGTTTTAAGATACTTACTAGTCAGGTACATTCTTAGGCGTTTAATATGCGGTGTTGAGTCCATTTCGTTGAGCAAGGAGTAGCTCTTGTCTATTCCATATTTGACTTAAGGAACTTTATCTGTGCTCATTTCAATCTCTGGTTTTATGCAGCACCCCAACTCACCTTTCCCCTTAAGCAAGCATAAGTTGGTTTTCTAAATTTGAGACCCTGTTCTGTTCTGTAATTCAGTTCCTGTGTAGCCAAGTTTCCATTCCGTGTATTACTGATATCTTATGATGTTTCTTTTTCTGTGTGACTTACTTCAGTTAGAATCATCATACCTGAATCCACTCATTGTGCTGCTAAGGGCCTGATGACACAGATTTCATTGCTGAGTGATATTGCTTTGTAAGTAAATACCACAACTTCTTTATCCATTTTTCACTTTCTGCGATGTTGAACTTGTACTGTAAACGAGGTTCTTGTAAACAGAGCCGTTCCAAACTTTGGGGTGGCTGTGTCTTTTTGATTTTAATTTCCCTAAGCTATAGGACCATAAGTGGCAGTGCCCTAGGCTCTGTTGCTTTGTTTTTTAGATGTTTCAGGAAACACCATACACTTCTCCCGAGTGTCTGTTGGCAATTTACATCCCGCCCATCAGCATAACAAGGCTCCCAGTTCTCCATGGCCTGTCCTGCCTTTCTGGATTTTACACTTTTTTGATATGGCCCTTTTGACCGGGGGGAAGTGAGACTTCATTGTAGTGCAGATTTCCTTTGCAAGCTTGCTTGGTTGGCCAAAAAGGGCGTATGCGTTTTTTCCTGAATATATTCAGGAAAAAACGCATACGCCCTTTTTGACCAAGTGCATCATTGTGGACGTTCTGCCTCTTTTCCTATGCTTTCAATGCAATTCCAGTCTACCTCCTGAAATCGGTTTCCTGCAATTCTGCCCCGCTTTCAAGTCCTCTTGGCAGCCTTACTTCAGTCTATTTTTGGACGATAGCTGTCATTTATAACTCTGCAGGTTTGTGAATTACAGTGCCCCTGAGCTCCTTTCTTCAACTCGCTTTCTTGTGACCTGGCCGCAACACCGCAGGATGGCTTCAGGCCCTAATCTGGTTCCGGTACGGCACGCTGAGCCTTTGGTTATTTCCTCTTCCTGGTGGGAAATGAGAGTTAAATTTGACCGTCCAGACACCTCCAGCTAGCCTCTCATTGGTTCTCGCTATTCCTGTTCATCTTCCGCAGAAATTGCAAACTGGGCCAAACAGGAGGTTAAAGGCGCTGACTCTCCAAGTGGGGAGAGTGTTAGTAAAGCGTCTGGAATGTTGCACCCGAGTACCAGGGGAGGAAAACTGAGACATATTTGAACACGTCTCCCGTTCACATGGTTGATCATACTTGGGTTTCACATGCATGTTTTAGCTGAAGGAAGAATACCTTAAACCTGGAGAGTTGAGACCCGTGTAATGGGTACCATGCAATATGACTTCAAAGGGTCTTCATTTGCTCACCGAACCTCTCCAATCCTATCACTGCTGCGTTTATGCCCCTGTACACATGCTTGATTCTCTTTCGGAGACATAGCAATCCATAGGTTTTACGATACTTACTAGTCAGGTACATTCTTAGGCGTTTAATATGCGGTGTTGAGTCCATTTCGTTGAGCAAGGAGTAGCTCTTGTCTATTCCATATTTGACTTAAGGAACTTTATCTGTGCTCATTTCAATCTCTGGTTTTATGCAGCACCCCAACTCACCTTTACCCTTAAGCAAGCATAAGTTGGTTTTCTAAATTTGAGACCCTGTTCTGTTCTGTAATTCAGTTCCTGTGTAGCCAAGTTTCCATTCCGTGTATTACTGATATCTTATGATGTTTCTTTTTCTGTGTGACTTATTTCAGTTAGAATCATCATACCTGAATCCACTCATTGTGCTGCTAGGGGCTTGATGACATAGATTTCATTGCTGAGTGATATTGCTTTGTAAGTAAATACCACAACTTCTTTATCCATTTTTCACTTTCTGCGATGTTGAACTTGTACTGTAAACGAGGTTCTTGTAAACAGAGGCGTCCCAAACTTTGGGGTGGCTGTGTCTTTTTGATTTTAATTTCCCTAAGCTATAGGACCATAAGTGGCAGTGCCCTAGGCTCTGTTGCTTTGTTTTTTAGATGTTTCAGGAAACACCATACACTTCTCCTGAGTGTCTGTTGGCAATTTACATCCCGTCCATCAGCATAACAAGGCTCCCAGTTCTCCATGGCCTGTCCTGCCTTTCTGGATTTTACACTTTTTTCAGATGGCCCTTTTGACCGGGGGGAAGTGAGACTTCATTGTAGTGCAGATTTCCTTTGTAAGCTTGCTTGGTTGGCCAAAAAGGGCGTATGCGTTTTTTCCTGAATATATTCAGGAAAAAACGCATACGCCCTTTTTGGCCAAGTGCATCATTGTGGACGTTCTGCCTCTTTTCCTATGCTTTCAATGCAATTCCAGTCTACCTCCTGAAATCGGTTTCCTGCAATTCTGCCCCGCTTTCAAGTCCTCTTGGCAGCCTTACTTCAGTCTATTTTTGGACGATAGCTGTCATTTATAACTCTGCAGGTTTGTGAATTACAGTGCCCCTGAGCTCCTTTCTTCAACTCGCTTTCTTGTGACCTGGCCGCAACACCGCAGGATGGCTTCAGGCCCTAATCTGGTTCCGGCCCGGCATGCTGAGCCTTTGGTTAATTCCTCTTCCTGGTGGGAAATGAGAGTTAAATTTGCCCGTTCAGACACCTCCAGCTAGTCTCTCATTGGTTCTCGCTATTCCTGTTCATCTTCCGCAGAAATTGCAAACTGGGCCAAACAGGAGGTTAAAGGGACTGACTCTCCAAGTGGGGAGAGTGTTAGTAAAGCGTCTGGAATGTTGCACCCGAGTACCAGGGGAGGAAAACTGAGACATATTTGAACACGTCTCCCGTTCACATGGTTGATCATACTCTGGGTTCCACATGCATGTTTTAGCTGAAGGAAGAATACCTTAAACCTGGAGAGTTGAGACCCGTGGAATGGGTACCATGCAATATGACTTCAAAGGGTCTCCATTTGCTCACCGAACCTCTCCAATCCTATCACTGCTGCGTTTATGCCCCTGTACACACGCTTGATTCTCTTTTGGAGACATAGCAATCCATAGGTTTTAAGATACTTACTAGTCAGGTACATTCTTAGGCGTTTAATATGGGGTGTTGAGTCCATTTCGTTGAGCAAGGAGTAGCTCTTGTCTATTCCATATTTGGCTTAAGGAACTTTATCTGTGCTCATTTCAATCTCTGGTTTTATGCAGCACCCCAACTCACCTTTACCCTTAAGCAAGCATAAGTTGGTTTTCTAAATTTGAGACCCTGTTCTGATTTGGAATGCAGTTCCTGTGTAGCCAAGTTTACATTCCGTGTATTAGTGATATCTTATGATGTTTCTTTTTCTGTGTGACTTATTTCAGTTAGAATCATCGTACCTGAATCCACTCATTATGCTGCTACGGGCCTGATGACACAGATTTCATTGCTGAGTGACACTGCATTGTACGTAAGTACCACAACTTCTTTATCCATTTTTCACTTTCTGTGATATTGAACTTGTACGGTAAATGAGGTTCTTGTAAACGGAGGCGTCCCAAACTTTGGGGTGGCTGTGTCTTTTTGATTTTAATTTCCCTAAGCTATAGGACCATAAGTGGATGTGCCCTAGGCTCTGTTGCTTTGTTTTTTAGATGTTTCAGGAAACACCATACACTTCTCCCAAGTGTCTGTTGGTAATTTACATCCCGCCCATCAGCATAACAAGGCTCCCAGTTCTCCATGGCCTGTCCTGCCTTTCTGGATTTTACACTTTTTTCAGATGGCCCTTTTGACCGGGGGGAAGTGAGACTTCATTGTAGTGCAGATTTCCTTTGCAAGCTTGCTTGGTTGGCCAAAAAGGGCGTATGCGTTTTTTCCTGAATATATTCAGGAAAAAACGCATACGCCCTTTTTGGCCAAGTGCATCATTGTGGACGTTCTGCCTCTTTTCCTATGCTTTCAATGCAATTCCAGTCTACCTCCTGAAATCGGGTTCCTGCAATTCTGCCCCGCTTTCAAGTCCTCTTGGCAGCCTTACTTCAGTCTATTTTTGGACGATAGCTGTCATTTATAACTCTGCAGGTTTGTGAATTACAGTGCCCCTGAGCTCCTTTCTTCAACTCGCTTTCTTGTGACCTGGCCGCAACACCGCAGGATGGCTTCAGGCCCTAATCTGGTTCTGGCATGGCACGCTGAGCCTTTGGTTAATTCCTCTTCCTGGTAGGAAATGAGAGTTAAATTTGCCCGTCCAGACACCTCCAGCTAGTCTCCGTTGGTTCTCGCTATTCCTGTTCATCTTCCGCAGAAATTGCAAACTGGGCCAAACAGGAGGTTAAAGGGACTGACTCTCCAAGTCGGGAGAGTGTTAGTAAAGCGTCTGGAATGTTGCACCCGAGTACCAGGGTACGAAAACTGAGACATATTTGAACACGTCTCCCGATCACATGGTTGATCATACTCTAGGTTCCACATGCATGTTTTAGCTGAAGGAAGAATACCTTAAACCTGGTTAGTTGAAACCCGTGGAATGGGTACCATGCAATATGACTTCAAAGGGTCTTCATTTGCTCACCGAACCTCTCCAATCCTATCACTGCTGCGTTTATGCCCCTGTACACATGCTTGATTCTCTTTTGGAGACATAGCAATCCATAGGTTTTAAGATACTTACAAGTCAGGTACATTCTTAGGCGTTTAATATGCGGTGTTGAGTCCATTTCGTTGAGCAAGGAGTAGCTCTTGTCTATTCCATATTTGGCTTAAGGAACTTTATCTGTGCTCATTTCAATCTCTGGTTTTATGCAGCACCCCAACTCACCTTTACCCTTAAGCAAGCATAAGTTGTTTTTCTAAATTTGAGTCCCTGTTCTGTTCTGTAATTCAGTTCCTGTGTAGCCAAGTTTACATTCCGTGTATTACTGATATCTTATGAAGTTTCTTTTTCTGTGTGACTTACTTCAGTTAGAATCATCATACCTGAATCCACTCATTGTGCTGCTAAGGGCCTGATGACACAGATTTCATTGCTGAGTGATATTGCTTTGTAAGTAAATACCACAACTTCTTTATCCATTTTTCACTTTCTGCGATGTTGAACTTGTACTGTAAACGAGGTTCTTGTAAACAGAGGCGTCCCAAACTTTGGGGTGGCTGTGTCTTTTTTATTTTAATTTCCCTAAGCTATAGGACCATAAGTGGAAGTGCCCTAGGTTCTGTTGCTTTGTTTTTTAGATGTTTCAGGAAACACCATACACTTCTCCCAAGTGGTTGTTGGCAATTTACATCCCGCCCATCAGCATAACAAGGCTCCCAGTTCTCCATGGCCTGTCCTGCCTTTCTGGATTTTACACTTTTTTGAGATGGCCCTTTTGACCGGGGGGAAGTGAGACTTCATTGTAGTGCAGATTACCTTTCCAAGCTTGCTTGGTTGGCCAAAAAGGGCGTATGCGTTTTTTCCTGAATATATTCAGGAAAAAACGCATACGCCCTTTTTGGCCAAGTGCATCATTGTGGACGTTCTGCCTCTTTTCCTATGCTTTCAATGCAATTCCAGTCTACCTCCTGAAATCGGTTTCCTGCAATTCTGCCCCGCTTTCAAGTCCTCTTGGCAGCCTTACTTCAGTCTATTTTTGGACGATAGCTGTCATTTATAACTCTGCAGGTTTGTGAATTACAGTGCCCCTGAGCTCCTTTCTTCAACTCGCTTTCTTTTGAGCTGGCCGCAACACCGCAGGATGGCTTCAGGCCCTAATCTGGTTCCGGTACGGCACGCTGAGCCTTTGGTTACTTCCTCTTCCTGGTGGGAAATGAGAGTTAAATTTGCCCCTCCAGACACCTCCAGCTAGCCTCTCATTGGTTATCGCAATTCCTGTTCATCTTCCGCAGAAATTGCAAACTGGGCCAAACAGGAGGTTAAAGGGACTGACTCTCCAAGTGGGGAGAGTGTTAGTAAAGCGTCTGGAATGTTGCACCCGAGTACCAGGGGAGGAAAACTGAGACATATTTGAACACGTCTCCCGATCACATGGTTGATCATACTCTAGGTTCCACATGCATGTTTTAGCTGAAGGAAGAATACCTAAAACCTGGGTAGTTGAAACCCGTGGAATGGGTACCATGCAATATGACTTCAAAGGGTCTTCATTTGCTCACCGAACCTCTCCAATCCTATCACTGCTGCGTTTATGCCCCTGTACACATGCTTGATTCTCTTTCGGAGACATAGCAATCCATAGGTTTTAAGATACTTACTAGTCAGGTACATTCTTAGGCGTTTAATATGCGGTGTTGAGTCCATTTCGTTGAGCAAGGAGTAGCTCTTGTCTATTCCATATTTGGCTTAAGGAACTTTATCTGTGCTCATTTCAATCTGTGGTTTTATGCAGCACCCCAACTCACCTTTACCCTTAAGCAAGCATAAGTTGTTTTTCTAAATTTGAGTCCCTGTTCTGTTCTGTAATTCAGTTCCTGTGTAGCCAAGTTTACATTCCGTGTATTACTGATATTTTATGATGTTTCTTTTTCTGTGTGACTTATTTCAGTTAGAATCATCATACCTGAATCCACTCATTGTGATGCTAAGGGCCTGATGACATAGATTTCATTGCTGAGTGATATTGCTTTGTAAGTAAATACCACAACTTCTTTATCCATTTTTCACTTTCTGCGATGTTGAACTTGTACTGTAAACGAGGTTCTTGTAAACAGAGGCGTCCCAAATTTTGGGGTGGCTGTGTCTTTTTGATTTTAATTTCCCTAAGCTATAGGACCATAAGTGGCAGTGCCCTAGGCTCTGTTGCTTTGTTTTTTAGATGTTTCAGGAAACACCATACACTTTTCCCGAGTGTCTGTTGGCAATTTACATCCCGCCCATCAGCATAACAAGGCTCCCAGTTCTCCATGGCCTGTCCTGCCTTTCTGGATTTTACACTTTTTTGATATGGCCCTTTTGACCGGGGGGAAGTGAGACTTCATTGTAGTGCAGATTTCCTTTGCAAGCTTGCTTGGTTGGCCAAAAAGGGCGTATGCGTTTTTTCCTGAATATATTCAGGAAAAAACGCATACGCCCTTTTTGGCCAAGTGCATCATTGTGGACGTTCTGCCTCTTTTCCTATGCTTTCAATGCAATTCCAGTCTACCTCCTGAAATCGGTTTCCTGCAATTCTGCCCCGCTTTCAAGTCCTCTTGGCAGCCTTACTTCAGTCTATTTTTGGACGATAGCTGTCATTTATAACTCTGCAGGTTTGTGAATTACAGTGCCCCTGAGCTCCTTTCTTCAACTCGCTTTCTTGTGACCTGGCCGCAACACCGCAGGAGGGCTTCAGGCCCTAATCTGGTTCCGTCACGGCACGCTGAGCCTTTGGTTATTTCCTCTTCCTGGTGGGAAATGAGAGTTAAATTTGCCCGTCCAGACACCTCCAGCTAGTCTCTCATTGGTTCTCGCTATTCCTGTTCATCTTCCGCAGAAATTGCAAACTGGGCCAAACAGGAGGTTAAAGGCGCTGACTCTCCAAGTGGGGAGAGTGTTAGTAAAGCGTCTGGAATGTTGCACCCGAGTACCAGGGGAGGAAAACTGAGACATACTTGAACACGTCTCCCGTTCACATGGTTGATCATACTCTGGGTTCCACATGCATGTTTTAGCTGAAGGAAGAATACCTTAAACCTGGAGAGTTAAGACCCGTGTAATGGGTACCATGCAATATGACTTCAAAGGGTCTTCATTTGCTCACCGAACCTCTCCAATCCTATCACTGCTGCGTTTATGCCCCTGTACACATGCTTGATTCTCTTTCGGAGACATAGCAATCCATAAGTTTTAAGATACTTACTAGTCAGGTACATTCTTAGGCGTTTAATATGCGGTGTTGAGTCCATTTCGTTGAGCAAGGAGTAGCTCTTGTCTATTCCATATTTGACTTAAGGAACTTTATCTGTGCTCATTTCAATCTCTGGTTTTATGCAGCACCCCAACTCACCTTTCCCCTTAAGCAAGCATAAGTTGTTTTTCTAAATTTGAGTCCCTGTTCTGTTCTGTAATTCAGTTCCTGTGTAGCCAAGTTTACATTCCGTGTATTACTGATATTTTATGATGTTTCTTTTTCTGTGTGACTTATTTCAGTTAGAATCATCATACCTGAATCCACTCATTGTGATGCTAAGGGCCTGATGACATAGATTTCATTGCTGAGTGATATTGCTTTGTAAGTAAATACCACAACTTCTTTATCCATTTTTCACTTTCTGCGATGTTGAACTTGTACTGTAAACGAGGTTCTTGTAAACAGAGGCGTCCCAAACTTTGGGGTGGCTGTGTCTTTTTGATTTTAATTTCCCTAAGCTATAGGACCATAAGTGGCAGTGCCCTAGGCTCTGTTGCTTTGTTTTTTAGATGTTTCAGGAAACACCATACACTTTTCCCGAGTGTCTGTTGGCAATTTACATCCCGCCCATCAGCATAACAAGGCTCCCAGTTCTCCATGGCCTGTCCTGCCTTTCTGGATTTTACACTTTTTTGATATGGCCCTTTTGACCGGGGGGAAGTGAGACTTCATTGTAGTGCAGATTTCCTTTGCAAGCTTGCTTGGTTGGCCAAAAAGGGCGTATGCGTTTTTTCCTGAATATATTCAGGAAAAAACGCATACGCCCTTTTTGGCCAAGTGCATCATTGTGGACGTTCTGCCTCTTTTCCTATGCTTTCAATGCAATTCCAGTCTACCTCCTGAAATCGGTTTCCTGCAATTCTGCCCCGCTTTCAAGTCCTCTTGGCAGCCTTACTTCAGTCTATTTTTGGACGATAGCTGTCATTTATAACTCTGCAGGTTTGTGAATTACAGTGCCCCTGAGCTCCTTTCTTCAACTCGCTTTCTTGTGACCTGGCCGCAACACCGCAGGAGGGCTTCAGGCCCTAATCTGGTTCCGGCACGGCACGCTGAGCCTTTGGTTATTTCCTCTTCCTGGTGGGAAATGAGAGTTAAATTTGCCCGTCCAGACACCTCCAGCTAGTCTCTCATTGGTTCTCGCTATTCCTGTTCATCTTCCGCAGAAATTGCAAACTGGGCCAAACAGGAGGTTAAAGGCGCTGACTCTCCAAGTGGGGAGAGTGTTAGTAAAGCGTCTGGAATGTTGCACCCGAGTACCAGGGGAGGAAAACTGAGACATACTTGAACACGTCTCCCGTTCACATGGTTGATCATACTCTGGGTTCCACATGCATGTTTTAGCTGAAGGAAGAATACCTTAAACCTGGAGAGTTAAGACCCGTGTAATGGGTACCATGCAATATGACTTCAAAGGGTCTTCATTTGCTCACCGAACCTCTCCAATCCTATCACTGCTGCGTTTATGCCCCTGTACACATGCTTGATTCTCTTTCGGAGACATAGCAATCCATAAGTTTTAAGATACTTACTAGTCAGGTACATTCTTAGGCGTTTAATATGCGGTGTTGAGTCCATTTCGTTGAGCAAGGAGTAGCTCTTGTCTATTCCATATTTGACTTAAGGAACTTTATCTGTGCTCATTTCAATCTCTGGTTTTATGCAGCACCCCAACTCACCTTTCCCCTTAAGCAAGCATAAGTTGGTTTTCTAAATTTGAGACCCTGTTCTGTTCTGTAATTCAGTTCCTGTGTAGCCAAGTTTCCATTCCGTGTATTACTGATATCTTATGATGTTTCTTTTTCTGTGTGACTTACTTCAGTTAGAATCATCATACCTGAATCCACTCATTGTGCTGCTAAGGGCCTGATGACACAGATTTCATTGCTGAGTGATATTGCTTTGTAAGTAAATACCACAACTTCTTTATCCATTTTTCACTTTCTGCGATGTTGAACTTGTACTGTAAACGAGGTTCTTGTAAACAGAGCCGTTCCAAACTTTGGGGTGGCTGTGTCTTTTTGATTTTAATTTCCCTAAGCTATAGGACCATAAGTGGAAGTGCCCTAGGTTCTGTTGCTTTGTTTTTTAGATGTTTCAGGAAACACCATACACTTTTCCCGAGTGGTTGTTGGCAATTTACATCCCGCCCATCAGCATAACAAGGCTCCCAGTTCTCCATGGCCTGTCCTGCCTTTTTGGATTTTACACTTTTTTCAGATGGCCCTTTTGACCGGGGGGAAGTGAGACTTCATTGTAGTGCAGATTTCCTTTGCAAGCTTGCTTGGTTGGCCAAAAAGGGCGTATGCGTTTTTTCCTGAATATATTCAGGAAAAAACGCATACGCCCTTTTTGGCCAAGTGCATCATTGTGGACGTTCTGCCTCTTTTCCTATGCTTTCAATGCAATTCCACTCTACCTCCTGAAATCGGTTTCCTGCAATTCTGCCCTGCTTTCAAGTCCTCTTGGCAGCCTTACTTCAGTCTATTTTTGGACGATAGCTGTCATTTATAACTCTGCAGGTTTGTGAATTACAGTGCCCCTGAGCTCCTTTCTTCAACTTGTTTTCTTGTGACCTGGCCGCAACACCGCAGGATAGCTTCAGGCCCTAATCTGTTTCCGGCATGGCACGCTGAGCCTCTGGTTATTTCCTCTTCCTGGTGGGAAATGAGAGTTAAATTTTCCCGTCCAGACACCTCCAGCTAGTCTCTCATTGGTTCTCGCTATTCCTGTTCATCTTCCACAGAAATTGCAAACTGGGCCAAACAGGAGGTTAAAGGCGCTGACTCTCCAAGTGGGGAGAGTGTTAGTAAAGCGTCTGGAATGTTGCACCCGAGTACCAGGGGAGGAAAACTGAGACATATTTGAACACGTCTCCCGATCACATGGTT
The DNA here is from genome assembly GCF_949987515.2 of Delphinus delphis. NCBI lineage: Eukaryota > Metazoa > Chordata > Mammalia > Artiodactyla > Delphinidae > Delphinus > Delphinus delphis. The sequence continues at coordinate 490,308 of NW_027192772.1, forward strand.
GATCATACTCTGGGTTCCACATGCATGTTTTAGCTGAAGGAAGAATACCTAAAACCTGGGTAGTTGAAACCCGTGGAATGGGTACCATGCAATATGACTTCAAAGGGTCTTCATTTGCTCACCGAACCTCTCCAATCCTATCACTGCTGCGTTTATGCCCCTGTACACATGCTTGATTCTCTTTCGGAGACATAGCAATCCATAGGTTTTAAGATACTTACTAGTCAGGTACATTCTTAGGCGTTTAATATGCGGTGTTGAGTCCATTTCATTGAGCAAGGAGTAGCTCTTGTCTATTCCATATTTGGCTTAAGGAACTTTATCTGTGCTCATTTCAATCTCTGCTTTTATGCAGTACCCCAACTCACCTTTACCCTTAAGCAAGCATAAGTTGGTTTTCTAAATTTGAGACCCTGTTCTGTTATGTAATTCAGTTCCTGTGTAGCCAAGTTTACATTCCGTGTATTACTGATATCTTATGATGTTTCTTTTTCTGTATGACTTATTTCAGTTAGAATCATCATACCTGAATCCACTCATTGTGCTGCTAAGGGCCTGATGACATAGATTTCATTGCTGAGTGATATTGCTTTGTAAGTAAATACCACAACTTCTTTATCCATTTTTCACTTTCTGCGATGTTGAACTTGTACTGTAAACGAGGTTCTTGTAAACAGAGGCGTCCCAAACTTTGGGGTGGCTGTGTCTTTTTGATTTTAATTTCCCTAAGCTATAGGACCATAAGTGGCAGTGCCCTAGGCTCTGTTGCTTTGTTTTTTAGATGTTTCAGGAAACACCATACACTTCTCCCGAGTGTCTGTTGGCAATTTACATCCCGCCCATCAGCATAACAAGGCTCCCAGTTCTCCATGGCCTGTCCTGCCTTTCTGGATTTTACACTTTTTTCAGATGGCCCTTTTCACCGGGGGGAAGTGAGACTTCATTGTAGTGCAGATTTCCTTTGCAAGCTTGCTTGGTTGGCCAAAAAGGGCGTATGCGTTTTTTCCTGAATATATTCAGGAAAAAACGCATACGCCCTTTTTGGCCAAGTGCATCATTGTGGACGTTCTGCCTCTTTTCCTATGCTTTCAATGCAATTCCAGTCTACCTCCTGAAATCGGTTTCCTGCAATTCTGCCCCGCTTTCAAGTCCTCTTGGCAGCCTTACTTCAGTCTATTTTTGGACAATTGCTGTCATTTATAACTCTGCAGGTTTGTGAATTACAGTGCCCCTGAGCTCCTTTCTTCAACTCGCTTTCTTTTGAGCTGGCCGCAACACCGCAGGATGTCTTCAGGCTCTAATCTGGTTCTGGAACGGCACGCTGAGCCTTTGGTTAATTCCTCTTCCTGGTGGGAAATGAGAGTTAAATTTGCCCATCCAGACACCTCCAGCTAGTCTCTCATTGGTTCTCGCTATTCCTGTTCATCTTCCACAGAAATTGCAAACTGGGCCAAACAGGAGGTTAAAGGGACTGACTCTCCAAGTGGGGAGAGTGTTAGTAAAGCGTCTGGAATGTTGCACCCGAGTACCAGGGTACGAAAACTGAGACATATTTGAACACGTCTCCCGATCACATGGTTGATCATACTCTGGGTTCCACATGCATGTTTTAGCTGAAGGAAGAATACCTAAAACCTGGGTAGTTGAAACCCGTGGAATGGGTACCATGCAATATGACTTCAAAGGGTCTTCATTTGCTCACCGAACCTCTCCAATCCTATCACTGCTGCGTTTATGCCCATGTACACATGCTTGATTCTCTTTCGGAGACATAGCAATCTATAGGTTTTAAGATACTTACTAGTCAGGTACATTCATAGGCGTTTAATATGCGGTGTTGAGTCCATTTCGTTGAGCAAGGAGTAGCTCTTGTCTATTCCATATTTGGCTTAAGGAACTTTATCTGTGCTCATTTCAATCTCTGGTTTTATGCAGCACCCCAACTCACCTTTACCCTTAAGCAAGCATAAGTTGGTTTTCTAAATTTGAGACCCTGTTCTGTTCTGTAATTCAGTTCCTGTGAAGCCAAGTTTACATTCCGTGTATTAGTGATATCTTATGATGTTTCTTTTTCTGTGTGACTTATTTCAGTTAGAATCATCATACCTGAATCCACTCATTGTGATGCTAAGGGCCTGATGACATAGATTTCATTCCTGAGTGATATTGCTTTGTAAGTAAATACCACAACTTCTTTATCCATTTTTCACTTTCTGCGATGTTGAACTTGTACTGTAAACGAGGTTCTTGTAAACAGAGGCGTCCCAAACTTTGGGGTGGCTGTGTCTTTTTGATTTTAATTTCCCTAAGCTATAGGACCATAAGTAGCAGTGCCCTAGTCTCTGTTGCTTTGTTTTTTAGATGTTTCAGGAAACACCATACACGTCTCCTTAGTGTCTGTTGGCAATTTACATCCCGCCCATCAGCATAACAAGGCTCCCAGTTCTCCATGGCCTGTCCTGCCTTTCTGGATTTTACACTTTTTTCAGATGGCCCTTTTGACCGGGGGGAAGTGAGACTTCATTGTAGTGCAGATTTCCTTTGCAAGCTTGCTTGGTTGGCCAAAAAGGGCGTATGCGTTTTTTCCTGAATATATTCAGGAAAAAACGCATACGCCCTTTTTGGCCAAGTGCATCATTGTGGACGTTCTGCCTCTTTTCCTATGCTTTCAATGCAGTTCCAGTCTACCTCCTGAAATCGGTTTCCTGCAATTCTGCCCCGCTTTCAAGTCCTCTTGGCAGCCTGACTTCAGTCTATTTTTGGACGATAGCTGTCATTTATAACTCTGCAGGTTTGTGAATTACAGTGCCCCTGAGCTCCTTTCTTCAACTCGCTTTCTTTTGAGCTGGCCGCAACACCGCAGGATGGCTTCAGGCCCTAATCTGGTTCCGGCACGGCACGCTGAGCGTTTGGTTAATTCCTCTTCCTGGTGGGAAATGAGAGTTAAATTTGCCCGTCCAGACACCTCCAGCTAGCCTCTCATTGGTTCTCGCTATTCCTGTTCATCTTCCGCAGAAATTGCAAACTGGGCCAAACAGGAGGTTAAAGGGACTGACTCTCCAAGTGGGGAGAGTGTTAGTAAAGCGTCTGGAATGTTGCACCCGAGTACCAGGGGAGGGAAACTGAGACATATTTGAACACGTCTCCCGTTCACATGGTTGATCATACTCTGGGTTCCACATGCATGTTTTAGCTGAAGGAAGAATACCTTAAACCTGGGTAGTTGAAACCCGTGGAATGGGTACCATGCAATATGACTTCAAAGGGTCTTCATTTGCTCACCGAACCTCTCCAATCCTATCACTGCTGCGTTTATGCCCCTGTACACACGCTTGATTCTCTTTCGGAGACATAGCAATCCATAGGTTTTAAGATACTTACTAGTCAGGTACATTCTTAGGCGTTTAATATGGGGTGTTGAGTCCATTTCGTTGAGCAAGGAGTAGCTCTTGTCTATTCCATATTTGGCTTAAGGAACTTTATCTGTGCTCATTTCAATCTGTGGTTTTATGCAGCACCCCAACTCACCTTTCCACTTAAGCCAGCATAAGTTGGTTTTCTAAATTTGAGACCCTGTTCTGTTCTGTAATTCAGTTCCTCTGTAGCCAAGTTACATTCCATGTATTAGTGATATCTTATGATGTTTCTTATTCTATGTGACTTATTTCAGTTAGAATCATCATACCTGAATCCACTCATTGTGCTGCTACGGGCCTGGAGACACAGATTTCATTGCTGAGTGATATTGCATTGTACGTGAGTACCACAACTTCTTTATCCATTTTTCACTTTCTGTGATGTTGAACTTGTACTGTAAACGAGGTTCTTGTAAACAGAGCCGTTCCAAACTTTGGGGTGGCTGTGTCTTTTTGATTTTAATTTCCCTAAGCTATAGGACCATAAGTGGCAGTGCCCTAGGCTCTGTTGCTTTGTTTTTTAGATGTTTCAGGAAACACCATACACTTCTCCCGAGTGGTTGTTGGCAATTTACATCCCGCCCATCAGCATAACAAGGCTCCCAGTTCTCCATGGCCTGTCCTGCCTTTCTGGATTTTACACTTTTTTCAGATGGCCCTTTTGACCGGGGGGAAGTGAGACTTCATTGTAGTGCAGATTTCCTTTGCAAGCTTGCTTGGTTGGCCAAAAAGGGCGTATGCGTTTTTTCCTGAATATATTCAGGAAAAAACGCATACGCCCTTTTTGGCCAAGTGCATCATTGTGGACGTTCTGCCTCTTTTCCTATGCTTTCAATGCAATTCCAGTCTACCTCCTGAAATCGGTTTCCTGCAATTCTGCCCCGCTTTCAAGTCCTCTTGGCAGCCTTACTTCAGTCTATTTTTGGACGATAGCTGTCATTTATAACTCTGCAGGTTTGTGAATTACAGTGCCCCTGAGCTCCTTTCTTCAACTCGCTTTCTTTTGAGCTGGCCGCAACACCGCAGGATGGCTTCAGGCCCTAATCTGGTTCCGGCACGGCACGCTGAGCCTTTGGTTATTTCCTCTTCCTGGTGGGAAATGAGAGTTAAATTTGCCCGTCCAGACACCTCCAGCTAGTCTCTCATTGGTTCTCGCTATTCCTGTTCATCTTCCAAGAAATTGCAAACTGGGCCAAACAGGAGGTTAAAGGCGCTGACTCTCCAAGTGGGGAGAGTGTTAGTAAAGCGTCTGGAATGTTGCACCCGAGTACCAGGGGAGGAAAACTGAGACATATTTGAACACGTCTCCCGTTCACATGGTTGATCATACTTGGGTTCCACATGCATGTTTTAGCTGAAGGAAGAATACCTTAAACCTGGGTATTTGAAACCCGTGGAATGGGTACCATGCAATATGACTTCAAAGGGTCTTCATTTGCTCACCGAACCTCTCCAATCCTATCACTGCTGCGTTTATGCCCCTGTACACATGCTTGATTCTCTTTCGGAGACATAGCAATCCATAGGTTTTAAGATACTTACTAGTCAGGTACATTCTTAGGCGTTTAATATGGTGTGTTGAGTCCATTTCGTTGAGCAAGGAGTAGCTCTTGTCTATTCCATATTTGGCTTAAGGAACTTTATCTGTGCTCATTTCAATCTCTGGTTTTATGCAGCACCCCAACTCACCTTTCCCCTTAAGCAAGCATAAGTTGGTTTTCTAAATTTGAGACCCTGTTCTGTTCTGTAATTCAGTTCCTGTGTAGCCAAGTTTCCATTCCGTGTATTACTGATATCTTATGATGTTTCTTTTTCTGTGTGACTTATTTCAGTTAGAATCATCGTACCTGAATCCACTCATTATGCTGCTATGGGCCTGATGACATAGATTTCATTGCTGAGTGATACTGCATTGTACGTAAGTACCACAAGTTCTTTATCCATTTTTCAATTTCTGCGATGTTGAACTTGTACTGTAAACGAGGTTCTTGTAAACAGAGCCGTTCCAAACTTTGGGGTGGCTGTGTCTTTTTGATTTTAATTTCCCTAAGCTATAGGACCATAAGTGGAAGTGCACTAGGTTCTGTTGCTTTGCTTTTTAGATGTTTCAGGAAACACCATACACTTCTCCCGAGTGGTTGTTGGCAATTTACATCCCGCCCATCAGCATAACAAGGCTCCCAGTTCTCCATGGCCTGTCCTGCCTTTCTGGATTTTACACTTTTTTCAGATGGCCCTTTTGACTGGGGGGAAGTGAGACTTCATTGTAGTGCAGATTTCCTTTGCAAGCTTGCTTGGTTGGCCAAAAAGTGCGTATGCGTTTTTTCCTGAATATATTCAGGAAAAAACGCATACACCCTTTTTGGCCAAGTGCATCATTGTGGACGTTCTGCCTCTTTTCCTATGCTTTCAATGCAATTCCAGTCTACCTCCTGAAATCGGTTTCCTGCAATTCTGCCCCGCTTTCAAGTCCTCTTGGCAGCCTTACTTCAGTCTATTTTTGGACGATAGCTGTCATTTATAACTCTGCAGGTTTGTGAATTACAGTGCCCCTGAGCTCCTTTCTTCAACTCGCTTTCTTGTGACCTGGCCGCAACACCGCAGGATGTCTTCAGGCCCTAATGTGGTTCCAGCATGGCCCGCTGAGCCTTTGTTTAATTCCTCTTCCTGGTGGGAAATGAGAGTTAAATTTGCCCGTCCAGACACCTCCAGCTAGTCTCTCATTGGTTCTCGCTATTCCTGTTCATCTTCCGCAGAAATTGCAAACTGGGCCAAACAGGAGGTTAAAGGCGCTGACTCTCCAAGTGGGGAGAGTGTTAGTAAAGCGTCTGGAATGTTGCACCCGAGTACCAGGGGAGGAAACCTGAGACATATTTGAACACGTCTCCCGTTCACATAGTTGATCATACTTGGGTTCCACATGCATCTTTTAGCTGAAGGAAGAATACCTTAAACCTGTGTATTTGAAACCCGTGGAATGGGTACCATGCAATATGACTTCAAAGGGTCTTCATTTGCTCACCAAACCTCTCCAATCCTATCACTGCTGCGTTTATGCCCATGTACACATGCTTCATTCTCTTTCGGAGACATAGCAATCCATAGGTTTTAAGATAGTTACTAGTCAGGTTCATTCTTAGGCGTTTAATATGCGGTGTTGAGTCCATTTCGTTGAGCAAGGAGTAGCTCTTGTCTATTCCATATTTGGCTTAAGGAAGTTTATCTGTGCTCATTTCAATCTCAGGTTTTATGCAGCACCCCAACTCACCTTTCCCCTTAAGCAAGCATAAGTTGGTTTTCTAAATTTGAGACCCTGTTCTGTTCTGTAATTCAGTTCCTGTCTAGCCAAGTTTATATTCCGTGTATTACTGATATCTTATGATGTTTCTTTTTCTGTGTGACTTATTTCAGTTAGAATCATCATACCTGAATCCACTCATTGTGCTGCTAAGGGCCTGATGACACAGATTTCATTGCTGAGTGATATTGCTTTGTAAGTAAATACCACAACTTTTTTATCCATTTTTCACTTTCTGCGATGTTGAACTTGTACTGTAAACGAGGTTCTTGTAAACAGAGCCGTTCGAAACTTTGGGGTGGCTGTGTCTTTTTGATTTTAAATTCCCTAAGCTATAGGACCATAAGTGGCAGTGCCCTAGGCTCTGTTGCTTTGTTTTTTAGATGTTTCAGGAAACACCATACACTTCTCCCAAGTGTCTGTTGGCAATTTACATCCTGCCCATCAGCATAACAAGGCTCGCAGTTCTCAATGGCCTGTTGCCTTTCTGGATTTTACACTTTTTTCAGATGGCCCTTTTGACCGGGGGGAAGTGAGACTTCATTGTAGTGCAGATTTCCTTTGCAAGCTTGCTTGGTTGGCCAAAAAGGGCGTATGCGTTTTTTCCTGAATATATTCAGGAAAAAACGCATACGCCCTTTTTGGCCAAGTGCATCATTGTGGACGTTCTGCCTCTTTTCCTATGCTTTCAATGCAATTCCAGTCTACCTCCTGAAATCGGTTTCCTGCAATTCTGCCCCGCTTTCAAGTCCTCTTGGCAGCCTTACTTCAGTCTATTTTTGGACGATAGCTGTCATTTATAACTCTGCAGATTTGTGAATTACAGTGCCCCTGAGCTCCTTTCTTCAACTCGCTTTCTTGTGACCTGGCCGCAACACCGCAGGATGGCTTCAGGCCCTAATCTGGTTCCGGCACGGCACGCTGAGCCTTTGGTTAATGCCTCTTCCTGGTGGGAAATGAGAGTTAAATTTGCCCGTCCAGACACCTCCAGCTAGTCTCTCATTGGTTCTCGCTATTCCTGTTCATCTTCCGCAGAAATTGCAAACTGGGCCAAACAGGAGGTTAAAGGGACTGACTCTCCAAGTCAGGAGAGTGTTAGTAAAGCGTCTGGAATGTTGCACCCGAGTACTAGGGGAGGAAACCTGAGACATATTTGAACACGTCTCCCGATCACATGGTTGATCATACTCTAGGTTCCACATGCATGTTTTAGCTGAAGGAAGAATACCTTAAACCTGGGTAGTTGAAACCCGTGGAATGGGTACCATGCAATATGACTTCAAAGGGTCTTCATTTGCTCACCGAACCTCTCCAATCCTATCACTGCTGCGTTTATGCCCCTGTACACATGCTTGATTCTCTTTCGGAGACATAGCAATCCATAGGTTTTAAGATACTTACTAGTCAGGTACATTCTTAGGCGTTTAATATGCGGTGTTGAGTCCATTTCGTTGAGCAAGGAGTATCTCTTGTCTATTCCATATTCGGCTTAAGGAACTTTATCTGTGCTCATTTCAATCTCTGGCTTTATGCAGCAACCCAACTCACCTTTCCCCTTAAGCAAGCATAAGTTGGTTTTCTAAATTTGAGAACCTGTTCTGTTTTGGAATTCAGTTCCTGTGTAGCCAAGTTTACATTCCGTGTATTAGTGATATCTTATGATGTTTCTTTTTCTGTGTGACTTATTTCAGTTAGAATCATCGTACCTGAATCTACTCATTATGCTGCTACGGGCCTGATGACATAGATTTCATTGCTGAGTGATACTGCATTGTACGTAAGTACCACAAGTTCTTTATTCATTTTTCACTTTCTGCGATGTTGAACTTGTACTGTAAACGAGGCTCTTGTAAACAGAGCCGTTCCAAACTTTGGGGTGGCTGTGTCTTTTTGATTTTAATTTCCCTAAGCTATAGGACCATAAGTGGAAGTGCCCTAGGCTCTGTTGCTTTGTTTTTTAGATGTTTCAGGAAACACCATACACTTCTCCCGAGTGGTTGTTGGCAATTTACATCCCGCCCATCAGCATAACAAGGCTCCCAGTTCTCCATGGCCTGTCCTGCCTTTCTGGATTTTACACTTTTTTCAGATGGCCCTTTTGACCGGGGGGAAGTGAGACTTCATTGTAGTGCAGATTTCCTTTGCAAGCTTGCTTGGTTGGCCAAAAAGGGCGTATGCGTTTTTCCTGAATATATTCAGGAATAATTTGCCCGTCCAGACACCTCCAGCTAGCCTCTCATTGGTTCTCGCTATTACTGTTTATCTTCCGCAGAAATTGCAAACTGGGCCAAACAGGAGGTTAAAGACGCTGACTCTCCAAGTGGGGAGAGTGTTAGTAAAGCGTCTGGAATGTTGCACCCGAGTACCAGGGGAGGAAAACTGAGACATATTTGAACACGTCTCCCGTTCACATGGTTGATCATACTTGGGTTCCACATGCATGTTTTAGCTGAAGGAAGAATACATTAAACCTGGAGAGTTGAGACCCGTGTAATGGGTACCATGCAATATGACTTCAAAGGGTCTTCATTTGCTCACCGAACCTCTCCAATCCTATCACTGCTGCGTTTATGCCCCTGTACACATGCTTGATTCTCTTTTGGAGACATAGCAATCCATAGGTTTTACGATACTTACTAGTCAGGTACATTCTTAGGCGTTTAATATGCGGTGTTGAGTCCATTTCGTTGAGCAAGGAGTAGCTCTTGTCTATTCCATATTTGACTTAAGGAACTTTATCTGTGCTCATTTCAATCTCTGGTTTTATGCAGCACCCCAACTCACCTTTACCCTTAAGCAAGCATAAGTTGGTTTTCTAAATTCGAGACCCTGTTCTGTTCTGTAATTCAGTTCCTGTGTAGCCAAGTTTCCATTCCGTGTATTACTGATATCTTATGATGTTTCTTTTTCTGTGTGACTTATTTCAGTTAGAATCATCATACCTGAATCCACTCATTGTGATGCTAAGGGCCTTATGACATAGATTTCATTGCTGAGTGATATTGCTTTGTAAGTAAATACCACAACTTCTTTATCCATTTTTCACTTTCTGCGATGTTGAACTTGTACTGTAATCGAGGTTCTTGTAAACAGAGGCGTCCCAAACTTTGGGGTGGCTGTGTCTTTTTGATTTTAATTTCCCTAAGCTATAGGACCATAAGTGGCAGTGCCCTAGGCTCTGTTGCTTTGTTTTTTAGATGTTTCAGGAAACACCATACACTTCTCCCGAGTGTCTGTTGGCAATTTACATCCCGCCCATCAGCATAACAAGGCTCCCAGTTCTCCATGGCCTGTCCTGCCTTTCTGGATTTTACACTTTTTTCAGATGGCCCTTTTGACCGGGGGGAAGTGAGACTTCATTGTAGTGCAGATTTCCTTTGCAAGCTTGCTTGGTTGGCCAAAAAGGGCGTATGCGTTTTTTCCTGAATATATTCAGGAAAAAACGCATACGCCCTTTTTGGCCAAGTGCATCATTGTGGACGTTCTGCCTCTTTTCCTATGCTTTCAATGCAATTCCAGTCTACCTCCTGAAATCGGTTTCCTGCAATTCTGCCCCGCTTTCAAGTCCTCTTGGCAGCCTTACTTCAGTCTATTTTTGGACGATAGCTGTCATTTATAACTCTGCAGGTTTGTGAATTGCAGTGCCCCTGAGCTCCTTTCTTCAACTCGCTTTCTTGTGACCTGGCCGCAACACCGCAGGATGGCTTCAGGCCCTAATCTGGTTCCGGCCCGGCATGCTGAGCCTTTGGTTAATTCCTCTTCCTGGTGGGAAATGAGAGTTAAATTTGCCCGTCCAGACACCTCCAGCTAGTCTCTCATTGGTTCTCGCTATTCCTGTTCATCTTCCGCAGAAATTGCAAACTGGGCCAAACAGGAGGTTAAAGGGACTGACTCTCCAAGTGGGGAGAGTGTTAGTAAAGCGTCTGGAATGTTGCACCTGAGTACCAGGGGAGGAAAACTGAGACATATTTGAACACGTCTCCCGATCACATGGTTGATCATACTCTAGGTTCCACATGCATGTTTTAGCTGAAGGAAGAATACCTTAAACCTGCGTAGTTGAAACCCGTGGAATGGGTACCATGCAATATGACTTCAAAGGGTCTTCATTTGCTCACCGAACCTCTCCAATCCTATCACTGCTGCGTTTATGCCCCTGTACACATGCTTGATTCTCTTTCGGAGACATAGCAATCCATAGGTTTTAAGATACTTACAAGTCAGGTACATTCTTAGGCGTTTAATATGCGGTGTTGAGTCCATTTCGTTCAGCAAGGAGTAGCTCTTGTCTATTCCATATTTGGCTTAAGGAACTTTATCTGTGCTCATTTCAATCTCTGGTTTTATGCAGCACCCCAACTCACCTTTACCCTTAAGCAAGCATAAGTTGGTTTTCTAAATTTGAGACCCTGTTCTGTTCTGTAATTCAGTTCCTGTGTAGCCAAGTTTCCATTCCGTGTATTACTGATATCTTATGATGTTTCTTTTTCTGTGTGACTTATTTCAGTTAGAATCATCATACCTGAATCCACTCATTGTGCTGCTAAGGGCCTGATGACACAGATTTCATTGCTGAGTGGTATTGCTTTGTAAGTGAATACCACAACTTCTTTATCCATTTTTCACTTTCTGCGATGTTGAACTTGTACTGTAAACGAGGTTCTTGTAAACAGAGCCGTTCCAAACTTTGGGGTGGCTGTGTCTTTTTGATTTTAATTTCCCTAAGCTATAGGACCATAAGTGGAAGTGCCCTAGGCTCTGTTGCTTTGTTTTTTAGATGTTTCAGGAAACACCATACACTTCTCCCGAGTGGTTGTTGGCAATTTACATCCCGCCCATCAGCATAACAAGGCTCCCAGTTCTCCATGGCCTGTCCTGCCTTTCTGGATTTTACACTTTTTTGAGATGGCCCTTTTGACCGGGGGGAAGTGAGACTTCATTGTAGTGCAGATTTCCTTTGCAAGCTTGCTTGGTTGGCCAAAAAGGGCATATGCGTTTTTTCCTGAATATATTCAGGAAAAAACGCATACGCCCTTTTTGGCCAAGTGCATCATTGTGGACGTTCTGCCTCTTTTCCTATGCTTTCAATGCAATTCCAGTCTACCTCCTGAAATCGGTTTCCTGCAATTCTGCCCCGCTTTCAAGTCCTCTTGGCAGCCTTACTTCAGTCTATTTTTGGACGATAGCTGTCATTTATAACACTGCAGGTTTGTGAATTACAGTGCCCCTGAGCTCCTTTCTTCAACTCGCTTTCTTTTGAGCTGGCCGCAACACCGCAGGATGGCTTCAGGCCCTAATCTGGTTCCGGTACGGCACGCTGAGCCTTTGGTTATTTCCTCTTCCTGGTGGGAAATGAGAGTTAAATTTGCCCGTCCAGACACCTCCAGCTAGTCTCTCATTGGTTCTCGCTATTCCTGTTCATCTTCCGCAGAAATTGCAAACTGGGCCAAACAGGAGGTTAAAGGCGCTGACTCTCCAAGTGGGGAGAGTGTTAGTAAAGCGTCTGGAATGTTGCACCCGAGTACCAGGGGAGGAAAACTGAGACATATTTGAACACGTCTCCCGTTCACATGGTTGATCATACTTGGGTTCCACATGCATGTTTTAGCTGAAGGAAGAATACCTAAAACCTGCGTAGTTGAAACCCGTGGAATGGGTACCATGCAATATGACTTCAAAGGGTCTTCATTTGCTCACCGAACCTCTCCAATCCTATCACTGCTGCGTTTATGCCCCTGTACACATGCTTGATTCTCTTTCGGAGACATAGCAATCCATAGGTTTTAAGATACTTACTAGTCAGGAACATTCTTAGGCGTTTAATATGGGGGGTTGAGTCCATTTCGTTGAGCAAGGAGTAGCTCTTGTCTATTCCATATTTGGCTTAAGGAACTTTATCTGTGCTCATTTCAATCTCTGGTTTTATGCAGCACCCCAACTCACCTTTACCCTTAAGCAAGCATAAGTTGGTTTTCTAAATTTGAGACCCTGTTCTGTTTTGGAATTCAGTTCCTGTGTAGCCAAGTTTACATTCCGTGTATTAGTGATATCTTATGATGTTTCTTTTTCTGTGTGACTTACTTCAGTTAGAATCATCATACCTGAATCCACTCATTGTGCTGCTAAGGGCCTGATGACACAGATTTCATTGCTGAGTGATATTGCTTTGTAAGTAAATACCACAACTTCTTTATCCATTTTTCACTTTCTGCGATGTTGAACTTGTACTGTAAACGAGGTTCTTGTAAACAGAGGCGTCCCAAACTTTGGGGTGGCTGTGTCTTTTTGATTTTAATTTCCCTAAGCTATAGGACCATAAGTGGCAGTGCCCTAGGCTCTGTTGCTTTGTTTTTTAGATGTTTCAGGAAACACCATACACTTCTCCCGAGTGTCTGTTGGCAATTTACATCCCGCCCATCAGCATAACAAGGCTCCCAGTTCTCCATGGCCTGTCCTGCCTTTCTGGATTTTACACTTTTTTCAGATGGCCCTTTTGACCGGGGGGAAGTGAGACTTCATTGTAGTGCAGATTTCCTTTGCAAGCTTGCTTGGTTGGCCAAAAAGGGCGTATGCGTTTTTTCCTGAATATATTCAGGAAAAAACGCATACGCCCTTTTTGGCCAAGTGCATCATTGTGGACGTTCTGCCTCTTTTCCTATGCTTTCAATGCAATTCCAGTCTACCTCCTGAAATCGGTTTCCTGCAATTCTGCCCCGCTTTCAAGTCCTCTTGGCAGCCTTACTTCAGTCTATTTTTGGACGATAGCTGTCATTTATAACTCTGCAGGTTTGTGAATTACAGTGCCCCTGAGCTCCTTTCTTCAACTCGCTTTCTTTTGAGCTGGCCGCAACACCGCAGGATGGCTTCAGGCCCTAATCTGGTTCCGGTACGGCACGCTGAGCCTTTGGTTATTTCCTCTTCCTGGTGGGAAATGAGAGTTAAATTTGCCCGTCCAGACACCTCCAGCTAGCCTCTCATTGGTTCTCACTATTCCTGTTCATCTTCCGCAGAAATTGCAAACTGGGCCAAACAGGAGGTTAAAGGCACTGACTCTCCAAGTGGGGAGAGTGTTAGTAAAGCGTCTGGAATGTTGCACCCGAGTACCAGGGGAGGAAAACTGAGACATATTTGAACACGTCTCCGGATCACATGGTTGATCATACTCTAGGTTCCACATGCATGTTTTAGCTGAAGGAAGAATACCTTAAACCTGGGTAGTTGAAACCCGTGGAATGGGTACCATGCAATATGACTTCAAAGGGTCTTCATTTGCTCACCGAACCTCTCCAATCCTATCACTGCTGTGTTTATGCCCCTGTACACATGCTTGATTCTCTTTCGGAGACATAGCAATCCATAGGTTTTAAGATACTTACTAGTCAGGTACATTCTTAGGCGTTTAATATGCGGTGTTGAGTCCATTTCGTTGAGCAAGGAGTAGCTCTTGTCTATTCCATACTTCGCTTAAGGAACTTTATCTGTGCTCATTTCAATCTCTGGTTTTATGCAGCACCCCAACTCACCTTTACCCTTAAGCAAGCATAAGTTGTTTTTCTAAATTTGAGTCCCTGTTCTGTTCTGTAATTCAGTTCCTGTGTAGCCAAGTTTACATTCCGTGTATTACTGATATCTTATGATGTTTCTTTTTCTGTGTGACTTACTTCAGTTAGAATCATCATACCTGAATCCACTCATTGTGCTGCTAAGGGCCTGATGACACAGATTTCATTGCTGAGTGATATTGCTTTGTAAGTAAATACCACAACTTCTTTATCCATTTTTCACTTTCTGCGATGTTGAACTTGTACTGTAAACGAGGTTCTTGTAAACAGAGCCGTTCCAAACTTTGGGGTGGCTGTGTGTTTTAGAGTTTAATTTCCCTAAGCTATAGGACCATAAGTGGAAGTGCCCTAGGCTCTGTTGCTTTGTTTTTTAGATGTTTCAGGAAACACCATACACTTCTCCCGAGTGGTTGTTGGCAATTTACATCCCGCCCATCAGCATAACAAGGCTCCCAGTTCTCCATGGCCTGTCCTGCCATTCTGGATTTTACACTTTTTTCAGATGGCCCTTTTGACCGGGGGGAAGTGAGACTTCATTGTAGTGCAGATTTCCTTTGCAAGCTTGCTTGGTTGGCCAAAAAGGGCGTATGCGTTTTTTCCTGAATATATTCAGGAAAAAACGCATACGCCCTTTTTGGCCAAGTGCATCATTGTGGACGTTCTGCCTCTTTTCCTATGCTTTCAATGCAATTCCAGTCTACCTCCTGAAATCGGTTTCCTGCAATTCTGCCCCGCTTTCAAGTCCTCTTGGCAGCCTTACTTCAGTCTATTTTTGGACGATAGCTGTCATTTATAACTCTGCAGGTTTGTGAATTACAGTGCCCCTGAGCTCCTTTCTTCAACTTGCTTTCTTGTGACCTGGGAGCAACACCGCAGGATGGCTTCAGGCCCTAATCTGGTTCCGGCACGGCACGCTGAGCCTTTGGTTATTTCCTTTTCCTGGTGGGAAATGAGAGTTAAATTTGCCCGTCCAGACACCTCCAGCTAGTCTCTCATTGGTTCTCGCTATTCCTGTTCATCTTCCGCAGAAATTGCAAACTGGGCCAAACAGGAGGTTAAAGGCGCTGACTCTCCAAGTGGGGAGAGTGTTAGTAAAGCGTCTGGAATGTTGCACCCGAGTACCAGGGGAGGAAAACTGAGACATATTTGAACACGTCTCCCGTTCACATGGTTGATCATACTTGGGTTCCACATGCATGTTTTAGCTGAAGGAAGAATACCTAAAACCTGCGTAGTTGAAACCCGTGGAATGGGTACCATGCAATATGACTTCAAAGGGTCTTCATTTGCTCACCGAACCTCTCCAATCCTATCACTGCTGCGTTTATGCCCCTGTACACATGCTTGATTCTCTTTCGGAGACATAGCAATCCATAGGTTTTAAGATACTTACTAGTCAGGAACATTCTTAGGCGTTTAATATGGGGGGTTGAGTCCATTTCGTTGAGCAAGGAGTAGCTCTTGTCTATTCCATATTTGGCTTAAGGAACTTTATCTGTGCTCATTTCAATCTCTGGTTTTATGCAGCACCCCAACTCACCTTTACCCTTAAGCAAGCATAAGTTGGTTTTCTAAATTTGAGACCCTGTTCTGTTTTGGAATTCAGTTCCTGTGTAGCCAAGTTTACATTCCGTGTATTAGTGATATCTTATGATGTTTCTTTTTCTGTGTGACTTACTTCAGTTAGAATCATCATACCTGAATCCACTCATTGTGCTGCTAAGGGCCTGATGACACAGATTTCATTGCTGAGTGATATTGCTTTGTAAGTAAATACCACAACTTCTTTATCCATTTTTCACTTTCTGCGATGTTGAACTTGTACTGTAAACGAGGTTCTTGTAAACAGAGGCGTCCCAAACTTTGGGGTGGCTGTGTCTTTTTGATTTTAATTTCCCTAAGCTATAGGACCATAAGTGGCAGTGCCCTAGGCTCTGTTGCTTTGTTTTTTAGATGTTTCAGGAAACACCATACACTTCTCCCGAGTGTCTGTTGGCAATTTACATCCCGCCCATCAGCATAACAAGGCTCCCAGTTCTCCATGGCCTGTCCTGCCTTTCTGGATTTTACACTTTTTTCAGATGGCCCTTTTGACCGGGGGGAAGTGAGACTTCATTGTAGTGCAGATTTCCTTTGCAAGCTTGCTTGGTTGGCCAAAAAGGGCGTATGCGTTTTTTCCTGAATATATTCAGGAAAAAACGCATACGCCCTTTTTGGCCAAGTGCATCATTGTGGACGTTCTGCCTCTTTTCCTATGCTTTCAATGCAATTCCAGTCTACCTCCTGAAATCGGTTTCCTGCAATTCTGCCCCGCTTTCAAGTCCTCTTGGCAGCCTTACTTCAGTCTATTTTTGGACGATAGCTGTCATTTATAACTCTGCAGGTTTGTGAATTACAGTGCCCCTGAGCTCCTTTCTTCAACTCGCTTTCTTTTGAGCTGGCCGCAACACCGCAGGATGGCTTCAGGCCCTAATCTGGTTCCGGTACGGCACGCTGAGCCTTTGGTTATTTCCTCTTCCTGGTGGGAAATGAGAGTTAAATTTGCCCGTCCAGACACCTCCAGCTAGCCTCTCATTGGTTCTCACTATTCCTGTTCATCTTCCGCAGAAATTGCAAACTGGGCCAAACAGGAGGTTAAAGGCACTGACTCTCCAAGTGGGGAGAGTGTTAGTAAAGCGTCTGGAATGTTGCACCCGAGTACCAGGGGAGGAAAACTGAGACATATTTGAACACGTCTCCGGATCACATGGTTGATCATACTCTAGGTTCCACATGCATGTTTTAGCTGAAGGAAGAATACCTTAAACCTGGGTAGTTGAAACCCGTGGAATGGGTACCATGCAATATGACTTCAAAGGGTCTTCATTTGCTCACCGAACCTCTCCAATCCTATCACTGCTGTGTTTATGCCCCTGTACACATGCTTGATTCTCTTTCGGAGACATAGCAATCCATAGGTTTTAAGATACTTACTAGTCAGGTACATTCTTAGGCGTTTAATATGCGGTGTTGAGTCCATTTCGTTGAGCAAGGAGTAGCTCTTGTCTATTCCATACTTCGCTTAAGGAACTTTATCTGTGCTCATTTCAATCTCTGGTTTTATGCAGCACCCCAACTCACCTTTACCCTTAAGCAAGCATAAGTTGTTTTTCTAAATTTGAGTCCCTGTTCTGTTCTGTAATTCAGTTCCTGTGTAGCCAAGTTTACATTCCGTGTATTACTGATATCTTATGATGTTTCTTTTTCTGTGTGACTTACTTCAGTTAGAATCATCATACCTGAATCCACTCATTGTGCTGCTAAGGGCCTGATGACACAGATTTCATTGCTGAGTGATATTGCTTTGTAAGTAAATACCACAACTTCTTTATCCATTTTTCACTTTCTGCGATGTTGAACTTGTACTGTAAACGAGGTTCTTGTAAACAGAGCCGTTCCAAACTTTGGGGTGGCTGTGTGTTTTAGAGTTTAATTTCCCTAAGCTATAGGACCATAAGTGGAAGTGCCCTAGGCTCTGTTGCTTTGTTTTTTAGATGTTTCAGGAAACACCATACACTTCTCCCGAGTGGTTGTTGGCAATTTACATCCCGCCCATCAGCATAACAAGGCTCCCAGTTCTCCATGGCCTGTCCTGCCATTCTGGATTTTACACTTTTTTCAGATGGCCCTTTTGACCGGGGGGAAGTGAGACTTCATTGTAGTGCAGATTTCCTTTGCAAGCTTGCTTGGTTGGCCAAAAAGGGCGTATGCGTTTTTTCCTGAATATATTCAGGAAAAAACGCATACGCCCTTTTTGGCCAAGTGCATCATTGTGGACGTTCTGCCTCTTTTCCTATGCTTTCAATGCAATTCCAGTCTACCTCCTGAAATCGGTTTCCTGCAATTCTGCCCCGCTTTCAAGTCCTCTTGGCAGCCTTACTTCAGTCTATTTTTGGACGATAGCTGTCATTTATAACTCTGCAGGTTTGTGAATTACAGTGCCCCTGAGCTCCTTTCTTCAACTTGCTTTCTTGTGACCTGGGAGCAACACCGCAGGATGGCTTCAGGCCCTAATCTGGTTCCGGCACGGCACGCTGAGCCTTTGGTTATTTCCTTTTCCTGGTGGGAAATGAGAGTTAAATTTGCCCGTCCAGACACCTCCAGCTAGTCTCTCATTGGTTCTCGCTATTCCTGTTCATCTTCCGCAGAAATTGCAAACTGGGCCAAACAGGAGGTTAAAGGCGCTGACTCTCCAAGTGGGGAGAGTGTTAGTAAAGCGTCTGGAATGTTGCACCCGAGTACCAGGGGAGGAAAACTGAGACATATTTGAACACGTCTCCCGTTCACATGGTTGATCATACTTGGGTTCCACATGCATGTTTTAGCTGAAGGAAGAATACCTAAAACCTGCGTAGTTGAAACCCGTGGAATGGGTACCATGCAATATGACTTCAAAGGGTCTTCATTTGCTCACCGAACCTCTCCAATCCTATCACTGCTGCGTTTATGCCCCTGTACACATGCTTGATTCTCTTTCGGAGACATAGCAATCCATAGGTTTTAAGATACTTACTAGTCAGGAACATTCTTAGGCGTTTAATATGGGGGGTTGAGTCCATTTCGTTGAGCAAGGAGTAGCTCTTGTCTATTCCATATTTGGCTTAAGGAACTTTATCTGTGCTCATTTCAATCTCTGGTTTTATGCAGCACCCCAACTCACCTTTACCCTTAAGCAAGCATAAGTTGGTTTTCTAAATTTGAGACCCTGTTCTGTTTTGGAATTCAGTTCCTGTGTAGCCAAGTTTACATTCCGTGTATTAGTGATATCTTATGATGTTTCTTTTTCTGTGTGACTTACTTCAGTTAGAATCATCATACCTGAATCCACTCATTGTGCTGCTAAGGGCCTGATGACACAGATTTCATTGCTGAGTGATATTGCTTTGTAAGTAAATACCACAACTTCTTTATCCATTTTTCACTTTCTGCGATGTTGAACTTGTACTGTAAACGAGGTTCTTGTAAACAGAGGCGTCCCAAACTTTGGGGTGGCTGTGTCTTTTTGATTTTAATTTCCCTAAGCTATAGGACCATAAGTGGCAGTGCCCTAGGCTCTGTTGCTTTGTTTTTTAGATGTTTCAGGAAACACCATACACTTCTCCCGAGTGTCTGTTGGCAATTTACATCCCGCCCATCAGCATAACAAGGCTCCCAGTTCTCCATGGCCTGTCCTGCCTTTCTGGATTTTACACTTT
The DNA here is from genome assembly GCF_949987515.2 of Delphinus delphis. Classification (NCBI taxonomy): domain Eukaryota; kingdom Metazoa; phylum Chordata; class Mammalia; order Artiodactyla; family Delphinidae; genus Delphinus; species Delphinus delphis. The sequence continues at coordinate 509,818 of NW_027192772.1, forward strand.
TTTCAGATGGCCCTTTTGACCGGGGGGAAGTGAGACTTCATTGTAGTGCAGATTTCCTTTGCAAGCTTGCTTGGTTGGCCAAAAAGGGCGTATGCGTTTTTTCCTGAATATATTCAGGAAAAAACGCATACGCCCTTTTTGGCCAAGTGCATCATTGTGGACGTTCTGCCTCTTTTCCTATGCTTTCAATGCAATTCCAGTCTACCTCCTGAAATCGGTTTCCTGCAATTCTGCCCCGCTTTCAAGTCCTCTTGGCAGCCTTACTTCAGTCTATTTTTGGACGATAGCTGTCATTTATAACTCTGCAGGTTTGTGAATTACAGTGCCCCTGAGCTCCTTTCTTCAACTCGCTTTCTTTTGAGCTGGCCGCAACACCGCAGGATGGCTTCAGGCCCTAATCTGGTTCCGGTACGGCACGCTGAGCCTTTGGTTATTTCCTCTTCCTGGTGGGAAATGAGAGTTAAATTTGCCCGTCCAGACACCTCCAGCTAGCCTCTCATTGGTTCTCACTATTCCTGTTCATCTTCCGCAGAAATTGCAAACTGGGCCAAACAGGAGGTTAAAGGCACTGACTCTCCAAGTGGGGAGAGTGTTAGTAAAGCGTCTGGAATGTTGCACCCGAGTACCAGGGGAGGAAAACTGAGACATATTTGAACACGTCTCCGGATCACATGGTTGATCATACTCTAGGTTCCACATGCATGTTTTAGCTGAAGGAAGAATACCTTAAACCTGGGTAGTTGAAACCCGTGGAATGGGTACCATGCAATATGACTTCAAAGGGTCTTCATTTGCTCACCGAACCTCTCCAATCCTATCACTGCTGTGTTTATGCCCCTGTACACATGCTTGATTCTCTTTCGGAGACATAGCAATCCATAGGTTTTAAGATACTTACTAGTCAGGTACATTCTTAGGCGTTTAATATGCGGTGTTGAGTCCATTTCGTTGAGCAAGGAGTAGCTGTTGTCTATTCCATACTTCGCTTAAGGAACTTTATCTGTGCTCATTTCAATCTCTGGTTTTATGCAGCACCCCAACTCACCTTTACCCTTAAGCAAGCATAAGTTGTTTTTCTAAATTTGAGTCCCTGTTCTGTTCTGTAATTCAGTTCCTGTGTAGCCAAGTTTACATTCCGTGTATTACTGATATCTTATGATGTTTCTTTTTCTGTGTGACTTACTTCAGTTAGAATCATCATACCTGAATCCACTCATTGTGCTGCTAAGGGCCTGATGACACAGATTTCATTGCTGAGTGATATTGCTTTGTAAGTAAATACCACAACTTCTTTATCCATTTTTCACTTTCTGCGATGTTGAACTTGTACTGTAAACGAGGTTCTTGTAAACAGAGCCGTTCCAAACTTTGGGGTGGCTGTGTGTTTTAGAGTTTAATTTCCCTAAGCTATAGGACCATAAGTGGAAGTGCCCTAGGCTCTGTTGCTTTGTTTTTTAGATGTTTCAGGAAACACCATACACTTCTCCCGAGTGGTTGTTGGCAATTTACATCCCGCCCATCAGCATAACAAGGCTCCCAGTTCTCCATGGCCTGTCCTGCCATTCTGGATTTTACACTTTTTTCAGATGGCCCTTTTGACCGGGGGGAAGTGAGACTTCATTGTAGTGCAGATTTCCTTTGCAAGCTTGCTTGGTTGGCCAAAAAGGGCGTATGCGTTTTTTCCTGAATATATTCAGGAAAAAACGCATACGCCCTTTTTGGCCAAGTGCATCATTGTGGACGTTCTGCCTCTTTTCCTATGCTTTCAATGCAATTCCAGTCTACCTCCTGAAATCGGTTTCCTGCAATTCTGCCCCGCTTTCAAGTCCTCTTGGCAGCCTTACTTCAGTCTATTTTTGGACGATAGCTGTCATTTATAACTCTGCAGGTTTGTGAATTACAGTGCCCCTGAGCTCCTTTCTTCAACTTGCTTTCTTGTGACCTGGGAGCAACACCGCAGGATGGCTTCAGGCCCTAATCTGGTTCCGGCATGGCACGCTGAGCCTTTGGTTATTTCCTTTTCCTGGTGGGAAATGAGAGTTAAATTTGCCCGTCCAGACACCTCCAGCTAGTCTCTCATTGGTTCTCGCTATTCCTGTTCATCTTCCGCAGAAATTGCAAACTGGGCCAAACAGGAGGTTAAAGGCGCTGACTCTCCAAGTGGGGAGAGTGTTAGTAAAGCGTCTGGAATGTTGCACCCGAGTACCAGGGGAGGAAAACTGAGACATATTTGAACACGTCTCCCGTTCACATGGTTGATCATACTTGGGTTCCACATGCATGTTTTAGCTGAAGGAAGAATACCTAAAACCTGCGTAGTTGAAACCCGTGGAATGGGTACCATGCAATATGACTTCAAAGGGTCTTCATTTGCTCACCGAACCTCTCCAATCCTATCACTGCTGCGTTTATGCCCCTGTACACATGCTTGATTCTCTTTCGGAGACATAGCAATCCATAGGTTTTAAGATACTTACTAGTCAGGAACATTCTTAGGCGTTTAATATGGGGGGTTGAGTCCATTTCGTTGAGCAAGGAGTAGCTCTTGTCTATTCCATATTTGGCTTAAGGAACTTTATCTGTGCTCATTTCAATCTCTGGTTTTATGCAGCACCCCAACTCACCTTTACCCTTAAGCAAGCATAAGTTGGTTTTCTAAATTTGAGACCCTGTTCTGTTTTGGAATTCAGTTCCTGTGTAGCCAAGTTTACATTCCGTGTATTAGTGATATCTTATGATGTTTCTTTTTCTGTGTGACTTACTTCAGTTAGAATCATCATACCTGAATCCACTCATTGTGCTGCTAAGGGCCTGATGACACAGATTTCATTGCTGAGTGATATTGCTTTGTAAGTAAATACCACAACTTCTTTATCCATTTTTCACTTTCTGCGATGTTGAACTTGTACTGTAAACGAGGTTCTTGTAAACAGAGGCGTCCCAAACTTTGGGGTGGCTGTGTCTTTTTGATTTTAATTTCCCTAAGCTATAGGACCATAAGTGGCAGTGCCCTAGGCTCTGTTGCTTTGTTTTTTAGATGTTTCAGGAAACACCATACACTTCTCCCGAGTGTCTGTTGGCAATTTACATCCCGCCCATCAGCATAACAAGGCTCCCAGTTCTCCATGGCCTGTCCTGCCTTTCTGGATTTTACACTTTTTTCAGATGGCCCTTTTGACCGGGGGGAAGTGAGACTTCATTGTAGTGCAGATTTCCTTTGCAAGCTTGCTTGGTTGGCCAAAAAGGGCGTATGCGTTTTTTCCTGAATATATTCAGGAAAAAACGCATACGCCCTTTTTGGCCAAGTGCATCATTGTGGACGTTCTGCCTCTTTTCCTATGCTTTCAATGCAATTCCAGTCTACCTCCTGAAATCGGTTTCCTGCAATTCTGCCCCGCTTTCAAGTCCTCTTGGCAGCCTTACTTCAGTCTATTTTTGGACGATAGCTGTCATTTATAACTCTGCAGGTTTGTGAATTACAGTGCCCCTGAGCTCCTTTCTTCAACTCGCTTTCTTTTGAGCTGGCCGCAACACCGCAGGATGGCTTCAGGCCCTAATCTGGTTCCGGTACGGCACGCTGAGCCTTTGGTTATTTCCTCTTCCTGGTGGGAAATGAGAGTTAAATTTGCCCGTCCAGACACCTCCAGCTAGCCTCTCATTGGTTCTCACTATTCCTGTTCATCTTCCGCAGAAATTGCAAACTGGGCCAAACAGGAGGTTAAAGGCACTGACTCTCCAAGTGGGGAGAGTGTTAGTAAAGCGTCTGGAATGTTGCACCCGAGTACCAGGGGAGGAAAACTGAGACATATTTGAACACGTCTCCGGATCACATGGTTGATCATACTCTAGGTTCCACATGCATGTTTTAGCTGAAGGAAGAATACCTTAAACCTGGGTAGTTGAAACCCGTGGAATGGGTACCATGCAATATGACTTCAAAGGGTCTTCATTTGCTCACCGAACCTCTCCAATCCTATCACTGCTGTGTTTATGCCCCTGTACACATGCTTGATTCTCTTTCGGAGACATAGCAATCCATAGGTTTTAAGATACTTACTAGTCAGGTACATTCTTAGGCGTTTAATATGCGGTGTTGAGTCCATTTCGTTGAGCAAGGAGTAGCTCTTGTCTATTCCATACTTCGCTTAAGGAACTTTATCTGTGCTCATTTCAATCTCTGGTTTTATGCAGCACCCCAACTCACCTTTACCCTTAAGCAAGCATAAGTTGTTTTTCTAAATTTGAGTCCCTGTTCTGTTCTGTAATTCAGTTCCTGTGTAGCCAAGTTTACATTCCGTGTATTACTGATATCTTATGATGTTTCTTTTTCTGTGTGACTTACTTCAGTTAGAATCATCATACCTGAATCCACTCATTGTGCTGCTAAGGGCCTGATGACACAGATTTCATTGCTGAGTGATATTGCTTTGTAAGTAAATACCACAACTTCTTTATCCATTTTTCACTTTCTGCGATGTTGAACTTGTACTGTAAACGAGGTTCTTGTAAACAGAGCCGTTCCAAACTTTGGGGTGGCTGTGTGTTTTAGAGTTTAATTTCCCTAAGCTATAGGACCATAAGTGGAAGTGCCCTAGGCTCTGTTGCTTTGTTTTTTAGATGTTTCAGGAAACACCATACACTTCTCCCGAGTGGTTGTTGGCAATTTACATCCCGCCCATCAGCATAACAAGGCTCCCAGTTCTCCATGGCCTGTCCTGCCATTCTGGATTTTACACTTTTTTCAGATGGCCCTTTTGACCGGGGGGAAGTGAGACTTCATTGTAGTGCAGATTTCCTTTGCAAGCTTGCTTGGTTGGCCAAAAAGGGCGTATGCGTTTTTTCCTGAATATATTCAGGAAAAAACGCATACGCCCTTTTTGGCCAAGTGCATCATTGTGGACGTTCTGCCTCTTTTCCTATGCTTTCAATGCAATTCCAGTCTACCTCCTGAAATCGGTTTCCTGCAATTCTGCCCCGCTTTCAAGTCCTCTTGGCAGCCTTACTTCAGTCTATTTTTGGACGATAGCTGTCATTTATAACTCTGCAGGTTTGTGAATTACAGTGCCCCTGAGCTCCTTTCTTCAACTTGCTTTCTTGTGACCTGGGAGCAACACCGCAGGATGGCTTCAGGCCCTAATCTGGTTCCGGCACGGCACGCTGAGCCTTTGGTTATTTCCTTTTCCTGGTGGGAAATGAGAGTTAAATTTGCCCGTCCAGACACCTCCAGCTAGTCTCTCATTGGTTCTCGCTATTCCTGTTCATCTTCCGCAGAAATTGCAAACTGGGCCAAACAGGAGGTTAAAGGCGCTGACTCTCCAAGTGGGGAGAGTGTTAGTAAAGCGTCTGGAATGTTGCACCCGAGTACCAGGGGAGGAAAACTGAGACATATTTGAACACGTCTCCCGTTCACATGGTTGATCATACTTGGGTTCCACATGCATGTTTTAGCTGAAGGAAGAATACCTAAAACCTGCGTAGTTGAAACCCGTGGAATGGGTACCATGCAATATGACTTCAAAGGGTCTTCATTTGCTCACCGAACCTCTCCAATCCTATCACTGCTGCGTTTATGCCCCTGTACACATGCTTGATTCTCTTTCGGAGACATAGCAATCCATAGGTTTTAAGATACTTACTAGTCAGGAACATTCTTAGGCGTTTAATATGGGGGGTTGAGTCCATTTCGTTGAGCAAGGAGTAGCTCTTGTCTATTCCATATTTGGCTTAAGGAACTTTATCTGTGCTCATTTCAATCTCTGGTTTTATGCAGCACCCCAACTCACCTTTACCCTTAAGCAAGCATAAGTTGGTTTTCTAAATTTGAGACCCTGTTCTGTTTTGGAATTCAGTTCCTGTGTAGCCAAGTTTACATTCCGTGTATTAGTGATATCTTATGATGTTTCTTTTTCTGTGTGACTTACTTCAGTTAGAATCATCATACCTGAATCCACTCATTGTGCTGCTAAGGGCCTGATGACACAGATTTCATTGCTGAGTGATATTGCTTTGTAAGTAAATACCACAACTTCTTTATCCATTTTTCACTTTCTGCGATGTTGAACTTGTACTGTAAACGAGGTTCTTGTAAACAGAGGCGTCCCAAACTTTGGGGTGGCTGTGTCTTTTTGATTTTAATTTCCCTAAGCTATAGGACCATAAGTGGCAGTGCCCTAGGCTCTGTTGCTTTGTTTTTTAGATGTTTCAGGAAACACCATACACTTCTCCCGAGTGTCTGTTGGCAATTTACATCCCGCCCATCAGCATAACAAGGCTCCCAGTTCTCCATGGCCTGTCCTGCCTTTCTGGATTTTACACTTTTTTCAGATGGCCCTTTTGACCGGGGGGAAGTGAGACTTCATTGTAGTGCAGATTTCCTTTGCAAGCTTGCTTGGTTGGCCAAAAAGGGCGTATGCGTTTTTTCCTGAATATATTCAGGAAAAAACGCATACGCCCTTTTTGGCCAAGTGCATCATTGTGGACGTTCTGCCTCTTTTCCTATGCTTTCAATGCAATTCCAGTCTACCTCCTGAAATCGGTTTCCTGCAATTCTGCCCCGCTTTCAAGTCCTCTTGGCAGCCTTACTTCAGTCTATTTTTGGACGATAGCTGTCATTTATAACTCTGCAGGTTTGTGAATTACAGTGCCCCTGAGCTCCTTTCTTCAACTCGCTTTCTTTTGAGCTGGCCGCAACACCGCAGGATGGCTTCAGGCCCTAATCTGGTTCCGGTACGGCACGCTGAGCCTTTGGTTATTTCCTCTTCCTGGTGGGAAATGAGAGTTAAATTTGCCCGTCCAGACACCTCCAGCTAGCCTCTCATTGGTTCTCACTATTCCTGTTCATCTTCCGCAGAAATTGCAAACTGGGCCAAACAGGAGGTTAAAGGCACTGACTCTCCAAGTGGGGAGAGTGTTAGTAAAGCGTCTGGAATGTTGCACCCGAGTACCAGGGGAGGAAAACTGAGACATATTTGAACACGTCTCCGGATCACATGGTTGATCATACTCTAGGTTCCACATGCATGTTTTAGCTGAAGGAAGAATACCTTAAACCTGGGTAGTTGAAACCCGTGGAATGGGTACCATGCAATATGACTTCAAAGGGTCTTCATTTGCTCACCGAACCTCTCCAATCCTATCACTGCTGTGTTTATGCCCCTGTACACATGCTTGATTCTCTTTCGGAGACATAGCAATCCATAGGTTTTAAGATACTTACTAGTCAGGTACATTCTTAGGCGTTTAATATGCGGTGTTGAGTCCATTTCGTTGAGCAAGGAGTAGCTCTTGTCTATTCCATACTTCGCTTAAGGAACTTTATCTGTGCTCATTTCAATCTCTGGTTTTATGCAGCACCCCAACTCACCTTTACCCTTAAGCAAGCATAAGTTGTTTTTCTAAATTTGAGTCCCTGTTCTGTTCTGTAATTCAGTTCCTGTGTAGCCAAGTTTACATTCCGTGTATTACTGATATCTTATGATGTTTCTTTTTCTGTGTGACTTACTTCAGTTAGAATCATCATACCTGAATCCACTCATTGTGCTGCTAAGGGCCTGATGACACAGATTTCATTGCTGAGTGATATTGCTTTGTAAGTAAATACCACAACTTCTTTATCCATTTTTCACTTTCTGCGATGTTGAACTTGTACTGTAAACGAGGTTCTTGTAAACAGAGCCGTTCCAAACTTTGGGGTGGCTGTGTCTTTTTGATTTTAATTTCCCTAAGCTATAGGACCATAAGTGGAAGTGCCCTAGGTTCTGTTGCTTTGTTTTTTAGATGTTTCAGGAAACACCATACACTTCTCCCGAGTGGTTGTTGGCAATTTGCATCCCGCCCATCAGCATAACAAGGCTCCCAGTTCTCCATGGCCTGTCCTGCCTTTCTGGATTTTACACTTTTTTCAGATGGCCCTTTTGACCGGGGGGAAGTGAGACTTCATTGTAGTGCAGATTTCCTTTGCAAGCTTGCTTGGTTGGCCAAAAAGGGCGTATGCGTTTTTTCCTGAATATATTCAGGAAAAAACGCATACGCCCTTTTTGGCCAAGTGCATCATTGTGGACGTTCTGCCTCTTTTCCTATGCTTTCAATGCAATTCCAGTCTACCTCCTGAAATCGGTTTCCTGCAATTCTGCCCCGCTTTCAAGTCCTCTTGGCAGCCTTACTTCAGTCTATCTTTGGACGATAGCTGTCATTTATAACTCTGCAGGTTTGTGAATTACAGTGCCCCTGATCTCCTTTCTTCAACTCGCTTTCTTTTGAGCTGGCCGCAACACCGCAGGATGGCTTCAGGCCCTAATCTGGCTCCGGTACGGCATGCTGAGCCTTTGGTTATTTCCTCTTCCTGGTGGGAAATGAGAGTTAAATTTGCCAGTCCAGACACCTCCAGCTAGCCTCTCATTGGTTCTCGCTATTCCTGTTCATCTTCCGCAGAAATTGCAAACTGGGCCAAACAGGAGGTTAAAGGCGCTGACTCTCCAAGTGGGGAGAGTGTTAGTAAAGCGTCTGGAATGTTGCACCCGAGTACCAGGGGAGGAAAACTGAGACATATTTGAACACGTCTCCCGTTCACATGGTTGATCATACTTGGGTTCCACATGCATGTTTTAGCTGAAGGAAGAATACCTTAAACCTGGAGAGTTGAGACCTGTGTAATGGGTACCATGAAATATGACTTCAAAGGGTCTTCATTTGCTCACCGAACCTCTCCAATCCTATCACTGCTGCGTTTATGCTCCTGTACACATGCTTGATTCTCTTTTGGAGACATAGCAATCCATAGGTTTTACGATACTTACTAGTCAGGTACATCCTTAGGCGTTTAATATTCGGTGTTGAGTCCATTTCGTTGAGCAAGGAGTAGCTCTTGTCTATTCCGTATTTGACTTAAGGAACTTTATCTGTGCTCATTTCAATCTCTGGTTTTATGCAGCACCCCAACTCACCTTTAACCTTAAGCAAGCATAAGTTGGTTTTCTAAATTTGAGACCCTGTTCTGTTCTGTAATTCAGTTCCTGTGTAGCCAACTTTACATTCCGTGTATTACTGATAACTTATGATGTTTCTTTTTCTGTGTGACTTATTTCAGTTAGAATCATCATACCTGAATCCACTCATTGTGATGCTAAGGGCCTGATGACATAGATTTCATTGCTGAGTGATATTGCTTTGTAAGTAAATACCACAACTTCTTTATCCATTTTTCACTTTCTGCGATGTTGAACTTGTACTGTAAACGAGGTTCTTGTAAACAGAGCTGTTCCAAACATTGGGGTGGCTGTGTCTTTTTGATTTTAATTTCCCTAAGCTATAGGACCATAAGTGGCAGTGCCCTAGGCTCTGTTGCTTTGTTTTTTAGATGTTTCAGGAAACACCATACACTTCTCCCGAGTGTCTGTTGGCAATTTACATCCCGCCCATCAGCATAACAAGGCTCCCAGTTCTCCATGGCCTGTCCTGCCTTTCTGGATTTTACACTTTTTTCAGATGGCCCTTTTGACCGGGGGGAAGTGAGACTTCATTGTAGTGCAGATTTCCTTTGCAAGCTTGCTTGGTTGGCCAAAAAGGGCGTATGCGTTTTTTCCTGAATATATTCAGGAAAAAACGCATACGCCCTTTTTGGCCAAGTGCATCATTGTGGACGTTCTGCCTCTTTTCCTGTGCTTTCAATGCAATTCCAGTCTACCTCCTGAAATCGGTTTCCTGCAATTCTGCCCCGCTTTCAAGTCCTCTTGGCAGCCTTACTTCAGTCTATTTTTGGACGATAGCTGTCATTTATAAGCCTGCAGGTTTGTGAATTACAGTGCCCCTGAGCTCCTTTCTTCAACTCGCTTTCTTTTGAGCTGGCCGCAACACCGCAGGATGGCTTCAGGCCCTAATCTGGTTCCGGCACGGCACGCTGAGCCTTTGGTTAATTCCTCTTCCTGGTGGGAAATGAGAGTTAAATTTGCCCGTCCAGACACCTCCAGCTAGCCTCTCATTGGTTCTCGCTATTCCTGTTCATCTTCCGCAGAAATTGCAAACTGGGCCAAACAGGAGGTTAAAGGGACTGACTCTCCAAGTGGGGAGAGTGTTAGTAAAGCGTCTGGAATGTTGCACCCGAGTACCAGGGGAGGAAAACTGAGACATATTTGAACACGTCTCCCGTTCACATGGTTGATCATACTCTGGGTTCCACATGCATGTTTTAGCTGAAGGAAGAATACCTTAAACCTGGAGAGTTGAGACCCGTGTAATGGGTACCATGCAATATGACTTCAAAGGGTCTTCATTTGCTCACCGAACCTCTCCAATCCTATCACTGCTGCGTTTATTCCCTGTACACACGCTTGATTCTCTTTTGGAGACATAGCAATCCATAGGTTTTAAGATACTTACTAGTCAGGTACATTCTTAGGCGTTTAATATGCGGTGTTGAGTCCATTTCGTTGAGCAAGGAGTAGCTCTTGTCTATTCCATATTTGGCTTAAGAAACTTTATCTGTGCTCATTTCAATCTCTGGTTTTATGCAGCACCCCAACTCACCTTTACCCTTAAGCAAGCATAAGTTGGTTTTCTAAATTTGAGACCCTGTTCTGTTCTGTAATTCAGTTCCTGTGTAGCCAAGTTTACATTCCGTGTATTACTGATATCTTATGATGTTTCTTTTCTGTGTGACTTATTTCAGTTAGAATCATCATACCTGAATCCACTCATTGTGCTGCTACGGGCCTGATGACACAGATTTCACTGCTGAGTGATATTGCTTTGTAAGTAAATACCACAACTTCTTTATCCATTTTTCACTTTCTGCGATGTTGAACTTGTACTGTAAACGAGGTTCTTGTAAACAGATCCGTTCCAAACTTTGGGGTGGCTGTGTCTTTTTGATTTTAATTTCCCTAAGCTATAGGACCATAAGTGGAAGTGCCGTAGGTTCTGTTGCTTTGTTTTTTACATGTTTCAGGAAACACCATACACTTCTCCCGAGTGTCTGTTGGCAATTTACATCCCGCCCATCAGCATAACAAGGCTCCCAGTTCTCCATGGCCTGTCCTGCCTTTCTGGATTTTACACTTTTTTCAGATGGCCCTTTTGACCGGGGGGAAGTGAGACTTCATTGTAGTGCAGATTTCCTTTGCAAGCTTGCTTGGTTGGCCAAAAAGGGCGTATGCGTTTTTTCCTGAATATATTCAGGAAAAAACGCATACGCCCTTTTTGGCCAAGTGCATCATTGTGGACATTCTGCCTCTTTTCCTATGCTTTCAATGCAATTCCAGTCTACCTCCTGAAATCGGTTTCCTGCAATTCTGCCCCGCTTTCAAGTCCTCTTGGCAGCCTTACTTCAGTCTATTTTTGGACGATAGCTGTCATTTATAACTCTGCAGGTTTGTGAATTACAGTGCCCCTGAGCTCCTTTCTTCAACTCGCTTTCTTGTGACCTGGCCGCAACACCGCAGGATGGCTTCAGGCCCTAATCTGGTTCCGGCCCAGCATGCTGAGCCTTTGGTTAATTCCTCTTCCTGGTGGGAAATGAGAGTTAAATTTGCCCGTCCAGACACCTCCAGCTAGCCTCTCATTGGTTCTCGCTATTCCTGTTCATCTTCCGCAGAAATTGCAAACTGGGCCAAACAGGAGGTTAAAGGGACTGACTCTCCAAGTGGGGAGAGTGTTAGTAAAGCGTCTGGAATGTTGCACCCGAGTACCAGGGGAGGAAAACTGAGACATATTTGAACACGTCTCCCGTTCACATGGTTGATCATACTTGGGTTCCACATGCATGTTTTAGCTGAAGGAAGAATACCTTAAACCTGGAGAGTTGAGACCCGTGTAATGGGTACCATGCAATATGACTTCAAAGGGTCTTCATTTGCTCACCGAACCTCTCCAATCCTATCACTGCTGCGTTTATGCCCCTGTACACATGCTTGATTCTCTTTTGGAGACATAGCAATCCATAGGTTTTACGATACTTACTAGTCAGGTACATTCTTAGGCGTTTAATATGCGGTGTTGAGTCCATTTCGTTGAGCAAGGAGTAGCTCTTGTCTATTCCATATTTGACTTAAGGAACTTTATCTGTGCTCATTTCAATCTCTGGTTTTATGCAGCACCCCAACTCACCTTTACCCTTAAGCAAGCATAAGTTGGTTTTCTAAATTTGAGACCCTGTTCTGTTCTGTAATTCAGTTCCTGTGTAGCCAACTTTACATTCCGTGTATTACTGATATCTTATGATGTTTCTTTTTCTGTGTGACTTATTTCAGTTAGAATCATCATACCTGAATCCACTCATTGTGATGCTAAGGGCCTGATGACATAGATTTCATTGCTGAGTGATATTGCTTTGTAAGTAAATACCACAACTTCTTTATCCATTTTTCACTTTCTGCGATGTTGAACTTGTACTGTAAACGAGGTTCTTGTAAACAGAGCCTTTCCAAACTTTGGGGTGGCTGTGTCTTTTTGATTTTAATTTCCCTAAGCTATAGGACCATAAGTGGCAGTGCCCTAGGCTCTGTTGCTTTGTTTTTTAGATGTTTCAGGAAACACCATACACTTCTCCCGAGTGTCTGTTGGCAATTTACATCCCGCCCATCAGCATAACAAGGCTCCCAGTTCTCCATGGCCTGTCCTGCCTTTCTGGATTTTACACTTTTTTCAGATGGCCCTTTTGACCGGGGGGAAGTGAGACTTCATTGTAGTGCAGATTTCCTTTGCAAGCTTGCTTGGTTGGCCAAAAAGGGCGTATGCGTTTTTTCCTGAATATATTCAGGAAAAAACGCATACGCCCTTTTTGGCCAAGTGCATCATTGTGGACGTTCTGCCTCTTTTCCTATGCTTTCAATGCAATTCCAGTCTACCTCCTGAAATCGGTTTCCTGCAATTCTGCCCCGCTTTCAAGTCCTCTTGGCAGCCTTACTTCAGTCTATTTTTGGACAATAGCTGTCATTTATAACTCTGCAGGTTTGTGAATTACAGTGCCCCTGAGCTCCTTTCTTCAACTCGCTTTCTTTTCAGCTGGCCGCAACACCGCAGGATGGCTTCAGGCCCTAATCTGTTTCCGGCACGGCACGCTGAGCCTTTGGTTAATTCCTCTTCCTGGTGGGAAATGAGAGTTAAATTTGCCCGTCCAGACACCTCCAGCTTGTCTCTCATTGGTTCTCGCTATTCCTGTTCATCTTCCGCAGAAATTGCAAACTGGGCCAAACAGGAGGTTAAAGGCGCTGACTCTCCAAGTGGGGAGAGTGTTAGTAAAGCGTCTGGAATGTTGCACCCGAGTACCAGGGGAGGAAAACTGAGACATATTTGAACACGTCTCCCGTTCACATGGTTGATCATACTTGGGTTCCACATGCATGTTTTAGCTGAAGGAAGAATACCTTAAACCTGGAGAGTTGAGACCCGTGTAATGGGTACCATGCAATATGACTTCAAAGGGTCTTCATTTGCTCACCAAACCTCTCCAATCCTATCACTGCTGCGTTTATGCCCCTGTACACACGCTTGATTCTCTTTTGGAGACATAGCAATCCATAGGTTTTAAGATACTTACTAGTCAGGTACATTCTTAGGCGTTTAATATGGGGTGTTGAGTCCATTTCGTTGAGCAAGGAGTAGCTCTTGTCTATTCCATATTTGGCTTAAGAAACTTTATCTGTGCTCATTTCAATCTCTGGTTTTATGCAGCACCCCAACTCACCTTTACCCTTAATCAAGCATAAGTTGGTTTTCTAAATTTGAGACACTGTTCTGTTTTGGAATTCAGTTCCTGTGTAGCCAAGTTTACATTCCGTGTATTAGTGATATCTTATGATGTTTCTTTTTCTGTGTGACTTATTTCAGTTAGAATCATCGTACCTGAATCCACTCATTGTGCTGCTAAGGGCCTGATGACACAGATTTCATTGCTGAGTGATATTGCTTTGTAAGTAAATACCACAACTTCTTTATCCATTTTTCACTTTCTGCGATGTTGAACTTGTACTGTAAACGAGGTTCTTGTAAACAGATCCGTTCCAAACTTTGGGGTGGCTGTGTCTTTTTGATTTTAATTTCCCTAAGCTATAGGACCATAAGTGGAAGTGCCGTAGGTTCTGTTGCTTTGTTTTTTACATGTTTCAGGAAACACCATACACTTCTCCCGAGTGGTTGTTGGCAATTTACATCCCGCCCATCAGCATAACAAGGCTCCCAGTTCTCCATGGCCTGTCTTGTCTTTCTGGATTTTACACTTTTTTCAGATGGCCCTTTTGACCGGGGGGAAGTGAGACTTCATTGTAGTGCAGATTTCCTTTGTAAGCTTGCTTGTTTGGCCAAAAAGGGAGTATGCGTTTTTTCCTGAATATATTCAGGAAAAAACGCATACGCCCTTTTTGGCCAAGTGCATCATTGTGGACGTTCTGCCTCTTTTCCTATGCTTTCAATGCAATTCCAGTCTACCTCCTGAAATCGGTTTCCTGCAATTCTGCCCCGCTTTCAAGTCCTCTTGGCAGCCTTACTTCAGTCTATTTTTGGACGATAGCTGTCATTTATAACTCTGCAGGTTTGTGAATTACAGTGCCCCTGAGCTCCTTTCTTCAACTCGCTTTCTTGTGACCTGGCCGCAACACCGCAGGATGGCTTCAGGCCCTAATCTGGTTCCGGCCCAGCATGCTGAGCCTTTGGTTAATTCCTCTTCCTGGTGGGAAATGAGAGTTAAATTTGCCCGTCCAGACACCTCCAGCTAGTCTCTCATTGGTTCTCGCTATTCCTGTTCATCTTCCGCAGAAATTGCAAACTGGGCCAAACAGGAGGTTAAAGGGACTGACTCTCCAAGTGGGGAGAGTGTTAGTAAAGCGTCTGGAATGTTGCACCCGAGTACCAGGGGAGGAAAACTGAGACATATTTGAACACGTCTCCCGTTCACATGGTTGATCATACTTGGGTTCCACATGCATGTTTTAGCTGAAGGAAGAATACCTTAAACCTGGAGAGTTGAGACCCGTGTAATGGGTACCATGCAATATGACTTCAAAGGGTCTTCATTTGCTCACCGAACCTCTCCAATCCTATCACTGCTGCGTTTATGCCCCTGTACACATGCTTGATTCTCTTTTGGAGACATAGCAATCCATAGGTTTTACGATACTTACTAGTCAGGTACATTCTTAGGCGTTTAATATGCGGTGTTGAGTCCATTTCGTTGAGCAAGGAGTAGCTCTTGTCTATTCCATATTTGACTTAAGGAACTTTATCTGTGCTCATTTCAATCTCTGGTTTTATGCAGCACCCCAACTCACCTTTACCCTTAAGCAAGCATAAGTTGGTTTTCTAAATTTGAGACCCTGTTCTGTTCTGTAATTCAGTTCCTGTGTAGCCAACTTTACATTCCGTGTATTACTGATATCTTATGATGTTTCTTTTTCTGTGTGACTTATTTCAGTTAGAATCATCATACCTGAATCCACTCATTGTGATGCTAAGGGCCTGATGACATAGATTTCATTGCTGAGTGATATTGCTTTGTAAGTAAATACCACAACTTCTTTATCCATTTTTCACTTTCTGCGATGTTGAACTTGTACTGTAAACGAGGTTCTTGTAAACAGAGCCTTTCCAAACTTTGGGGTGGCTGTGTCTTTTTGATTTTAATTTCCCTAAGCTATAGGACCATAAGTGGCAGTGCCCTAGGCTCTGTTGCTTTGTTTTTTAGATGTTTCAGGAAACACCATACACTTCTCCCGAGTGTCTGTTGGCAATTTACATCCCGCCCATCAGCATAACAAGGCTCCCAGTTCTCCATGGCCTGTCCTGCCTTTCTGGATTTTACACTTTTTTCAGATGGCCCTTTTGACCGGGGGGAAGTGAGACTTCATTGTAGTGCAGATTTCCTTTGCAAGCTTGCTTGGTTGGCCAAAAAGGGCGTATGCGTTTTTTCCTGAATATATTCAGGAAAAAACGCATACGCCCTTTTTGGCCAAGTGCATCATTGTGGACGTTCTGCCTCTTTTCCTATGCTTTCAATGCAATTCCAGTCTACCTCCTGAAATCGGTTTCCTGCAATTCTGCCCCGCTTTCAAGTCCTCTTGGCAGCCTTACTTCAGTCTATTTTTGGACAATAGCTGTCATTTATAACTCTGCAGGTTTGTGAATTACAGTGCCCCTGAGCTCCTTTCTTCAACTCGCTTTCTTTTCAGCTGGCCGCAACACCGCAGGATGGCTTCAGGCCCTAATCTGTTTCCGGCACGGCACGCTGAGCCTTTGGTTAATTCCTCTTCCTGGTGGGAAATGAGAGTTAAATTTGCCCGTCCAGACACCTCCAGCTTGTCTCTCATTGGTTCTCGCTATTCCTGTTCATCTTCCGCAGAAATTGCAAACTGGGCCAAACAGGAGGTTAAAGGCGCTGACTCTCCAAGTGGGGAGAGTGTTAGTAAAGCGTCTGGAATGTTGCACCCGAGTACCAGGGGAGGAAAACTGAGACATATTTGAACACGTCTCCCGATCACATGGTTGATCATACTCTAGGTTCCACATGCATGTTTTAGCTGAAGGAAGAATACCTTAAACCTGGAGAGTTGAGACCCGTGTAATGCGTACCATGCAATATGACTTCAAAGGGTCTTCATTTGCTCACCGAACCTCTCCAATCCTATCACTGCTGCGTTTATGCCCCTGTACACATGCTTGATTCTCTTTTGGAGACATAGCAATCCATAGGTTTTCCGATACTTACTAGTCAGGTACATTCTTAGGCGTTTAATATGCGGTGTTGAGTCCATTTCGTTGAGCAAGGAGTAGCTCTTGTCTATTCCATATTTGACTTAAGGAACTTTATCTGTGCTCATTTCAATCTCTGGTTTTATGCAGCACCCCAACTCACCTTTACCCTTAAGCAAGCATAAGTTGGTTTTCTAAATTTGAGACCCTGTTCTGTTCTGTAATTCAGTTCCTGTGTAGCCAAGTTTACATTCCGTGTATTACTGATATCTTATGATGTTTCTTTTTCTGTGTGACTTATTTCAGTTAGAATCATCATACCTGAATCCACTCATTGTGATGCTAAGGGCCTGATGACATAGATTTCATTGCTGAGTGATATTGCTTTGTAAGTAAATACCACAACTTCTTTATCCATTTTTCACTTTCTGCGATGTTGAACTTGTACTGTAAACGAGGTTCTTGTAAACAGAGCCGTTCCAAACTTTGGGGTGGCTGTGTCTTTTTGATTTTAATTTCCCTAAGCTATAGGACCATAAGTGGCAGTGCCCTAGGCTCTGTTGCTTTGTTTTTTAGATGTTTCAGGAAACACCATACACTTCTCCCGAGTGTCTGTTGGCAATTTACATCCCGCCCATCAGCATAACAAGGCTCCCAGTTGTCCATGGCCTGTCCTGCCTTTCTGGATTTTACACTTTTTTCAGATTGCCCTTTTGACCGGGGGGAAGTGAGACTTCATTGTAGTGCAGATTTCCTTTGCAAGCTTGCTTGGTTGGCCAAAAAGGGCGTATGCGTTTTTTCCTGAATATATTCAGGAAAAAACGCATACGCCCTTTTTGACCAAGTGCATCATTGTGGACGTTCTGCCTCTTTTCCTATGCTTTCAATGCAATTCCAGTCTACCTCCTGAAATCGGTTTCCTGCAATTCTGCCCCGCTTTCAAGTCTTCTTGGCAGCCTTACTTCAGTCTATTTTTGGACGATAGCTGTCATTTATAACTCTGCAGGTTTGTGAATTACAGTGCCCCTGAGCTCCTTTCTTCAACTCGCTTTCTTGTGACCTGGCCGCAACACCGCAGGATGGCTTCAGGCCCTAATCTGGTTCTGGCACGGCACGCTGAGCCTTTGGTTAATTCCTCTTCCTGGTGGGAAATGAGAGTTAAATTTGCCCGTCCAGACACCTCCAGCTAGTCTCTCATTGGTTCTCGCTATTCCTGTTCATCTTCCGCAGAAATTGCAAACTGGGCCAAACAGGAGGTTAAAGGCGCTGACTCTCCAAGTGGGGAGAGTGTTAGTAAAGCGTCTGGAATGTTGCACCCGAGTACCAGGGGAGGAAAACTGAGACATATTTGAACACGTCTCCCGTTCACATGGTTGATCATACTTGGGTTCCACATGCATGTTTTAGCTGAAGGAAGAATACCTTAAACCTGGAGAGTTGAGACCCGTGTAATGGGTACCATGCAATATGACTTCAAAGGGTCTTCATTTGCTCACCGAACCTCTCCAATCCTATCACTGCTGCGTTTATGCCCCTGTACACACGCTTGATTCTCTTTTGGAGACATAGCAATCCATAGGTTTTAAGATACTTACTAGTCAGGTACATTCTTAGGCGTTTAATATGGGGTGTTGAGTCCATTTCGTTGAGCAAGGAGTAGCTCTTGTCTATTCCATATTTGGCTTAAGGAACTTTATCTGTGCTCATTTCAATCTCTGGTTTTATGCAGCACCCCTACTCACCTTTATCCTTAAGCAAGCATAAGTTGGTTTTCTAAATTTGAGACCCTGTTCTGTTTTGGAATTCAGTTCCTGTGTAGCCAAGTTTACATTCCGTGTATTAGTGATATCTTATGATGTTTCTTTTTCTGTGTGACTTATTTCAGTTAGAATCATCGTACCTGAATCCACTCATTGTGCTGCTAAGGGCCTGATGACACAGATTTCATTGCTGAGTGATATTGCTTTGTAAGTAAATACCACAACTTCTTTATCTATTTTTCACTTTCTGCGATGTTGAACTTGTACTGTAAACGAGGTTCTTGTAAACAGATCCGTTCCAAACTTTGGGGTGGCTGTGTCTTTTTGATTTTAATTTCCCTAAGCTATAGGACCATAAGTGGAAGTGCCCTAGGTTCTGTTGCTTTGTTTTTTACATGTTTCAGGAAACACCATACACTTCTCCCGAGTGGTTGTTGGCAATTTACATCCCGCCCATCAGCATAACAAGGCTCCCAGTTCTCCATGGCCTGTCTAGTCTTTCTGGATTTTACACTTTTTTCAGATGGCCCTTTTGACCGGGGGGAAGTGAGACTTCATTGTAGTGCAGATTTCCTTTGCAAGCTTGCTTGGTTGGCCAAAAAGGGCGTATGCGTTTTTTCCTGAATATATTCAGGAAAAAACGCATACGCCCTTTTTGGCCAAGTGCATCATTGTGGACGTTCTGCCTCTTTTCCTATGCTTTCAATGCAATTCCAGTCTACCTCCTGAAATCGGTTTCCTGCAATTCTGCCCCGCTTTCAAGTCCTCTTGGCAGCCTTACTTCAGTCTATTTTTGGACGATAGCTGTCATTTATAACTCTGCAGGTTTGTGAACTACAGTGCCCCTGAGCTCCTTTCTTCAACTCGCTTTCTTGTGACCTGGCCGCAACACCGCAGGATGGCTTCAGGCCCTAATCTGGTTCCGGCCCGGCATGCTGAGCCTTTGGTTAATTCCTCTTCCTGGTGGGAAATGAGAGTTAAATTTGCCCGTCCAGACACCTCCAGCTAGTCTCTCATTGGTTCTCGCTATTCCTGTTCATCTTCCGCAGAAATTGCAAACTGGGCCAAACAGGAGGTTAAAGGGACTGACTCTCCAAGTCGGGAGAGTGTTAGTAAAGCGTCTGGAATGTTGCACCCGAGTACCAGGGGAGGAAAACTGAGACATATTTGAACACGTCTCCCGATCACATGGTTGATCATACTCTAGGTTCCACATGCATGTTTTAGCTGAAGGAAGAATACCTTAAACCTGGAGAGTTGAGACCCGTGTAATGCGTACCATGCAATATGACTTCAAAGGGTCTTCATTTGCTCACCGAACCTCTCCAATCCTATCACTGCTGCGTTTATGCCCCTGTACACATGCTTGATTCTCTTTTGGAGACATAGCAATCCATAGGTTTTCCGATACTTACTAGTCAGGTACATTCTTAGGCGTTTAATATGCGGTGTTGAGTCCATTTCGTTGAGCAAGGAGTAGCTCTTGTCTATTCCATATTTGACTTAAGGAACTTTATCTGTGCTCATTTCAATCTCTGGTTTTATGCAGCACCCCAACTCACCTTTACCCTTAAGCAAGCATAAGTTGGTTTTCTAAATTTGAGACCCTGTTCTGTTCTGTAATTCAGTTCCTGTGTAGCCAAGTTTACATTCCGTGTATTACTGATATCTTATGATGTTTCTTTTCTGTGTGACTTATTTCAGTTAGAATCTTCATACCTGAATACACTCGTTGTGCTGCTACGGGCCTGATGACATAGATTTCATTGCTGAGTGATATTGCTTTGTAAGTAAATACCACAACTTCTTTATCCATTTTTCACTTTCTGCAATGTTGAACTTGTACTGTAAACGAGGTTCTTGTAAACAGAGCTGTTCGAAAGTTTGAGGTGGCTGTGTCTTTTTGATTTTAATTTCCCTAAGCTATAGGACCATAAGTGGCAGTGCCCTAGGCTCTGTTGCTTTGTTTTTTAGATGTTCCAGGAAACACCATACACTTCTTCCAAGTGTCTGTTGGCAATTTACATCCCGCCCATCAGCATAACAAGGCTCCCAGTTCTCCATGGCCTGTCCTGCCTTTCTGGATTTTACACTTTTTTCAGATGGCCCTTTTGACCGGGGGGAAGTGAGACTTCATTGTAGTGGAGATTTCCTTTGCAAGCTTGCTTGGTTGGCCAAAAAGGGCGTATGCGTTTTTTCCTGAATATATTCAGGAAAAAACGCATACGCCCTTTTTGTCCAAGTGCATCATTGTGGACGTTCTGCCTCTTTTCCTATGCTTTCAATGCAATTCCAGTCTACCTCCTGAAATCGGTTTCCTGCAATTCTGCCCCGCTTTCAAGTCCTCTTGGCAGCCTTACTTCAGTCTATTTTTGGACGATAGCTGTCATTTATAACTCTGCAGGTTTGTGAATTACAGTGCCCCTGAGCTCCTTTCTTCAACTCGCTTTCTTGTGACCTGGCCGCAACACCGCAGGATGGCTTCAGGCCCTAATCTGGTTCCGGCACGGCACGCTGAGCCTTTGGTTAATTCCTCTTCCTGGTGGGAAATGAGAGTTAAATTTGCCCGTCCAGAAACCTCCAGCTAGCCTCTCATTGGTTCTCGCTATTCCTGTTCATCTTCCGCAGAAATTGCAAACTGGGCCAAACAGGAGGTTAAAGGGACTGACTCTCCAAGTCGGGAGAGTGTTAGTAAAGCGTCTGGAATGTTGCACCCGAGTACCAGGGTATGAAAACTGAGACATATTTGAACACGTCTCCCGATCACATGGTTGATCATACTCTAGGTTCCACATGCATGTTTTAGCTGAAGGAAGAATACCTTAAACCTGGGTAGTTGAAACCCGTGGAATGGGTACCATGCAATATGACTTCAAAGGGTCTTCATTTGCTCACCGAACCTCTCCAATCCTATCACTGCTGCGTTTATGCCCCTGTACACATGCTTGATTCTCTTTCGGAGACATAGCAATCCATAGGTTTTAAGATACTTACTAGACAGGTACATTCTTAGGCGTTTAATATGCGGTGTTGAGTCCATTTCGTTGAGCAAGGAGTAGCTCTTGTCTATTCCATATTTGGCTTAAGGAACTTTATCTGTGCTCATTTCAATCTCTGGTTTTATGCAGCACCCCAACTCACCTTTCCCCTTAAGCAAGCATAAGTTGGTTTTCTAAATTTGAGTCCCTGTTCTGTTCTGTAATTCAGTTCCTGTGTAGCCAAGTTTACATTCCGTGTATTACTGATATCTTATGATGTTTCTTTTTCTGTGTGACTTACTTCAGTTAGAATCATCATACCTGAATCCACTCATTGTGCTGCTAAGGGCCTGATGACACAGATTTCATTGCTGAGTGATATTGCTTTGTAAGTAAATACCACAACTTCTTTATCCATTTTTCACTTTCTGCGATGTTGAATTTGTACTGTAAACGAGGTTCTTGTAAACAGAGCCGTTCCAAACTTTGGGGTGGCTGTGTCTTTTTGATTTTAATTTCCCTAAGCTATAGGACCATAAGTGGCAGTGCCCTAGGCTCTGTTGCTTTGTTTTTTAGATGTTTCAGGAAACACCATACACTTCTCCCGAGTGGTTGTTGGCAATTTACATCCCGTCCATCAGCATAACAAGGCTCCCAGTTCTCCATGGCCTGTCCTGCCTTTCTGGATTTTACACTTTTTTCAGATGGCCCTTTTGACCGGGGGGAAGTGAGACTTCATTGTAGTGCAGATTTCCTTTGCAAGCTTGCTTGGTTGGCCAAAAAGGGCGTATGCGTTTTTTCCTGAATATATTCAGGAAAAAACGCATACGCCCTTTTTGGCCAAGTGCATCATTGTGGACGTTCTGCCTCTTTTCCTATGCTTTCAATGCAATTCCAGTCTACCTCCTGAAATCGGTTTCCTGCAATTCTGCCCCGCTTTCAAGTCCTCTTGGCAGCCTTACTTCAGTCTATTTTTGGACGATAGCTGTCATTTATAACTCTGCAGGTTTGTGAATTACAGTGCCCCTGAGCTCCTTTCTTCAACTCGCTTTCTTGTGACCTGGCCGCAACACCGCAGGATGGCTTCAGGCCCTAATCTGGTTCCGGTACGGCACGCTGAGCCTTTGGTTATTTCCTCTTCTTGGTGGGAAATGAGAGTTAAATTTGCCCGTCCAGACACCTCCAGCTAGCCTCTCATTGGTTCTCGCTATTCCTGTTCATCTTCCGCAGAAATTGCAAACTGGGCCAAACAGGAGGTTAAAGGGACTGACTCTCCAAGTCGGGAGAGTGTTAGTAAAGCGTCTGGAATGTTGCACCCGAGTACCAGGGCAGGAAAACTGAGACATATTTGAACACGTCTCCCGTTCACATGGTTGATCATACTCTGGGTTCCACATGCATGTTTTAGCTGAAGGAAGAATACCTTAAACCTGGAGAGTTGAGACCCGTGTAATGGGTACCATGCAATATGACTTCAAAGGGTCTTCATTTGCTCACGAACCTCTCCAATCCTATCACTGCTGCGTTTATTCCCCTGTACACACGCTTGATTCTCTTTTGGAGACATAGCAATCCATAGGTTTTAAGATACTTACTAGTCAGGTATATTCTTAGGGGTTTAATATGGGGTTTTGAGTCCATTTCGTTGAGCAAGGAGTAGCTCTTGTCTATTCCATATTTGGCTTAAGGAACTTTATCTGTGCTCATTTCAATCTCTGGTTTTATGCAGCACCCCAACTCACCTTTCCCCTTAAGCAAGCATAAGTTGGTTTTCTAAATTTGAGACCCTGTTCTGTTCTGGAATGCAGTTCCTGTGTAGCCAAGTTTACATTCCGTGTATTAGTGATATCTTATGATGTTTCTATTTCTGTGTGACTTATTTCAGTTAGAATCATCGTACCTGAATCCACTCATTATGCTGCTACGGGCCTGATGACATAGATTTCATTGCTGAGTGATACTGCTTTGTACGTAAGTACCACAAGTTCTTTATCCATTTTTCACTTTCTGCGATGTTGAACTTGTACTGTAAACGAGGTTCTTGTAAACAGAGCCTTTCCAAACTTTGGGGTGGCTGTGTCTTTTTGATTTTAATTTCCCTAAGCTATAGGACCATAAGTGGCAGTGCCCTAGGCTCTGTTGCTTTGTTTTTTAGATGTTTCAGGAAACACCATACACTTCTCCCGAGTGTCTGTTGGCAATTTACATCCCGCCCATCAGCATAACAAGGCTCCCAGTTCTCCATGGCCTGTCCTGCCTTTCTGGATTTTACACTTTTTTCAGATGGCCCTTTTGACCGGGGGGAAGTGAGACTTCATTGTAGTGCAGATTTCCCTTGCAAGCTTGCTTGGTTGGCCAAAAAGGGCGTATGCGTTTTTTCCTGAATATATTCAGGAAAAAACGCATACGCCCTTTTTGGCTAAGTGCATCATTGTGGACGTTCTGCCTCTTTTCCTATGCTTTCAATGCAATTCCAGTCTACCTCCTGAAATCGGTTTCCTGCAATTCTGCCCCGCTTTCAAGTCCTCTTGGCAGCCTTACTTCAGTCTATTTTTGGACAATAGCTGTCATTTATAACTCTGCAGGTTTGTGAATTACAGTGCCCCTGAGCTCCTTTCTTCAACTCGCTTTCTTTTGAGCTGGCCGCAACACCGCAGGATGGCTTCAGGCCCTAATCTGGTTCCGGTACGGCATGCTGAGCCTTTGGTTATTTCCTCTTCCTGGTGGGAAATGAGAGTTAAATTTGCCCGTCCAGACACCTCCAGCTAGCCTCTCATTGGTTCTCGCTATTCCTGTTCATCTTCCGCAGAAATTGCAAACTGGGCCAAACAGGAGGTTAAAGGGACTGACTCTCCAAGTCGGGAGAGTGTTAGTAAAGCGTCTGGAATGTTGCACCCGAGTACCAGGGGAGGAAAACTGAGACATATTTGAACACGTCTCCCAATCACATGGTTGATCATACTCTAGGTTCCACATGCATGTTTTAGCTGAAGGAAGAATACCTTAAGCCTGGGTAGTTGAAACCCGTGGAATGGGTACCATGCAATATGACTTCAAAGGGTCTTCATTTGCTCACTGAACATCTCCAATCCTATCACTGCTGCGTTTATGCCCCTGTACACATGCTTGATTCTCTTTCAGAGACATAGCAATCCATAGGTTTTAAGATACTTACTAGTCAGGTACATTCTTAGGCGTTTAATATGCGGTGTTGAGTCCATTTCGTTGAGCAAGGAGTAGCTCTTGTCTATTCCATATTTGGCTTAAGGAACTTTATCTGTGCTCATTTCAATCTCTGGTTTTATGCAGCACCCCAACTCACCTTTACCTTTAAGCAAGAATAAGTTGGTTTTCTAAATTTGAGACCCTGTTCTGTTCTGTAATTCAGTTCCTGTGTAGCCAAGTTTACATTCCGTGTATTAGTGATATCTTATGATGTTTCATTTTCTGTGTGACTTATTTCAGTTAGAATCATCATACCTGAATCCACTCATTGTGCTGCTAAGGGCCTGATGACATAGATTTCATTGCTGAGTGATATTGCTTTGTAAGTAAATACCACAATTTCTTTATCCATTTTTCACTTTCTGCGATGTTGAACTTGTACTGTAAACGAGGTTCTTGTAAACAGAGCCGTTCGAATGTTTCGGGTGGCTGTGTCTTTTTGATTTTAATTTCCCTAAGCTATAGGACCATAAGTGTTAGTGCCCTAGGCTCTGTTGCTTTGTTTTTTAGATGTTTCAGGAAACACCATACACTTCTCACAAGTGTCTGTTGGCAATTTACATCCCGCCCATCAGCATAACAAGGCTCCCAGTTGTCCATGGCCTGTCCTGCCTTTCTGGATTTTACACTTTTTTCAGATGGCCCTTTTGACCGGGGGGAAGTGAGACTTCATTGTAGTGCAGATTTCCTTTGCAAGCTTGCTTGGTTGGCCAAAAAGGGCGTATGCGTTTTTTCCTGAATATATTCAGGAAAAAACGCATACGCCCTTTTTGACCAAGTGCATCATTGTGGACGTTCTGCCTCTTTTCCTATGCTTTCAATGCAATTCCAGTCTACCTCCTGAAATCGGTTTCCTGCAATTCTGCCCCGCTTTCAAGTCTTCTTGGCAGCCTTACTTCAGTCTATTTTTGGACGATAGCTGTCATTTATAACTCTGCAGGTTTGTGAATTACAGTGCCCCTGAGCTCCTTTCTTCAACTCGCTTTCTTGTGACCTGGCCGCAACACCGCAGGATGGCTTCAGGCCCTAATCTGGTTCTGGCACGGCACGCTGAGCCTTTGGTTAATTCCTCTTCCTGGTGGGAAATGAGAGTTAAATTTGCCCGTCCAGACACCTCCAGCTAGCCTCTCATTGGTTCTCGCTATTCCTGTTCATCTTCCGCAGAAATTGCAAACTGGGCCAAACAGGAGGTTAAAGGCGCTGACTCTCCAAGTGGGGAGAGTGTTAGTAAAGCGTCTGGAATGTTGCACCCGAGTACCAGGGGAGGAAAACTGAGACATATTTGAACACGTCTCCCGTTCACATGGTTGATCATACTTGGGTTCCACATGCATGTTTTAGCTGAAGGAAGAATACCTTAAACCTGGAGAGTTGAGACCCGTGTAATGGGTACCATGCAATATGACTTCAAAGGGTCTTCATTTGCTCACCGAACCTCTCCAATCCTATCACTGCTGCGTTTATGCCCCTGTACATACGCTTGATTCTCTTTTGGAGACATAGCAATCCATAGGTTTTAAGATACTTACTAGTCAGGTACATTCTTAGGCGTTTAATATGGGGTGTTGAGTCCATTTCGTTGAGCAAGGAGTAGCTCTTGTCTATTCCATATTTGGCTTAAGGAACTTTATCTGTGCTCATTTCAATCTCTGGTTTTATGCAGCACCCCTACTCACCTTTACCCTTAAGCAAGCATAAGTTGGTTTTCTAAATTTGAGACCCTGTTCTGTTTTGGAATTCAGTTCCTGTGTAGCCAAGTTTACATTCCGTGTATTAGTGATATCTTATGATGTTTCTTTTTCTGTGTGACTTATTTCAGTTAGAATCATCGTACCTGAATCCACTCATTGTGCTGCTAAGGGCCTGATGACACAGATTTCATTGCTGAGTGATATTGCTTTGTAAGTAAATACCACAACTTCTTTATCTATTTTTCACTTTCTGCGATGTTGAACTTGTACTGTAAACGAGGTTCTTGTAAACAGATCCGTTCCAAACTTTGGGGTGGCTGTGTCTTTTTGATTTTAATTTCCCTAAGCTATAGTACCATAAGTGGAAGTGCCCTAGGTTCTGTTGCTTTGTTTTTTACATGTTTCAGGAAACACCATACACTTCTCCCGAGTGGTTGTTGGCAATTTACATCCCGCCCATCACCATAACAAGGCTCCCAGTTCTCCATGGCCTGTCTAGTCTTTCTGGATTTTACACTTTTTTCAGATGGCCCTTTTGACCGGGGGGAAGTGAGACTTCATTGTAGTGCAGATTTCCTTTGCAAGCTTGCTTGGTTGGCCAAAAAGGGCGTATGCGTTTTTTCCTGAATATATTCAGGAAAAAACGCATACGCCCTTTTTGGCCAAGTGCATCATTGTGGACGTTCTGCCTCTTTTCCTATGCTTTCAATGCAATTCCAGTCTACCTCCTGAAATCGGTTTCCTGCAATTCTGCCCCGCTTTCAAGTCCTCTTGGCAGCCTTACTTCAGTCTATTTTTGGACGATAGCTGTCATTTATAACTCTGCAGGTTTGTGAACTACAGTGCCCCTGAGCTCCTTTCTTCAACTCGCTTTCTTGTGACCTGGCCGCAACACCGCAGGATGGCTTCAGGCCCTAATCTGGTTCCGGCCCGGCATGCTGAGCCTTTGGTTAATTCCTCTTCCTGGTGGGAAATGAGAGTTAAATTTGCCCGTCCAGACACCTCCAGCTAGTCTCTCATTGGTTCTCGCTATTCCTGTTCATCTTCCGCAGAAATTGCAAACTGGGCCAAACAGGAGGTTAAAGGGACTGACTCTCCAAGTCGGGAGAGTGTTAGTAAAGCGTCTGGAATGTTGCACCCGAGTACCAGGGGAGGAAAACTGAGACATATTTGAACACGTCTCCCGATCACATGGTTGATCATACTCTAGGTTCCACATGCATGTTTTAGCTGAAGGAAGAATACCTTAAACCTGGAGAGTTGAGACCCGTGTAATGCGTACCATGCAATATGACTTCAAAGGGTCTTCATTTGCTCACCGAACCTCTCCAATCCTATCACTGCT
Source organism: Delphinus delphis (assembly GCF_949987515.2). Classification (NCBI taxonomy): domain Eukaryota; kingdom Metazoa; phylum Chordata; class Mammalia; order Artiodactyla; family Delphinidae; genus Delphinus; species Delphinus delphis. The sequence continues at coordinate 537,491 of NW_027192772.1, forward strand.
GCGTTTATGCCCCTGTACACATGCTTGATTCTCTTTTGGAGACATAGCAATCCATAGGTTTTCCGATACTTACTAGTCAGGTACATTCTTAGGCGTTTAATATGCGGTGTTGAGTCCATTTCGTTGAGCAAGGAGTAGCTCTTGTCTATTCCATATTTGACTTAAGGAACTTTATCTGTGCTCATTTCAATCTCTGGTTTTATGCAGCACCCCAACTCACCTTTACCCTTAAGCAAGCATAAGTTGGTTTTCTAAATTTGAGACCCTGTTCTGTTCTGTAATTCAGTTCCTGTGTAGCCAAGTTTACATTCCGTGTATTACTGATATCTTATGATGTTTCTTTTCTGTGTGACTTATTTCAGTTAGAATCTTCATACCTGAATCCACTCGTTGTGCTGCTACGGGCCTGATGACATAGATTTCATTGCTGAGTGATATTGCTTTGTAAGTAAATACCACAACTTCTTTATCCATTTTTCACTTTCTGCAATGTTGAACTTGTACTGTAAACGAGGTTCTTGTAAACAGAGCTGTTCGAAAGTTTGAGGTGGCTGTGTCTTTTTGATTTTAATTTCCCTAAGCTATAGGACCATAAGTGGCAGTGCCCTAGGCTCTGTTGCTTTGTTTTTTAGATGTTCCAGGAAACACCATACACTTCTTCCAAGTGTCTGTTGGCAATTTACATCCCGCCCATCAGCATAACAAGGCTCCCAGTTCTCCATGGCCTGTCCTGCCTTTCTGGATTTTACACTTTTTTCAGATGGCCCTTTTGACCGGGGGGAAGTGAGACTTCATTGTAGTGGAGATTTCCTTTGCAAGCTTGCTTGGTTGGCCAAAAAGGGCGTATGCGTTTTTTCCTGAATATATTCAGGAAAAAACGCATACGCCCTTTTTGGCCAAGTGCATCATTGTGGACGTTCTGCCTCTTTTCCTATGCTTTCAATGCAATTCCAGTCTACCTCCTGAAATCGGTTTCCTGCAATTCTGCCCCGCTTTCAAGTCCTCTTGGCAGCCTTACTTCAGTCTATTTTTGGACGATAGCTGTCATTTATAACTCTGCAGGTTTGTGAATTACAGTGCCCCTGAGCTCCTTTCTTCAACTCGCTTTCTTGTGACCTGGCCGCAACACCGCAGGATGGCTTCAGGCCCTAATCTGGTTCCGGCACGGCACGCTGAGCCTTTGGTTAATTCCTCTTCCTGGTGGGAAATGAGAGTTAAATTTGCCCGTCCAGAAACCTCCAGCTAGCCTCTCATTGGTTCTCGCTATTCCTGTTCATCTTCCGCAGAAATTGCAAACTGGGCCAAACAGGAGGTTAAAGGGACTGACTCTCCAAGTCGGGAGAGTGTTAGTAAAGCGTCTGGAATGTTGCACCCGAGTACCAGGGTATGAAAACTGAGACATATTTGAACACGTCTCCTGATCACATGGTTGATCATACTCTAGGTTCCACATGCATGTTTTAGCTGAAGGAAGAATACCTTAAACCTGGGTAGTTGAAACCCGTGGAATGGGTACCATGCAATATGACTTCAAAGGGTCTTCATTTGCTCACCGAACCTCTCCAATCCTATCACTGCTGCGTTTATGCCCCTGTACACATGCTTGATTCTCTTTCGGAGACATAGCAATCCATAGGTTTTAAGATACTTACTAGTCAGGTACATTCTTAGGCGTTTAATATGGGGTGTTGAGTCCATTTCGTTGAGCAAGGAGTAGCTCTTGTCTATTCCATATTTGGCTTAAGGAACTTTATCTGTGCTCATTTCAATCTCTGGTTTTATGCAGCACCCCAACTCACCTTTACCCTTAAGCAAGCATAAGTTGGTTTTCTAAATTTGAGTCCCTGTTCTGTTCTCTAATTCAGTTCCTGTGTAGCCAAGTTTACATTCCGTGTATTACTGATATCTTATGATGTTTTTTTTCTGTGTGACTTACTTCAGTTAGAATCATCATACCTGAATCCACTCATTGTGCTGCTAAGGGCCTGACGACACAGATTTCATTGCTGAGTGATATTGCTTTGTAAGTAAATACCACAACTTCTTTATCCATTTTTCACTTTCTGCGATGTTGAACTTGTACTGTAAACGAGGTTCTTGTAAACAGAGCCGTTCCAAACTTTGGGGTGGCTGTGTCTTTTTGATTTTAATTTCCCTAAGCTATAGGACCATAAGTGGCAGTGCCCTAGGCTCTGTTGCTTTGTTTTTTAGATGTTTCAGGAAACACCATACACTTCTCCCGAGTGGTTGTTGGCAATTTACATCCCGTCCATCAGCATAACAAGGCTCCCAGTTCTCCATGGCCTGTCCTGCCTTTCTGGATTTTACACTTTTTTCAGATGGCCCTTTTGACCGGGGGGAAGTGAGACTTCATTGTAGTGCAGATTTCCTTTGCAAGCTTGCTTGGTTGGCCAAAAAGGGCGTATGCGTTTTTTCCTGAATATATTCAGGAAAAAACGCATACGCCCTTTTTGGCCAAGTGCATCATTGTGGACGTTCTGCCTCTTTTCCTATGCTTTCAATGCAATTCCAGTCTACCTCCTGAAATCGGTTTCCTGCAATTCTGCCCCGCTTTCAAGTCCTCTTGGCAGCCTTACTTCAGTCTATTTTTGGACGATAGCTGTCATTTATAACTCTGCAGGTTTGTGAATTACAGTGCCCCTGAGCTCCTTTCTTCAACTCGCTTTCTTGTGACCTGGCCGCAACACCGCAGGATGGCTTCAGGCCCTAATCTGGTTCCGGTACGGCACGCTGAGCCTTTGGTTATTTCCTCTTCTTGGTGGGAAATGAGAGTTAAATTTGCCCGTCCAGACACCTCCAGCTAGCCTCTCATTGGTTCTCGCTATTCCTGTTCATCTTCCGCAGAAATTGCAAACTGGGCCAAACAGGAGGTTAAAGGGACTGACTCTCCAAGTCGGGAGAGTGTTAGTAAAGCGTCTGGAATGTTGCACCCGAGTACCAGGGCAGGAAAACTGAGACATATTTGAACACGTCTCCCGTTCACATGGTTGATCATACTCTGGGTTCCACATGCATGTTTTAGCTGAAGGAAGAATACCTTAAACCTGGAGAGTTGAGACCCGTGTAATGGGTACCATGCAATATGACTTCAAAGGGTCTTCATTTGCTCACTGAACCTCTCCAATCCTATCACTGCTGCGTTTATTCCCCTGTACACATGCTTGATTCTCTTTTGGAGACATAGCAATCCATAGGTTTTAAGATACTTACTAGTCAGGTACATTCTTAGGGGTTTAATATGGGGTTTTGAGTCCATTTCGTTGAGCAAGGAGTAGCTCTTGTCTATTCCATATTTGGCTTAAGGAACTTTATCTGTGCTCATTTCAATCTCTGGTTTTATGCAGCACCCCAACTCACCTTTCCCCTTAAGCAAGCATAAGTTGGTTTTCTAAATTTGAGACCCTGTTCTGTTCTGGAATGCAGTTCCTGTGTAGCCAAGTTTACATTCCGTGTATTAGTGATATCTTATGATGTTTCTATTTCTGTGTGACTTATTTCAGTTAGAATCATCGTACCTGAATCCACTCATTATGCTGCTACGGGCCTGATGACATAGATTTCATTGCTGAGTGATACTGCTTTGTACGTAAGTACCACAAGTTCTTTATCCATTGTTCACTTTCTGCGATGTTGAACTTGTACTGTAAACGAGGTTCTTGTAAACAGAGGCGTCCCAAACTTTGGGGTGGCTGTGTCTTTTTGATTTTAATTTCCCTAAGCTATAGGACCATAAGTGGCAGTGCCCTAGGCTCTGTTGCTTTGTTTTTTAGATGTTTCAGGAAACACCATACACTTCTCCCGAGTGTCTGTTGGCAATTTACATCCCGCCCATCAGCATAACAAGGCTCCCAGTTGTCCATGGCCTGTCCTGCCTTTCTGGATTTTACACTTTTTTCAGATGGCCCTTTTGACCGGGGGGAAGTGAGACTTCATTGTAGTGCAGATTTCGTTTGCAAGATTGCTTGGTTGGCCAAAAAGGGCGTATGCGTTTTTTCCTGAATATATTCAGGAAAAAACGCATACGCCCTTTTTGGCCAAGTGCATCATTGTGGACGTTCTGCCTCTTTTCCTATGCTTTCAATGCAATTCCAGTCTACCTCCTGAAATCGGTTTCCTGCAATTCTGCCCCGCTTTCAAGTCCTCTTGGCAGCCTTACTTCAGTCTATTTTTGGACGATAGCTGTCATTTATAACTCTGCAGGTTTGTGAATTACAGTGCCCCTGAGCTCCTTTCTTCAACTCGCTTTCTTTTGAGCTGGCCGCAACACCGCAGGATGGCTTCAGGCCCTAATCTGGTTCCGGTACGGCACGCTGAGCCTTTGGTTATTTCCTCTTCCTGGTGGGAAATGAGAGTTAAATTTGCCCGTCCAGACACCTCCAGCTAGCCTCTCATTGGTTCTCGCTATTCCTGTTCATCTTCCGCAGAAATCGCAAACTGGGCCAAACAGGAGGTTAAAGGGACTGACTCTCCAAGTCGGGAGAGTGTTAGTAAAGCGTCTGGAATGTTGCACCCGAGTACCAGGGTACGAAAACTGACATATTTGAACACGTCTCCCGATCACATGGTTGATCATACTCTAGGTTCCACATGCATGTTTTAGCTGAAGGAAGAATACCTTAAACCTGGTTAGTTGAAACCCGTGGAATGGGTACCATGCAATATGACTTCAAAGGGTCTTCATTTGCTCACCGAACCTCTCCAATCCTATCACTGCTGCGTTTATGCCCCTGTACACATGCTTGATTCTCTTTCGGAGACATAGCAATCCATAGGTTTTAAGATACTTACTAGTCAGGTACATTTTTAGGCGTTTAATATGCGGTGTTGAGTCCATTTCGTTGAGCAAGGAGTAGCTCTTGTCTATTCCATATTTGACTTAAGGAACTTTATCTGTGCTCATTTCAATCTCTGGTCTTATGCAGCACCCAAACTCACCTTTACCCTTAAGCAAGCATAAGTTGGTTTTCTAAATTTGAGTCCCTGTTCTGTTCTGTAATTCAGTTCCTGTGTAGCCAAGTTTACATTCCGTGTATTACTGATATCTTATGATGTTTCTTTTTCTGTGTGACTTACTTCAGTTAGAATCATCATACCTGAATCCACTCATTGTGCTGCTCTGGGCCTGATGACACAGATTTCATTGCTGAGTGATATTGCTTTGTAAGTAAATACCACAACTTCTTTATCCATTTTTCACTTTCTGCGATGTTGAACTTGTACTGTAAACGAGGTTCTTGTAAACAGAGCCGTTCGAAAGTTTGGGGTGGCTGTGTCTTTTTGATTTTAATTTCCCTAAGCTATAAGACCATAAGTGGAAGTGCCCTAGGTTCTGTTGCTTTGTTTTTTAGATGTTTCAGGAAACACCATACACTTCTCCCGAGTGGTTGTTGGCAATTTACATCCCGCCCATCAGCATAACAAGGCTCCCAGTTGTCCATGGCCTGTCCTGCCTTTCTGGATTTTACAATTTTTTCAGATGACCCTTTTGACCGGGGAGAAGTGAGACTTCATTGTAGTGCAGATTTCCTTTGCAAGCTTGCTTGGTTGGCCAAAAAGGGCGTATGCGTTTTTTCCTGATTATATTCAGGAAAAAACGCATACGCCCTTTTTGGCCAAGTGCATCATTGTGGACGTTCTGCCTCTTTTCCTATGCTTTCAATGCAATTCCAGTCTACCTCCTGAAATCGGTTTCCTGCAATTCTGCCCCGCTTTCAAGTCCTCTTGGCAGCCTTACTTCAGTCTATTTTTGGACGATAGCTGTCATTTATAACTCTGCAGGTTTGTGAATTACAGGGCCCCTGAGCTCCTTTCTTCAACTCGCTTTCTTGTGACCTGGCCGCAACACCGCAGGATGGCTTCAGGCCCTAATCTGGTTCCGGCACGGCACGCTGAGCCTTTGGTTAATTCCTCTTCCTGGTGGGAAATGAGAGTTAAATTTGCCCGTCCAGACACCTCCAGCTAGCCTCTCATTGGTTCTCGCTATTCCTGTTCATCTTCCGCAGAAATTGCAAACTGGGCCAAACAGGAGGTTAAAGGGACTGACTCTCCAAGTCTGAAGAGTGTTAGTAAAGCGTCTGGAATGTTGCACCCGAGTACCAGGGGAGGAAAACTGAGACATATTTGAACACGTCTCCCGTTCACATGGTTGATCATACTCTGGGTTCCACATGCATGTTTTAGCTGAAGGAAGAATACCTTAAACCTGGAGAGTTGAGACCCGTGTAATGGGTACCATGCAATATGACTTCAAAGGGTCTTCATTTGCTCACCGAACCTCTCCAATCCTATCACTGCTGCGTTTATGCCCCTGTACACACGCTTGATTCTCTTTTGGAGACAAAGCAATCCATAGGTTTTAAGATACTTACTAGTCAGGTACATTCTTAGGCGTTTAATATGGGGTGTTGAGTCCATTTCGTTGAGCAAGGAGTAGCTCTTGTCTATTCCATATTTGGCTTAAGGAACTTTATCTGTGCTCATTTCAATCTCTGGTTTTATGCAGCACCCCAACTCACCTTTACCCTTAAGCAAGCATAAGTTGGTTTTCTAAATTTGAGACCCTGTTCTGTCCTGTAATTCAGTTCCTGTGTAGCCAAGTTTACATTCCGTGTATTACTGATATCTTATGATGTTTCTTTTTCTGTGTGACTTACTTCAGTTAGAATCATCATACCTGAATCCACTCATTGTTTTGCTAAGGGCCTGATGACACAGATTTCATTGCTGAGTGATATTGCTTTGTAAGTAAATACCACAACTTCTTTATCCATTTTTCACTTTCTGTGATGTTGAACTTGTACTGTAAACGAGGTTCTTGTAAACAGAGCCGTTCCAAACTTTGGGGTGGCTGTGTCTTTTTGATTTTAATTTCCCTAAGCTATAAGACCATAAGTGGAAGTGCCCTAGGTTCTGTTGCTTTGTTTTTTAGATGTTTCAGGAAACACCATACACTTCTCCCGAGTGGTTGTTGGCAATTTACATCCCGCCCATCAGCATAACAAGGCTCCCAGTTCTCCATGGCCTGTCTTGTCTTTCTGGATTTTACACTTTTTTCAGATGGCCCTTTTGACCGGGGGGAAGTGAGACTTCATTGTAGTGCAGATTTCCTTTGCAAGCTTGCTTGGTTGGCCAAAAAGGGCGTATGCGTTTTTTCCTGAATATATTCAGGAAAAAACGCATACGCCCTTTTTGGCCAAGTGCATCATTGTGGACGTTCTGCCTCTTTTCCTATGCTTTCAATGCAATTCCAGTCTACCTCCTGAAATCGGTTTCCTGCAATTCTGCCCCGCTTTCAAGTCCTCTTGGCAGCCTTACTTCAGTCTATTTTTGGACGATAGCTGTCATTTATAAGTCTGCAGGTTTGTGAATTACAGTGCCCCTGAGCTCCTTTCTTCAACTCGCTTTCTTGTGACCTGGCCGCAACACCGCAGGATGGCTTCAGGCCCTAATCTGGTTCTGGCACGGCACGCTGAGCCTTTGGTTAATTCCTCTTCCTGGTGGGAAATGAGAGTTAAATTTGCCCGTCCAGACACCTCCAGCTAGCCTCTCATTGGTTCTCGCTATTCCTGTTCATCTTCCGCAGAAATTGCAAACTGGGCCAAACAGGAGGTTAAAGGGACTGACTCTCCAATTCGGGAGAGTGTTAGTAAAGCGTCTGGAATGTTGCACCCGAGTACCAGGGGAGGAAAACTGAGACATATTTGAACACGTCTCCCGATCACATGGTTGATCATACTCTAGGTTCCACATGCATGTTTTAGCTGAAGGAAGAATACCTTAAACCTGGAGAGTTGAGACCCGTGTAATGGGTACCATGCAATATGACTTCAAAGGGTCTTCATTTGCTCACCGAACCTCTCCAATCCTATCACTGCTGCGTTTATGCCCCTGTACACATGCTTGATTCTCTTTTGGAGACATAACAATCCATAGGTTTTCCGATACTTACTAGTCAGGTACATTCTTAGGCGTTTAATATGCGGTGTTGAGTCCATTTCGTTGAGCAAGGAGTATCTCTTGTCTATTCCATATTTGACTTAAGGAACTTTATCTGTGCTCATTTCAATCTCTGGTTTTATGCAGCACCCCAACTCACCTTTACCCTTAAGCAAGCATAAGTTGGTTTTCTAAATTTGAGACCCTGTTCTGTTCTGTAATTCAGTTCCTGTGTAGCCAAGTTTACATTCCGTGTATTACTGATATCTTATGATGTTTCTTTTCTGTGTGACTTATTTCAGTTAGAATCATCATACCTGAATCCACTCATTGTGCTGCTACGGGCCTGATGACACAGATTTCATTGCTGAGTGATATTGCTTTGTAAGTAAATACCACAACTTCTTTATCCATTTTTCACTTTCTGCGATGTTGAACTTGTACTGTAAACGAGGTTCTTGTAAACAGAGCCGTTCGAAAGTTTGGGGTGGCTGTGTCTTTTTGATTTTAATTTCCCTAAGCTATAGGACCATAAGTGGCAGTGCCCTAGGCTCTGTTGCTTTGTTTTTTAGATGTTTCAGGAAACACCATACACTTCTCCCGAGTGTCTGTTGGCAATTTACATCCCGCCCATCAGCATAACAAGGCTCCCAGTTCTCCATGGCCTGTCCTGCCTTTCTGGATTTTACACTTTTTTCAGATGGCCCTTTTGACCGGGGGGAAGTGAGACTTCATTGTAGTGCAGATTTCCTTTGCAAGCTTGCTTGGTTGGCCAAAAAGGGCGTATGCGTTTTTTCCTGAATATATTCAGGAAAAAACGCATACGCCCTTTTTGGCCAAGTGCATCATTGTGGACGTTCTGCCTCTTTTCCTATGCTTTCAATGCAATTCCAGTCTACCTCCTGAAATCGGTTTCCTGCAATTCTGCCCCGCTTTCAAGTCCTCTTGGCAGCCTTACTTCAGTCTATTTTTGGACGATAGCTGTCATTTATAACTCTGCAGGTTTGTGAATTACAGTGCCCCTGAGCTCCTTTCTTCAACTCGCTTTCTTGTAACCTGGCCGCAACACCGCAGGATGGCTTCAGGCCCTAATCTGGTTCCGGCACGGCACGCTGAGCCTTTGGTTAATTCCTGTTCCTGGTGGGAAATGAGAGTTAAATTTGCCCGTCCAGACACCTCCAGCTAGTCTCTCATTGGTTCTCGCTATTCCTGTTCATCTTCCGCAGAAATTGCAAACTGGGCCAAACAGGAGGTTAAAGGGACTGACTCTCCAAGTCTGAAGAGTGTTAGTAAAGCGTCTGGAATGTTGCACCCGAGTACCAGGGGAGGAAAACTGAGACATATTTGAACACGTCTCCCGTTCACATGGTTGATCATACTCTGGGTTCCACATGCATGTTTTAGCTGAAGGAAGAATACCTTAAACCTGGAGAGTTGAGACCCGTGTAATGGGTACCATGCAATATGACTTCAAAGGGTCTTCATTTGCTCACCGAACCTCTCCAATCCTATCACTGCTGCGTTTATGCCCCTGTACACACGCTTGATTCTCTTTTGGAGACATAGCAATCCATAGGTTTTAAGATACTTACTAGTCAGGTACATTCTTAGGCGTTTAATATGGGGTGTTGAGTCCATTTCGTTGAGCAAGGAGTAGCTCTTGTCTATTCCATATTTGGCTTAAGGAACTTTATCTGTGCTCATTTCAATCTCTGGTTTTATGCAGCACCCCAACTCACCTTTACCCTTAAGCAAGCATAAGTTGGTTTTCTAAATTTGAGACACTGTTCTGTTTTGGAATTCAGTTCCTGTGTAGCCAAGTTTACATTCCGTGTATTACTGATATCTTATGATGTTTCTTTTTCTGTGTGACTTATTTCAGTTAGAATCATCGTACCTGAATCCACTCATTGTGCTGCTAAGGGCCTGATGACACAGATTTCATTGCTGAGTGATATTGCTTTGTAAGTAAATACCACAACTTCTTTATCCATTTTTCACTTTCTGCGATGTTGAACTTGTACTGTAAACGAGGTTCTTGTAAACAGAGCCGTTCAAAAGTTTGGGGTGGCTGTGTCTTTTTGATTTTAATTTCCCTAAGCTATAGGACCATAAGTGGCAGTGCCCTAGGCTCTGTTGCTTTGTTTTTTAGATGTTTCAGGAAACACCATACACTTCTCCCGAGTGTCTGTTGGCAATTTACATCCCGCCCATCAGCATAACAAGGCTCCCAGTTCTCCATGGCCTGTCTTGTCTTTCTGGATTTTACACTTTTATCAGATGGCCCTTTTGACCGGGGGGAAGTGAGACTTCATTGTAGTGCAGATTTCCTTTGCAAGCTTGCTTGGTTGGCCAAAAAGGGCGTATGCGTTTTTTCCTGAATATATTCAGGAAAAAACGCATACGCCCTTTTTGGCCAAGTGCATCATTGTGGACGTTCTGCCTCTTTTCCTATGCTTTCAATGCAATTCCAGTCTACCTCCTGAAATCGGTTTCCTGCAATTCTGCCCCGCTTTCAAGTCCTCTTGGCAGCCTTACTTCAGTCTATTTTTGGACGATAGCTGTCATTTATAACTCTGCAGGTTTGTGAATTACAGTGCCCGTGAGCTCCTTTCTTCAACTCACTTTCTTGTGACCTGGCCGCAACACCGCAGGATGGCTTCAGGCCCTAATCTGGTTCTGGCACGGCACGCTGAGCCTTTGGTTAATTCCTCTTCCTGGTGGGAAATGAGAGTTAAATTTGCCCGTCCAGACACCTCCAGCTAGCCTCTCATTGGTTCTCGCTATTCCTGTTCATCTTCCGCAGAAATTGCAAACTGGGCCAAACAGGAGGTTAAAGGGACTGACTCTCCAATTCGGGAGAGTGTTAGTAAAGCGTCTGGAATGTTGCACCCGAGTACCAGGGGAGGAAAACTGAGACATATTTGAACACGTCTCCCGATCACATGGTTGATCATACTCTAGGTTCCACATGCATGTTTTAGCTGAAGGAAGAATACCTTAAACCTGGGTATTTGAAACCCGTGGAATGGGTACCATGCAATATGACTTCAAAGGGTCTTCATTTGCTCACCGAACCTCTCCAATCCTATCACTGCTGCGTTTATGCCCCTGTACACATGCTTGATTCTCTTTTGGAGACATAGCAATCCATAGGTTTTACGATACTTAATAGTCAGGTACATTCTTAGGCGTTTAATATGCGGTGTTTAGTCCATTTCGTTGAGCAAGGAGTAGCTCTTGTCTATTCCATATTTGACTTAAGGAACTTTATCTGTGCTCATTTCAATCTCTGGTTTTATGCAGCACCCCAACTCATCTTTCCCCTTAAGCAAGCATAAGTTGGTTTTCTAAATTTGAGACCCTGTTCTGTTCTGTAATTCAGTTCCTGTGTAGCCAAGTTTACATTCCGTGTATTACTGATATCTTATGATGTTTCTTTTATGTGTGACTTATTTCAGTTAGAATCATCATCCCTGAATCCACTCATTGTGCTGCTACGGGCCTGACGACACAGATTTCATTGCTGAGTGATATTGCTTTGTAAGTAAATACCACAACTTCTTTATCCATTTTTCACTTTCTGCGATGTTGAACTTGTACTGTAAACGAGGTTCTTGTAAACAGAGCCGTTCCAAACTTTGGGGTGGCTGTGTCTTTTTGATTTTAATTTCCCTAAGCTATAGGACCATAAGTGGCAGTGCCCTAGGCTCTGTTGCTTTGTTTCTTAGATGTTTCAGGAAACACCATACACTTCTCCCGAGTGTCTGTTGGCAATTTACATCCCGCCCATCAGCATAACAAGGCTCCCAGTTGTCCATGGCCTCTCCTGCCTTTCTGGATTTTACACTTTTTTCAGATGGCCCTTTTGACCGGGGGGAAGTGAGACTTCATTGTAGTGCAGATTTCCTTTGCAAGCTTGCTTGGTGGGCCAAAAAGGGCGTATGCGTTTTTTCCTGAATATATTCAGGAAAAAACGCATACGCCCTTTTTGGCCAAGTGCATCATTGTGGACGTTCTGCCTCTTTTCCTATGCTTTCAATGCAATTCCAGTCTACCTCCTGAAATCGGTTTCCTGCAATTCTGCCCCGCTTTCAAGTCCTCTTGGCAGCCTTACTTCAGTCTATTTTTGGACGATAGCTGTCATTTATAACTCTGCAGGTTTGTGAATTACAGTGCCCGTGAGCTCCTTTCTTCAACTCACTTTCTTGTGACCTGGCCGCAACACCGCAGGATGGCTTCAGGCCCTAATCTGGTTCCGGCACGGCACGCTGAGCCTTTGGTTAATTCCTCTTCCTGGTGGGAAATGAGAGTTAAATTTGCCCGTCCAGACACCTCCAGCTAGTCTCTCATTGGTTCTCACTATTCCTGTTCATCTTCCGCAGAAATTGCAAACTGGGCCAAACAGGAGGTTAAAGGGACTGACTCTCCAAGTCGGAAGAGTGTTAGTAAAGCGTCTGGAATGTTGCACCCGAGTACCAGGGGAGGAAAACTGAGACATATTTGAACACGTCTCCCGTTCACATGGTTGATCATACTCTGGGTTCCACATGCATGTTTTAGCTGAAGGAAGAATACCTTAAACCTGGAGAGTTGAGACCCGTGTAATGGGTACCATGCAATATGACTTCAAAGGGTCTTCATTTGCTCACCGAACCTCTCCAATCCTATCACTGCTGCGTTTATGCCCCTGTACACACGCTTGATTCTCTTTTGGAGACATAGCAATCCATAGGTTTTAAGATACTTACTAGTCAGGTACATTCTTAGGCGTTTAATATGGGGTGTTGAGTCCATTTCGTTGAGCAAGGAGTAGCTCTTGTCTATTCCATATTTGACTTAAGGAACTTTATCTGTGCTCATTTCAATCTCTGGTTTTATGCAGCACCCCAACTCACCTTTCCCCTTAAGCAAGCATAAGTTGGTTTTCTAAATTTGAGACCCTGTTCTGTTCTGTAATTCAGTTCCTGTGTAGCCAAGTTTACATTCCGTGTATTAGTGATATCTTATGATGTTTCTTTTTCTGTGTGACTTATTTCAGTTAGAATCATCGTACCTGAATCCACTCATTATGCTGCTACGGGCCTGATGACATAGATTTCATTGCTGAGTGATACTGCATTGTACGTAAGTACCACAAGTTCTTTATCCATTTTTCACTTTCTGCGATGTTGAACTTGTACTGTAAACGAGGTTCTTGTAAACAGAGGCGTCCCAAACTTTGGGGTGGCTGTGTCTTTTTGATTTTAATTTCCCTAAGCTATAGGACCATAAGTGGCAGTGCCCTAGGCTCTGTTGCTTTGTTTTTTAGATGTTTCAGGAAACACCATACACTTCTCCCGAGTGTCTGTTGGCAATTTACATCCCGCCCATCAGCATAACAAGGCTCCCAGTTCTCCATGGCCTGTCCTGCCTTTCTGGATTTTACACTTTTTTCAGATGGCCCTTTTGACCGGGGGGAAGTGAGACTTCATTGTAGTGCAGATTTCCTTTGCAAGCTTGCTTGGTGGGCCAAAAAGGGCGTATGCGTTTTTTCCTGAATATATTCAGGAAAAAACGCATACGCCCTTTTTGGCCAAGTGCATCATTGTGGACGTTCTGCCTCTTTTCCTATGCTTTCAATGCAATTCCAGTCTACCTCCTGAAATCGGTTTCCTGCAATTCTGCCCCGCTTTCAAGTCCTCTTGGCAGCCTTACTTCAGTCTATTTTTGGACGATAGCTGTCATTTATAACTCTGCAGGTTTGTGAATTACAGTGCCCCTGAGCTCCTTTCTTCAACTCGCTTTCTTTTGAGCTGGCCGCAACACCGCAGGATGGCTTCAGGCCCTAATCTGGTTCCGGTACGGCACGCTGAGCCTTTGGTTATTTCCTCTTCCTGGTGGGAAATGAGAGTTAAATTTGCCCGTCCAGACACCTCCAGCTAGCCTCTCATTGGTTCTCGCTATTCCTGTTCATCTTCCGCAGAAATTGCAAACTGGGCCAAACAAGAGGTTAAAGGCGCTGACTCTCCAAGTGGGGAGAGTGTTAGTCAAGCGTCTGGAATGTTGCACCCGAGTACCAGGGTACGAAAACTGACATATTTGAACACGTCTCCCGATCACATGGTTGATCATACTCTAGGTTCCACATGCATGTTTTAGCTGAAGGAAGTATACCTTAAACCTGGGTAGTTGAAACCCGTGGAATGGGTACCATGCAATATGACTTCAAAGGGTCTTCATTTGCTCACCGAACCTCTCCAATCCTATCACTGCTGCATTTATGCCCCTGTACACATGCTTGATTCTCTTTCGGAGACATAGCAATCCATAGGTTTTAAGATACTTACTAGTCAGGTACATTCTTAGGCGTTTAATATGCGGTGTTGAGTCCATTTCGTTGAGCAAGGAGTAGCTCTTGTCTATTCCATATTTGACTTAAGGAACTTTATCTGTGCTCATTTCAATCTCTGGTTTTATGCAGCACCCCAACTCACCTTTACCCTTAAGCAAGCATAAGTTGGTTTTCTAAATTTGAATCCCTGTTCTGTTCTGTAATTCAGTTCCTGTGTAGCCAAGTTTACATTCCGTGTATTACTGATATCTTATGATGTTTCTTTTTCTGTGTGACTTACTTCAGTTAGAATCATCATACCTGAATCCACTCATTGTGCTGCTACGGGCCTGATGACACAGATTTCATTGCTGAGTGATATTGCTTTGTAAGTAAATACCACAACTTCTTTAGCCATTTTTCACTTTCTGCGATGTTGAACTTGTACTGTAAACGAGGTTCTTGTAAAGAGAGCCGTTCGAAAGTTTGGGGTGGCTGTGTCTTTTTGATTTTAATTTCCCTAAGCTATAGGACCATAAGTGGCAGTGCCCTAGGCTCTGTTGCTTTGTTTTTTAGATGTTTCAGGAAACACCATACACTTCTCCCGAGTGTCTGTTGGCAATTTACATCCCGCCCATCAGCATAACAAGGCTCCCAGTTCTCCATGGCCTGTCCTGCCTTTCTGGATTTTACACTTTTTTCAGATGGCCCTTTTGACCGGGGGGAAGTGAGACTTCATTGTAGTGCAGATTTCCTTTGCAAGCTTGCTTGGTTGGCCAAAAAGGGCGTATGCGTTTTTTCCTGAATATATTCAGGAAAAAATGCATACGCCCTTTTTGGCCAAGTGCATCATTGTGGACGTTCTGCCTCTTTTCCTATGCTTTCAATGCAATTCCAGTCTACCTCCTGAAATCGGTTTCCTTCAATTCTGCCCCGCTTTCAAGTCCTCTTGGCAGCCTTACTTCAGTCTATTTTTGGACGATAGCTGTCATTTATAACTCTGCAGGTTTGTGAAATACAGTGCCCCTGAACACCTTTCTTCAACTCGCTTTCTTTTGAGCTGGCCGCAACACCGCAGGATGGCTTCAGGCCCTAATCTGGTTCCGGCACGGCACGCTGAGCCTTTGGTTAATTCCTCTTCCTGGTGGGAAATGAGAGTTAAATTTGCCCGTCCAGACACCTCCAGCTAGCCTCTCATTGGTTCTCGCTATTCCTGTTCATCTTCCGCAGAAATTGCAAACTGGGCCAAACAGGAGGTTAAAGGGACTGACTCTCCAAGTCGGGAGAGTGTTAGTAAAGCGTCTGGAATGTTGCACCCGAGTACCAGGGGAGGAAAACTGAGACATATTTGAACACGTCTCCCGTTCACATGGTTGATCATACTTGGGTTCCACATGCATGTTTTAGCTGAAGGAAGAATACCTTAAACCTGGAGAATTGAGACCCGTGTAAAGGGTACCATGCAATATGACTTCAAAGGGTCTTCATTTGCTCACCGAACCTCTCCAATCCTATCACTGCTGCGTTTATGCCCCTGTACACATGCTAGATTCTCTTTCGGAGACATAGCAATCCATAGGTTTTAAGCTACTTACTAGTCAGGTACATTCTTAGGCGTTTAATATGCGGTGTTGAGTCCATTTCGTTGAGCAAGGAGTAGCTCTTGTCTATTCCATATTTTGCTTAAGGAACTTTATCTGTGCTCATTTCAGTCTCTGGTTTTATGCAGCACCCCAACTCACCTTTCCCCTTAAGCAAGCATATGTTGGTTTTCTAAATTTGAGACACTGTTCTGTTTTGGAATTCAGTTCCTGTGTAGCCAAGTTTACATTCCGTGTATTAGTGATACCTTATGATGTTTCTTTTTCTGTGTGACTTATTTCAGTTAGAATCATCGTACCTGAATCCACTCATTGTGCTGCTAAGGGCCTGATGACACAGATTTCATTGCTGAGTGATATTGCTTTGTAAGTAAATACCACAACTTCTTTATCCATTTTTCACTTTCTGCGATGTTGAACTTGTACTGTAAACGAGGTTCTTGTAAACAGAGGCGTCCCAAACTTTGGGGTGGCTGTGTCTTTTTGATTTTAATTTCCCTAAGCTATAGGACCATAAGTGGAAGTGCCCTAGGCTCTGTTGCTTTGTTTTTTAGATGTTTCAGGAAACACCATACACTTCTCCCGAGTGTCTGTTGGCAATTTACATCCCGCCCATCAGCATAACAAGGCTCCCAGTTCTCCATGGCCTGTCCTGCCTTTCTGGATTTTACACTTTTTTCAGATGGCCCTTTTGACCGGGGGGAAGTGAGACTTCATTGTAGTGCAGATTTCCTTTGCAAGCTTGCTTGGTTGGCCAAAAAGGGCGTATGCGTTTTTTCCTGAATATATTCAGGAAAAAACGCATACGCCCTTTTTGGCCAAGTGCATCATTGTGGACGTTCTGCCTCTTTTCCTATGCTTTCAATGCAATTCCAGTCTACCTCCTGAAATCGGTTTCCTGCAATTCTGCCCCGCTTTCAAGTCCTCTTGGCAGCCTTACTTCAGTCTATTTTTGGACGATAGCTGTCATTTATAACTCTGCAGGTTTGTGAATTACAGTGCCCCTGAGCTCCTTTCTTCAACTCACTTTCTTGTGACCTGGCCGCAACACCGCAGGATGGCTTCAGGCCCTAATCTGGTTCCGGTACGGTACGCTCAGCCTTTGGTTATTTCCTCTTCCTGGTGGGAAATGAGAGTTAAATTTGCCCGTCCAGACACCTCCAGCTAGCCTCTCATTGGTTCTCGCTATTCCTGTTCATCTTCCGCAGAAATTGCAAACTGGGCCAAACAGGAGGTTAAAGGCGCTGACTCTCCAAGTGGGGAGAGTGTTAGTAAAGCGTCTGGAATGTTGCACCCGAGTACCAGGGGAGGAAAACTGAGACATATTTGAACACGTCTCCCGTTCACATGGTTGATCATACTTGGGTTCCACATGCATGTTTTAGCTGAAGGAAAAATACCTTAAACCTGGGTAGTTGAGACCCGTGGAATGGGTACCATGCAATATGACTTCAAAGGGTCTTCATTTGCTCACCAAACCTCTCCAATCCTATCACTGCTGTGTTTATGCCCCTGTACACATGCTTGATTCTCTTTCGGAGACATAGCAATCCATAGGTTTTACGATACTTACTAGTCAGGTACATTCTTAGGCGTTTAATATGCGGTGTTGAGTCCATTTCGTTGAGCAAGGAGTAGCTCTTGTCTATTCCATATTTGACTTAAGGAACTTTATCTGTGCTCATTTCAATCTCTGGTTTTATGCAGCACCCCAACTCACCTTTACCCTTAAGCAAGCATAAGTTGGTTTTCTAAATTTGAGACCCTGTTCTGTTCTGTAATTCAGTTCCTGTGTAGCCAAGTTTACATTCCGTGTATTACTGATATCTTATGATGTTTCTTTTTCTGTGTGACTTATTTCAGTTAGAATCATCATACCTGAATCCACTCATTGTGATGCTAAGGGCCTGATGACATAGATTTCATTGCTGAGTGATATTGCTTTGTAAGTAAATACCACAACTTCTTTATCCATTTTTCACTTTCTGCGATGTTGAACTTGTACTGTAAACGAGGTTCTTGTAAACAGAGGCGTCCCAAACTTTGGGGTGGCTGTGTCTTTTTGATTTTAATTTCCCTAAGCTATAGGACCATAAGTGGCAGTGCCCTAGGCTCTGTTGCTTTGTTTTTTAGATATTTCAGGAAACACCATACACTTCTCCCGAGTGTCTGTTGGCAATTTACATCCCGCCCATCAGCATAACAAGGCTCCCAGTTCTCCATGGCCTGTCCTGCCTTTCTGGATTTTACACTTTTTTCAGATGGCCCTTTTGACCGGGGGGAAGTGAGACTTCATTGTAGTGCAGATTTCCTTTGCAAGCTTGCTTGGTTGGCCAAAAAGGGCGTATGCGTTTTTTCCTGAATATATTCAGGAAAAAAACGCATACGCCCTTTTTGGCCAAGTGCATCATTGTGGACGTTCTGCCTCTTTTCCTATGCTTTCAATGCAATTCCAGTCTACCTCCTGAAATCGGTTTCCTGCAATTCTGCCCCGCTTTCAAGTCCTCTTGGCAGCCTTACTTCAGTCTATTTTTGGACGATAGCTGTCATTTATAACTCTGCAGGTTTGTGAATTACAGTGCTCCTGAGCTCCTTTCTTCAACTCGCTTTCTTGTGACCTGGCCGCAACACCGCAGGATGGCTTCAGGCCCTAATCTGGTTCCGGTACGGCACGCTGAGCCTTTGGTTATTTCCTCTTCCTGGTGGGAAATGAGAGTTAAATTTGCCCGTCCAGACACCTCCAGCTAGCCTCTCATTGGTTCTCGCTATTCCTGTTCATCTTCCGCAGAAATTGCAAACTGGGCCAAACAGGAGGTTAAAGGCGCTGACTCTCCAAGTGGGGAGAGTGTTAGTAAAGCGTCTGGAATGTTGCACCCGAGTACCAGGGGAGGAAAACTGAGACATATTTGAACACGTCTCCCGTTCACATGGTTGATCATACTTGGGTTCCACATGCATGTTTTAGCTGAAGGAAGAATACCTTAAACCTGGAGAGTTGAGACCCGTGGAATGGGTACCATGCAATATGACTTCAAAGGGTCTTCATTTGCTCACCGAACCTCTCCAATCCTATCACTGCTGCGTTTATGGCCCTGTACACATGCTTGATTCTCTTTTGGAGACATAGCAATCCATAGGTTTTACGATACTTACTAGTCAGGTACATTCTTAGGCGTTTAATATGCGGTGTTGAGTCCATTTCGTTGAGCAAGCAGTAGCTCTTGTCTATTCCATATTTGACTTAAGGAACTTTATCTGTGCTCATTTCAATCTCTGGTTTTATGCAGCACCCCAACTCACCTTTACCCTTAAGCAAGCATAAGTTGGTTTTCTAAATTTGAGACCCTGTTCTGTTCTGTAATTCAGTTCCTGTGTAGCCAAGTTTCCATTCCGTGTATTACTGATATCTTATGATGTTTCTTTTTCTGTGTGACTTATTTCAGTTAGAATCATCATACCTGAATCCACTCATTGTGATGCTAAGG
Organism: Delphinus delphis; assembly: GCF_949987515.2. Lineage (NCBI taxonomy): Eukaryota > Metazoa > Chordata > Mammalia > Artiodactyla > Delphinidae > Delphinus > Delphinus delphis. The sequence continues at coordinate 556,846 of NW_027192772.1, forward strand.
GCCTGATGACATAGATTTCATTGCTGAGTGATATTGCTTTGTAAGTAAATACCACAACTTCTTTATCCATTTTTCACTTTCTGTGATGTTGAACTTGTACTGTAAACGAGGTTCTTGTAAACAGAGGCGTCCCAAACTTTGGGGTGGCTGTGTCTTTTTGATTTTAATTTCCCTAAGCTATAGGACCATAAGTGGCAGTGCCCTAGGCTCTGTTGCTTTGTTTTTTAGATGTTTCAGGAAACACCATACACTTCTCCCGAGTGTCTGTTGGCAATTTACATCCCGCCCATCAGCATAACAAGGCTCCCAGTTCTCCATGGCCTGTCCTGCCTTTCTGGATTTTACACTTTTTTCAGATGGCCCTTTTGACCGGGGGGAAGTGAGACTTCATTGTAGTGCAGATTTCCTTTGCAAGCTTGCTTGGTTGGCCAAAAAGGGCGTATGCGTTTTTTCCTGAATATATTCAGGAAAAAACGCATACGCCCTTTTTGACCAAGTGCATCATTGTGGACGTTCTGCCTCTTTTCCTATGCTTTCAATGCAATTCCAGTCTACCTCCTGAAATCGGTTTCCTGCAATTCTGCCCCGCTTTCAAGTCCTCTTGGCAGCCTTACTTCAGTGTATTTTTGGACGATAGCTGTCATTTATAACTCTGCAGGTTTGTGAATTACAGTGCCCCTGAGCTCCTTTCTTCAACTCGCTTTCTTGTGAGCTGGCCGCAACACCGCAGGATGGCTTCAGGCCCTAATCTGGTTCCGGCCCGGCATGCTGAGCTTTTGGTTAATTCCTCTTCCTGGTGGGAAATGAGAGTTAAATTTGCCCGTCCAGAAACCTCCAGCTAGCCTCTCATTGGTTCCCGCTATTCCTGTTCATCTTCCGCAGAAATTGCAAACTGGGCCCAACAGGAGGTTAAAGGCGCTGACTCTCCAAGTGGGGAAAGTGTTAGTAAAGCGTCTGGAATGTTGCACCCGAGTACCAGGGGAGGAAAACTGAGACATATTTGAACACGTCTCCCGTTCACATGGTTGATCATACTTGGGTTCCACATGCATGTTTTAGCTGAAGGAAGAATACCTTAAACCTGGAGAGTTGAGACCCGTGTAATGGGTACCATGCAATATGACTTCAAAGGGTCTTCATTTGCTCACCGAACCTCTCCAATCCTATCACTGCTGCGATTATGCCCCTGTACACATGCTTGATTCTCTTTCGGAGACATAGCAATCCATAGGTTTTACGATACTTACTAGTCAGGTACATTCTTAGGCGTTTAGTATGCGGTGTTGAGTCCATTTCGTTGAGCAAGGAGTAGCTCTTGTCTATTCCATATTTGACTTAAGGAACTTTATCTGTGCTCATTTCAATCTCTGGTTTTATGCAGCACCCCAACTCACCTTTACCCTTAAGCAAGCATAAGTTGGTTTTCTAAATTTGAGACCCTGTTCTGTTCTGTAATTCAGTTCCTGTGTAGCCAAGTTTACATTCCGTGTATTACTGATATCTTATGATGTTTCTTTTTCTGTGTGACTTACTTCAGTTAGAATCATCATACCTGAATCCACTCATTGTGCTGCTAAGGGCCTGATGACACAGATTTCATTGCTGAGTGATATTGCTTTGTAAGTGAATACCACAACTTCTTTATCCATTTTTCACTTTCTGCGATGTTGAACTTGTACTGTAAACGAGGTTCTTGTAAACAGAGCCATTCCAAACTTTGGGGTGGCTGTGTCTTTTTGATTTTAATTTCCCTAAGCTATAGGACCATAAGTGGAAGTGCCCTAGGCTCTGTTGCTTTGTTTTTTAGATGTTTCAGGAAACACCATACACTTCTCCCCAGTGTCTGTTGGCAATTTACATCCCGCCCATCAGCATAACAAGGCTCCCAGTTCTCAATGGCCTGTTGCCTTTCTGGATTTTACACTTTTTTCAGATGGCCCTTTTGACCGGGGGGAAGTGAGACTTCATTGTAGTGCAGATTTCCTTTGCAAGCTTGCTTGGTTGGCCAAAAAGGGCGTATGCGTTTTTTCCTGAATATATTCAGGAAAAAACGCATACGCCCTTTTTGGCCAAGTGCATCATTGTGGACGTTCTGCCTCTTTTCCTATGCTTTCAATGCAATTCCAGTCTACCTCCTGAAATCGGTTTCCTGCAATTCTGCCCCGCTTTCAAGTCCTCTTGGCAGCCTTACTTCAGTCTATTTTTGGACGATAGCTGTCATTTATAACTCTGCAGGTTTGTGAATTACAGTGCCCCTGAGCTCCTTTCTTCAACTCGCTTTCTTGTGACCTGGCCGCAACACCGCAGGATGGCTTCAGGCCCTAATCTGGTTCCGGCCCGGCCTGCTGAGCCTTTGGTTAATTCCTCTTCCTGGTGGGAAATGAGAGTTAAATTTGCCCGTCCTGACACCTCCAGCTAGTCTCTCATTGGTTCTCGCTATTCCTGTTCATCTTCCGCAGAAATTGCAAACTGGGCCAAACAGGATGTTAAAGGGACTGACTCTCCAAGTGGGGAGAGTGTTAGTAAAGCGTCTGGAATGTTGCACCCGAGTACCAGGGGAGGAAAACTGAGACATATTCGAACACGTCTCCCGATCACATGGTTGATCATACTCTAGGTTCCACATGCATGTTTTAGCTGAAGGAAGAATACCTTAAACCTGGAGAGTTAAGACCCGTGTAATGGGTACCATGCAATATGACTTCAAAGGGTCTTCATTTGCTCACCGAACCTCTCCAATCCTATCACTGCTGTGTTTTTGCCCCTGTACACATGCTTGATTCTCTTTCGGAGACATAGCAATCCATAGGTTTTAAGATACTTACTAGTCAGGTACATTCTTAGGCGTTTAATATGCGGTGTTGAGTCCATTTCATTGAGCAAGGAGTAGCTCTTGTCTATTCCATATTTGACTTAAGGAACTTTATCTGTGCTCATTTCAATCTCTGGTTTTATGCAGCACCCCAACTCACCTTTACCCTTAAGCAAGCATAAGTTGGTTTTCTAAATTTGAGACCCTGTTCTGTTCTGTAATTCAGTTCCTGTGTAGCCAAGTTTACATTCCGTGTATTACTGATATCTTATGATGTTTCTTTTTCTGTGTGACTTACTTCAGTTAGAATCATCATACCTGAATCCACTCATTGTGCTGCTAAGGGCCTGATGACACAGATTTCATTGCTGAGTGATATTGCTTTGTAAGTAAATACCACAACTTCTTTATCCATTTTTCACTTTCTGCGATGTTGAACTTGTACTGTAAACGAGGTTCTTGTAAACAGAGGCGTCCCAAACTTTGGGGTGGCTGTGTCTTTTTGATTTTAATTTCCCTAAGCTATAGGACCATAAGTGGCAGTTCCCTAGGCTCTGTTGCTTTGTTTTTTAGATGTTTCAGGAAACACCATACACTTCTCCCGAGTGTCTGTTGGCAATTTACATCCCGCCCATCAGCATAACAAGGCTCCCAGTTCTCCATGGCCTGTTGCCTTTCTGGATTTTACACTTTTTTCAGATGGCCCTTTTGACCGGGGGGAAGTGAGACTTCATTGTAGTGCAGATTTCCTTTGCAAGCTTGCTTGGTTGGCCAAAAAGGGCGTATGCGTTTTTTCCTGAATATATTCAGGAAAAAACGCATACGCCCTTTTTGGCCAAGTGCATCATTGTGGACGTTCTGCCTCTTTTCCTATGCTTTCAATGCAATTCCAGTCTACCTCCTGAAATCGGTTTCCTGCAGTTCTGCCCCGCTTTCAAGTCCTCTTGGCAGCCTTACTTCAGTCTATTTTTGGACGATAGCTGTCATTTATAACTCTGCAGGTTTGTGAATTACAGTGCCCCTGAGCTCCTTTCTTCAACTCGCTTTCTTTTGAGCTGGCCGCAACACCGCAGGATGGCTTCAGGCCCTAATCTGTTTCCTGTACGGCACGCTGAGCCTTTGGTTATTTCCTCTTCCTGGTGAGAAATGAGAGTTAAATTTGCCCGTCCAGACACCTCCAGCTAGCCTCTCATTGGTTCTCGCTATTCCTGTTCATCTTCCACAGAAATTGCAAACTGGGCCAAACAGGAGGTTAAAGGCGCTGACTCTCCAAGTGGGGAGAGTGTTAGTAAAGCGTCTGGAATGTTGCACCCGAGTACCAGGGGAGGAAAACTGAGACATATTTGAACACGTCTCCCGTTCACATGGTTGATCATACTTGGGTTCCACATGCATGTTTTAGCTGAAGGAAGAATACCTTAAACCTGGAGAGTTAAGACCCGTGTAATGGGTACCATGCAATATGACTTCAAAGGGTCTTCATTTGCTCACGGAACCTCTCCAATCCTATCACTGCTGCGTTTATGCCCCTGTACACATGCTTGATTCTCTTTCGGAGACATAGCAATCCATAGGTTTTAAGATACTTACTAGTCAGGTACATTCTTAGGCGTTTAATATGCGGTGTTGAGTCCATTTCGTTGAGCAAGGAGTAGCTCTTGTCTATTCCATATTTGACTTAAGGAACTTTATCTGTGCTCATTTCAATCTCTGGTTTTATGCAGCACCCCAACTCACCTTTACCCTTAAGCAAGCATAAGTTGTTTTTCTAAATTTGAGTCCCTGTTCTGTTCTGTAATTCAGTTCCTGTGTAGCCAAGTTTACATTCCGTGTATTACTGATATCTTATGATGTTTCATTTTCTGTGTGACTTACTTCAGTTAGAATCATCATACCTGAATCCACTCATTGTGCTGCTACGGGCCTGATGACACAGATTTCATTGCTGAGTGATATTGCTTTGTAAGTAAATACCACAACTTCTTTATCCATTTTTCACTTTCTGCGATGTTGAACTTGTACTGTAAACGAGGTTCTTGTAAACAGAGGCGTCCCAAACTTTGGGGTGGCTGTGTCTTTTTGATTTTAATTTCCCTAAGCTATAGGACCATAAGTGGCAGTGCCCTAGGCTCTGTTGCTTTGTTTTTTAGATGTTTCAGGAAACACCATACACTTCTCCGGAGTGTCTGTTGGCAATTTACATCCCGCCCATCAGCATAACAAGGCTCCCAGTTCTCAATGGCCTGTTGCTTTTCTGGATTTTACACTTTTTTCAGATGGCCCTTTTGACCGGGGGGAAGTGAGACTTCATTGTAGTGCAGATTTCCTTTGCAAGCTTGCTTGGTTGGCCAAAAAGGGCATATGCGTTTTTTCCTGAATATATTCAGGAAAAAACGCATACGCCCTTTTTGGCCAAGTGCATCATTGTGGACGTTCTGCCTCTTTTCCTATGCTTTCAATGCAATTCCAGTCTGCCTCCTGAAATCGGTTTCCTGCAATTCTGCCCCCTTTCAAGTCCTCTTGGCAGCCTTACTTCAGTCTATTTTTGGACGATAGCTGTCATTTATAACTCTGCAGGTTTGTGAATTACAGTGCCCCTGAGCTCCTTTCTTCAACTCGCTTTCTTGTGACCTGGCCGCAACACCGCAGGATGGCTTCAGGCCCTAATCTGCTTCTGGCCCGGCATGCTGAGCCTTTGGTTAATTCCTCTTCCTGGTGGGAAATGAGAGTTAAATTTGCCCGTTCAGACACCTCCAGCTAGTCTCTCATTGGTTCTCGCTATTCCTGTTCATCTTCCGCAGAAATTGCAAACTGGGCCAAACAAGAGGTTAAAGGGACTGTCTCTCCAAGTCGGGAGAGTGTTAGTAAAGCGTCTGGAATGTTGCACCCGAGTACCAGGGGAGGAAAACTGAGACATATTTGAACACGTCTCCCGTTCACATGGTTGATCATACTCTGGGTTCCACATGCATGTTTTAGCTGAAGGAAGAATACCTTAAACCTGGAGAGTTGAGACCCGTGGAATGGGTACCATGCAATATGACTTCAAAGGGTCTTCATTTGCTCACCGAACCTCTCCAATCCTATCACTGCTGCGTTTATGCCCCTGTAAACACGCTTGATTCTCTTTTGGAGACATAGCAATCCATAGGTTTTAAGATACTTACTAGTCAGGTACATTCTTAGGCGTTTAATATGGGGTGTTGAGTCCATTTCGTTGAGCAAGGAGTAGCTCTTGTCTATTCCATATTTGGCTTAAGGAACTTTATCTGTGCTCATTTCAATCTCTGGTTTTATGCAGCACCCCAACTCACCTTTCCCCTTAAGCAAGCATAAGTTGGTTTTCTAAATTTGAGACCCTGTTCTGTTTTGGAATGCAGTTCCTGTGTAGCCAAGTTTACATTCCGTGTATTAGTGATATCTTATGATGTTTCTTTTTCTGTGTGACTTATTTCAGTTAGAATCATCATACCTGAATCCACTCATTATGCTGCTACGGGCCTGATGACATAGATTTCATTGCTGAGTGATACTGCATTGTACGTAAGTACCACAAGTTCTTTATCCATTTTTCACTTTCTGTGATATTGAACTTGTACGGTAAACGAGGTTCTTGTAAACGGAGGCGTCCCAAACTTTGGGGTGGCTGTGTCTTTTTGATTTTAATTTCCCTAAGCTATAGGACCATAAGTGGAAGTGCCCTAGGCTCTGTTGCTTTGTTTTTTAGATGTTTCAGGAAACACCATACACTTCTCCCGAGTGTCTGTTGGCAATTTACATCCCGCCCATCAGCATAACAAGGCTCCCAGTTCTCCATGGCCTGTCCTGCCTTTCTGGATTTTACACTTTTTTCAGATGGCCCTTTTGACCGGGGGGAAGTGAGACTTCATTGTAGTGCAGATTTCCTTTGCAAGCTTGCTTGGTTGGCCAAAAAGGGCGTATGCGTTTTTTCCTGAATATATTCAGGAAAAAACGCATACGCCCTTTTTGGCCAAGTGCATCATTGTGGACGTTCTGCCTCTTTTCCTATGCTTTCAATGCAATTCCAGTCTACCTCCTGAAATCGGTTTCCTGCAATTCTGCCCCGCTTTCAAGTCCTCTTGGCAGCCTTACTTCAGTCTATTTTTGGACGATAGCTGTCATTTATAACTCTGCAGGTTTGTGAATTACAGTGCCCCTGAGCTCCTTTCTTCAACTCGCTTTCTTTTGAGCTGGCCGCAACACCGCAGGATGGCTTCAGGCCCTAATCTGGTTCCGGTACGGCACGCTGAGCCTTTGGTTATTTCCTCTTCCTGGTGGGAAATGAGAGTTAAATTTGCCCGTCCAGACACCTCCAGCTAGCCTCTCATTGGTTCTCGCTATTCCTGTTCATCTTCCGCAGAAATTGCAAGCTGGGCCAAACAGGAGGTTAAAGGCGCTGACTCTCCAAGTGGGGAGAGTGTTAGTAAAGCATCTGGAATGTTGCACCCGAGTACCAGGGGAGGAAAACTGAGACATATTTGAACACGTCTCCCGTTCACATGGTTGATCATACTTGGGTTCCACATGCATGTTTTAGCTGAAGGAAGAATACCTTAAACCTGGAGAGTTGAGACCCGTGTAATGGGTACCATGCAATATGACTTCAAAGGGTCTTCATTTGCTCACCGAACCTCTCCAATCCTATCACTGCTGCGTTTATGCCCCTGTACACATGCTTGATTCTCTTTTGGAGACATAGCAATCCATAGGTTTTACGATACTTACTAGTCAGGTACATTCTTAGGCGTTTAATATGCGGTGTTGAGTCCATTTCGTTGAGCAAGGAGTAGCTCTTGTCTATTCCATATTTGGCTTAAGGAACTTTATCTGTGCTCATTTCAATCTCTGGTTTTATGCAACACCCCAACTCACCTTTACCCTTAAGCAAGCATAAGTTGGTTTTCTAAATTTGAGACCCTGTTCTGTTCTGTAATTCAGTTCCTGTGTAGCCAAGTTTACATTCCGTGTATTACTGATATCTTATGATGTTTCTTTTTCTGTGTGACTTATTTCAGTTAGAATCATCATACCTGAATCCACTCATAGTGCTGCTAAGGGCCTGATGACATAGATTTCATTGCTGAGTGATATTGCTTTGTAAGTGAATACCACAACTTCTTTATCCATTTTTCACTTTCTGCGATGTTGAACTTGTACTGTAAACGAGGTTCTTGTAAACAGAGGCGTCCCAAACTTTTGGGTGGCTGTGTCTTTTTGATTTTAATTTCCCTAATCTATAGGAGCATAAGTGGAAGTGCCCTAGGCTCTGTTGCTTTGTTTTTTAGATGTTTCAGGAAACACCATACACTTCTCCCGAGTGTCTGTTGGCAATTTACATCCCGCCCATCAGCATAACAAGGCTCCCAGTTCTCCATGGCCTGTCCTGCCTTTCTGGATTTTACACTTTTTTCAGATGGCCCTTTTGACCGGGGGGAAGTGAGACTTCATTGTAGTGCAGATTTCCTTTGCAAGCTTGCTTGGTTGGCCAAAAAGGGCGTATGCGTTTTTTCCTGAATATATTCAGGAAAAAACGCATACGCCCTTTTTGGCCAAGTGCATCATTGTGGACGTTCTGCCTCTTTTCCTATGCTTTCAATGCAATTCCAGTCTACCTCCTGAAATCGGTTTCCTGCAATTCTGCCCCGCTTTCAAGTCCTCTTGGCAGCCTTACTTCAGTCTATTTTTGGACGATAGCTGTCATTTATAACTCTGCAGGTTTGTGAATTACAGTGCCCCTGAGCTCCTTTCTTCAACTCGCTTTCTTGTGACCTGGCCGCAACACCGCAGGATGGCTTCAGGCCCTAATCTGGTTCCGGCACGGCACGCTGAGCCTTTGGTTATTTCCTCTTCCTGGTGGGAAATGAGAGTTAAATTTGCCCGTCCAGACACCTCCAGCTAGCCTCTCATTGGTTCTCGCTATTCCTGTTCATCTTCCGCAGAAATTGCAAACTGGGCCAAACAGGAGGTTAAAGGGACTGACTCTCCAAGTGGGGAGAGTGTTAGTAAAGCGTCTGGAATGTTGCACCCGAGTACCAGGGGAGGAAAACTGAGACTTATTTGAACACGTCTCCCATTCACATGGTTGATCATACTCTGGGTTCCACATGCATGTTTTAGCTGAAGGAAGAATACCTTAAACCTGGAGAGTTGAGACCCGTGGAATGGGTACCATGCAATATGACTTCAAAGGGTCTTCATTTGCTCACCGAACCTCTCCAATCCTATCACTGCTGCGTTTATGCCCCTGTAAACACGCTTGATTCTCTTTTGGAGACATAGCAATCCATAGGTTTTAAGATACTTACTAGTCAGGTACATTCTTAGGCGTTTAATATGGGGTGTTGAGTCCATTTCGTTGAGCAAGGAGTAGCTCTTGTCTATTCCATATTTGGCTTAAGGAACTTTATCTGTGCTCATTTCAATCTCTGGTTTTATGCAGCACCCCAACTCACCTTTCCCCTTAAGCAAGCATAAGTTGGTTTTCTAAATTTGAGACCCTGTTCTGTTTTGGAATGCAGTTCCTGTGTAGCCAAGTTTACATTCCGTGTATTAGTGATATCTTATGATGTTTCTTTTTCTGTGTGACTTATTTCAGTTAGAATCATCATACCTGAATCCACTCATTATGCTGCTACGGGCCTGATGACATAGATTTCATTGCTGAGTGATACTGCATTGTACGTAAGTACCACAAGTTCTTTATCCATTTTTCACTTTCTGTGATATTGAACTTGTACGGTAAACGAGGTTCTTGTAAACGGAGGCGTCCCAAACTTTGGGGTGGCTGTGTCTTTTTGATTTTAATTTCCCTAAGCTATAGGACCATAAGTGGAAGTGCCCTAGGCTCTGTTGCTTTGTTTTTTAGATGTTTCAGGAAACACCATACACTTCTCCCGAGTGTCTGTTGGCAATTTACATCCCGCCCATCAGCATAACAAGGCTCCCAGTTCTCCATGGCCTGTCCTGCCTTTCTGGATTTTACACTTTTTTCAGATGGCCCTTTTGACCGGGGGGAAGTGAGACTTCATTGTAGTGCAGATTTCCTTTGCAAGCTTGCTTGGTTGGCCAAAAAGGGCGTATGCGTTTTTTCCTGAATATATTCAGGAAAAAACGCATACGCCCTTTTTGGCCAAGTGCATCATTGTGGACGTTCTGCCTCTTTTCCTATGCTTTCAATGCAATTCCAGTCTACCTCCTGAAATCGGTTTCCTGCAATTCTGCCCCGCTTTCAAGTCCTCTTGGCAGCCTTACTTCAGTCTATTTTTGGACGATAGCTGTCATTTATAACTCTGCAGGTTTGTGAATTACAGTGCCCCTGAGCTCCTTTCTTCAACTTGCTTTCTTTTGAGCTGGCCGCAACACCGCAGGATGGCTTCAGGCCCTAATCTGGTTCCGGTACGGCACGCTGAGCCTTTGGTTATTTCCTCTTCCTGGTGGGAAATGAGAGTTAAATTTGCCCGTCCAGACACCTCCAGCTAGCCTCTCATTGGTTCTCGCTATTCCTGTTCATCTTCCGCAGAAATTGCAAACTGGGCCAAACAGGAGGTTAAAGGCGCTGACTCTCCAAGTGGGGAGAGTGTTAGTAAAGTGTCTGGAATGTTGCACCCGAGTACCAGGGGAGGAAAACTGAGACATATTTGAACACGTCTCCCGTTCACATGGTTGATCATACTTGGGTTCCACATGCATGTTTTAGCTGAAGGAAGAATACCTTAAACCTGGAGAGTTGAGACCCGTGTAATGGGTACCATGCAATATGACTTCAAAGGGTCTTCATTTGCTCACCGAACCTCTCCAATCCTATCACTGCTGCGTTTATGCCCCTGTACACATGCTTGATTCTCTTTTGGAGACATAGCAATCCATAGGTTTTAAGATACTTACTAGTCAGGTACATTCTTAGGCGTTTAATATGCGGTGTTGAGTCCATTTCATTGAGCAAGGAGTAGCTCTTGTCTATTCCATATTTGGCTTAAGGAACTTTATCTGTGCTCATTTCAATCTCTGGTTTTATGCAACACCCCAACTCACCTTTACCCTTAAGCAAGCATAAGTTGGTTTTCTAAATTTGAGACCCTGTTCTGTTCTGTAATTCAGTTCCTGTGTAGCCAAGTTTACATTCCGTGTATTACTGATATCTTATGATGTTTCTTTTTCTGTGTGACTTATTTCAGTTAGAATCATCATACCTGAATCCACTCATAGTGCTGCTAAGGGCCTGATGACATAGATTTCATTGCTGAGTGATATTGCTTTGTAAGTGAATACCACAACTTCTTTATCCATTTTTCACTTTCTGCGATGTTGAACTTGTACTGTAAACGAGGTTCTTGTAAACAGAGGCGTCCCAAACTTTGGGGTGGCTGTGTCTTTTTGATTTTAATTTCCCTAAGCTATAGGAGCATAAGTGGAACTGCCCTAGGCTCTGTTGCTTTGTTTTTTAGATGTTTCAGGAAACACCATACACTTCTCCCGAGTGTCTGTTGGCAATTTACATCCCGCCCATCAGCATAACAAGGCTCCCAGTTCTCCATGGCCTGTCCTGCCTTTCTGGATTTTACACTTTTTTCAGATGGCCCTTTTGACCGGGGGGAAGTGAGACTTCATTGTAGTGCAGATTTCCTTTGCAAGCTTGCTTGGTTGGCCAAAAAGGGCGTATGCGTTTTTTCCTGAATATATTCAGGAAAAAACGCATACGCCCTTTTTGGCCAAGTGCATCATTGTGGACGTTCTGCCTCTTTTCCTATGCTTTCAATGCAATTCCAGTCTACCTCCTGAAATCGGTTTCCTGCAATTCTGCCCCGCTTTCAAGTCCTCTTGGCAGCCTTACTTCAGTCTATTTTTGGACGATAGCTGTCATTTATAACTCTGCAGGTTTGTGAATTACAGTGCCCCTGAGCTCCTTTCTTCAACTCGCTTTCTTGTGACCTGGCCGCAACACCGCAGGATGGCTTCAGGCCCTAATCTGGTTCCGGCACGGCACGCTGAGCCTTTGGTTATTTCCTCTTCCTGGTGGGAAATGAGAGTTAAATTTGCCCGTCCAGACACCTCCAGCTAGCCTCTCATTGGTTCTCGCTATTCCTGTTCATCTTCCGCAGAAATTGCAAACTGGGCCAAACAGGAGGTTAAAGGGACTGACTCTCCAAGTGGGGAGAGTGTTAGTAAAGCGTCTGGAATGTTGCACCCGAGTACCAGGGGAGGAAAACTGAGACATATTTGAACACGTCTCCCGTTCACATGGTTGATCATACTCTGGGTTCCACATGCATGTTTTAGCTGAAGGAAGAATACCTTAAACCTGGGTAGTTGAAACCCGTGGAATGGGTACCATGCAATATGACTTCAAAGGGTCTTCATTTGCTCACCGAACCTCTCCAATCCTATCACTGCTGCGTTTATGCCCCTGTACACATGCTTGATTCTCTTTCGGAGACATAGCAATCCATAGGTTTTAAGATACTTAGTAGTCAGGTACATTCTTAGGCGTTTAATATGGGGTGTTGAGTCCATTTCGTTGAGCAAGGAGTAGCTCTTGTCTATTCCATATTTGGCTTAAGGAACTTTATCTGTGCTCATTTCAATCTCTGGTTTTATGCAGCACCCCAACTCACCTTTACCCTTAAGCAAGCATAAGTTGTTTTTCTAAATTTGAGACCCTGTTCTGTTCTGTAATTCAGTTCCTGTGTAGCCAAGTTTCCATTCCGTGTATTACTGATATCTTATGATGTTTCTTTTTCTGTGTGACTTATTTCAGTTAGAATCATCATACCTGAATCCACTCATTGTGCTGCTAAGGGCCTGATGACATAGATTTCATTGCTGAGTGATATTGCTTTGTAAGTGAATACCACAACTTCTTTATCCATTTTTCACTTTCTGCGATGTTGAACTTGTACTGTAAACGAGGTTCTTGTAAACAGAGCCGTTCCAAACTTTGGGGTGGCTGTGTCTTTTTGATTTTAATTTCCCTAAGCTATAGGACCATAAGTGGAAGTGCCCTAGGCTCTGTTGCTTTGTTTTTTAGATGTTTCAGGAAACACCATACACTTCTCCCAAGTGTCTGTTGGCAATTTACATCCCGCCCATCAGCATAACAAGGCTACCAGTTCTCAAAGGCCTGTTGCCTTTCTGGATTTTACACTTTTTTCAGATGGCCCTTTTGACCGGGGGGAAGTGAGACTTCATTGTAGTGTAGATTTCCTTTGCAAGCTTGCTTGGTTGGCCAAAAAGGGCGTATGCGTTTTTTCCTGAATATATTCAGGAAAAAACGCATATGCCCTTTTTGGCCAAGTGCATCATTGTGGACGTTCTGCCTCTTTTCCTATGCTTTCAATGCAATTGCAGTCTACCTCCTGAAATCGGTTTCCTGCAATTCTGCCCCGCTTTCAAGTCCTCTTGGCAGCCTTACTTCAGTCTATTTTTGGACGATAGCTGTCATTTATAACTCTGCAGGTTTGTGAATTACAGTGCCCCTGAGCTCCTTTCTTCAACTCGCTTTCTTGTGACCTGGCCGCAACACCGCAGGATGGCTTCAGGCCCTAATCTGGTTCCGGCACGGCACACTGAGCCTTTGGTTATTTCCTCTTCCTGGTGGGAAATGAGAGTTAAATTTGCCCGTCCAGACACCTCCAGCTAGTCTCTCATTGGTTCTCGCTATTCCTGTTCATCTTCCGCAGAAATTGCAAACTGGGCCAAACAGGAGGTTAAAGGCGCTGACTCTCCAAGTGGGGAGAGTGTTAGTAAAGCGTCTGGAATGTTGCACCCGAGTACCAGGGGAGGAAAACTGAGACATATTTGAACACGTCTCCCGTTCAAATGGTTGATCATACTTGGGTTCCACATGCATGTTTTAGCTGAAGGAAGAATACCTTAAACCTGGAGAGTTGAGACCCGTGTAATGGGTACCATGCAATATGACTTCAAAGGGTCTTCATTTGCTCACCGAACCTCTCCAATCCTATCACTGCTGCGTTTATGCCCCTGTACACATGCTTGATTCTCTTTCGGAGACATAGCAATCCATAGGTTTTAAAATACTTACTAGTCAGGTACATTCTTAGGCGTTTAATATGCGGTGTTGAGTCCATTTCGTTGAGCAAGGAGTAGCTCTTGTCTATTCCATATTTGGCTTAAGGAACTTTATCTGTGCTCATTTCAATCTCTGGTTTTATGCAGCACCCCAACTCACCTTTACCCTTAAGCAAGCATAAGTTGTTTTTCTAAATTTGAGACCCCGTTCTGTTCTGTAATTCAGTTCCTGTGTAGCCAAGTTTCCATTCCGTGTATTACTGATATCTTATGATGTTTCTTTTTCTGTGTGACTTATTTCAGTTAGAATCATCATACCTGAATCCACTCATTGTGCTGCTAAGGGCCTGATGACATAGATTTCATTGCTGAGTGATATTGCTTTGTAAGTGAATACCACAACTTCTTTATCCATTTTTCACTTTCTGCGATGTTGAACTTGTACTGTAAACGAGGTTCTTGTAAACAGAGCCGTTCCAAACTTTGGGGTGGCTGTGTCTTTTTGATTTTAATTTCCCTAAGCTATAGGACCATAAGTGGAAGTGCCCTAGGCTCTGTTGCTTTGTTTTTTAGATGTTTCAGGAAACACCATACACTTCTCCCCAGTGTCTGTTGGCAATTTACATCCCGCCCATCAGCATAACAAGGCTCCCAGTTCTCAATGGCCTGTTGCCTTTCTGGATTTTACACTTTTTTCAGATGGCCCTTTTGACCGGGGGGAAGTGAGACTTCATTGTAGTGCAGATTTCCTTTGCAAGCTTGCTTGGTTGGCCAAAAAGGGCGTATGCGTTTTTTCCTGAATATATTCAGGAAAAAACGCATACGCCCTTTTTGGCCAAGTGCATCATTGTGGACGTTCTGCCTCTTTTCCTATGCTTTCAATGCAATTCCAGTCTACCTCCTGAAATCGGTTTCCTGCAATTCTGCCCCGCTTTCAAGTCCTCTTGGCAGCCTTACTTCAGTCTATTTTTGGACGATAGCTGTCATTTATAACTCTGCAGGTTTGTGAATTACAGTGCCCCTGAGCTCCTTTCTTCAACTCGCTTTCTTGTGACCTGGCCGCAACACCGCAGGATGGCTTCAGGCCCTAATCTGGTTCCGGCACGGCACGCTGAGCCTTTGGTTATTTCCTCTTCCTGGTGGGAAATGAGAGTTAAATTTGCCCGTCCAGACACCTCCAGCTAGTCTCTCATTGGTTCTCGCTATTCCTGTTCATCTTCCGCAGAAATTGCAAACTGGGCCAAACAGGAGGTTAAAGGCGCTGACTCTCCAAGTGGGGAGAGTGTTAGTAAAGCGTCTGGAATGTTGCACCCGAGTACCAGGGGAGGAAAACTGAGACATATTTGAACACGTCTCCCGTTCAAATGGTTGATCATACTTGGGTTCCACATGCATGTTTTAGCTGAAGGAAGAATACCTTAAACCTGGAGAGTTGAGACCCGTGGAATGGGTACCATGCAATATGACTTCAAAGGGTCTTCATTTGCTCACCGAACCTCTCCAATCCTATCACTGCTGCGTTTATGCCCCTGTACACATGCTTGATTCTCTTTCGGAGACATAGCAATCCATAGGTTTTAAGATACTTACTAGTCAGGTACATTCTTAGGCGTTTAATATGCGGTGTTGAGTCCATTTCGTTGAGCAAGGAGTAGCTCTTGTCTATTCCATATTTGGCTTAAGGAACTTTATCTGTGCTCATTTCAATCTCTGGTTTTATGCAGCACCCCAACTCACCTTTACCCTTAAGCAAGCATAAGTTGTTTTTCTAAATTTGAGACCCCGTTCTGTTCTGTAATTCAGTTCCTGTGTAGCCAAGTTTCCATTCCGTGTATTACTGATATCTTATGATGTTTCTTTTTCTGTGTGACTTATTTCAGTTAGAATCATCATACCTGAATCCACTCATTGTGCTGCTAAGGGCCTGATGACATAGATTTCATTGCTGAGTGATATTGCTTTGTAAGTGAATACCACAACTTCTTTATCCATTTTTCACTTTCTGCGATGTTGAACTTGTACTGTAAACGAGGTTCTTGTAAACAGAGCCGTTCCAAACTTTGGGGTGGCTGTGTCTTTTTGATTTTAATTTCCCTAAGCTATAGGACCATAAGTGGAAGTGCCCTAGGCTCTGTTGCTTTGTTTTTTAGATGTTTCAGGAAACACCATACACTTCTCCCCAGTGTCTGTTGGCAATTTACATCCCGCCCATCAGCATAACAAGGCTCCCAGTTCTCAATGGCCTGTTGCCTTTCTGGATTTTACACTTTTTTCAGATGGCCCTTTTGACCGGGGGGAAGTGAGACTTCATTGTAGTGCAGATTTCCTTTGCAAGCTTGCTTGGTTGGCCAAAAAGGGCGTATGCGTTTTTTCCTGAATATATTCAGGAAAAAACGCATACGCCCTTTTTGGCCAAGTGCATCATTGTGGACGTTCTGCCTCTTTTCCTATGCTTTCAATGCAATTCCAGTCTACCTCCTGAAATCGGTTTCCTGCAATTCTGCCCCGCTTTCAAGTCCTCTTGGCAGCCTTACTTCAGTCTATTTTTGGACGATAGCTGTCATTTATAACTCTGCAGGTTTGTGAATTACAGTGCCCCTGAGCTCCTTTCTTCAACTCGCTTTCTTGTGACCTGGCCGCAACACCGCAGGATGGCTTCAGGCCCTAATCTGGTTCCGGCACGGCACGCTGAGCCTTTGGTTATTTCCTCTTCCTGGTGGGAAATGAGAGTTAAATTTGCCCGTCCAGAAACCTCCAGCTAGTCTCTCATTGGTTCTCGCTATTCCTGTTCATCTTCCGCAGAAATTGCAAACTGGGCCAAACAGGAGGTTAAAGGCGCTGACTCTCCAAGTGGGGAGAGTGTTAGTAAAGCGTCTGGAATGTTGCACCCGAGTACCAGGGGAGGAAAACTGAGACATATTTGAACACGTCTCCCGTTCACATGGTTGATCATACTTGGGTTCCACATGCATGTTTTAGCTGAAGGAAGAATACCTTAAACCTGGAGAGTTAAGACCCGTGTAATGGGTACCATGCAATATGACTTCAAAGGGTCTTCATTTGCTCACCGAACCTCTCCAATCCTATCACTGCTGCGTTTATGCCCCTGTACACATGCTTGATTCTCTTTCGGAGACATAGCAATCCATAGGTTTTAAGATACTTACTAGTCAGGTACATTCTTAGGCGTTTAATATGCGGTGTTGAGTCCATTTCGTTGAGCAAGGAGTAGCTCTTGTCTATTCCATATTTGACTTAAGGAACTTTATCTGTGCTCATTTCAATCTCTGGTTTTATGCAGCACCCCAACTCACCTTTACCCTTAAGCAAGCATAAGTTGGTTTTCTAAATTTGAGACCCTGTTCTGTTCTGTAATTCAGTTCCTGTGTAGCCAAGTTTACATTCCGTGTATTAGTGATATCTTATGATGTTTCTTTTTCTGTGTGACTTATTTCAGTTAGAATCATCATACCTGAATCCACTCATTGTGCTGCTAAGGGCCTGATGACACAGATTTCATTGCTGAGTGATATTGCTTTGTAAGTAAATACCACAACTTCTTTATCCATTTTTCACTTTCTGCGATGTTGAACTTGTACTGTAAACGAGGTTCTTGTAAACAGAGCCGTTCCAAACTTTGGGGTGGCTGTGTCTTTTTGATTTTAATTTCCCTAAGCTATAGGACCATAAGTGGAAGTGCCCTAGGTTCTGTTGCTTTGTTTTTTAGATGTTTCAGGAAACACCATACACTTCTCCCGAGTGGTTGTTGGCAGTTTACATCCCGCCCATCAGCATAACAAGGCTCCCAGTTCTCCATGGCCTGTCCTGCCTTTCTGGATTTTACACTTTTTTCAGATGGCCCTTTTGACCGGGGGGAAGTGAGACTTCATTGTAGTGCAGATTTCCTTTGCAAGCTTGCTTGGTTGGCCAAAAAGGGCGTATGCGTTTTTTCCTGAATATATTCAGGAAAAAACGCATACGCCCTTTTTGGCCAAGTGCATCATTGTGGACGTTCTGCCTCTTTTCCTATGCTTTCAATGCAATTCCAGTCTACCTCCTGAAATCGGTTTCCTGCAATTCTGCCCCGCTTTCAAGTCCTCTTGGCAGCCTTACTTCAGTCTATTTTTGGACGATAGCTGTCATTTATAACTCTGCAGGTTTGTGAATTACAGTGCCCCTGAGCTGCGTTGTTCAACTCGCTTTCTTTTGAGCTGGCCGTAACACCGCAGGATGGCTTCAGGCCCTAATCTGGTTCCGGTACGGCACGCTGAGCCTTTGGTTATTTCCTCTTCCTGGTGGGAAATGAGAGTTAAATTTGCCCGTCCAGACACCTCCAGCTAGCCTCTCATTGGTTCTCGCTATTCCTGTTCATCTTCCTCAGAAATTGCAAACTGGGCCAAACAGGAGGTTAAAGGCGCTGACTCTCCAAGTGGGGAGAGTGTTAGTAAAGCATCTGGAATGTTGCACCCGAGTACCAGGGGAGGAAAACTGAGACATATTTGAACACGTCTCCCGTTCACATGGTTGATCATAGTTGGGTTCCACATGCATGTTTTAGCTGAAGGTAGAATACCTTAAACCTGGAGAGTTAAGACCCGTGTAATGGGTACCATGCAATATGAATTCAAAGGGTCTTCATTTGCTCACCGAACCTCTCCAATCCTATCACTGCTGTGTTTATGCCCCTGTACACATGCTTGATTCTCTTTCGGAGACATAGCAATCCATAGGTTTTAAGATACTTACTAGTCAGGTACATTCTTAGGCGTTTAATATGCGGTGTTGAGTCCATTTCATTGAGCAGGAGTAGCTCTTGTCTATTCCATATTTGACTTAAGGAACTTTATCTGTGCTCATTTCAATCTCTGGTTTTATGCAGCACCCCAACTCACCTTTACCCTTAAGCAAGCATAAGTTGGTTTTCTAAATTTGAGACCCTGTTCTGTTCTGTAATTCAGTTCCTGTGTAGCCAAGTTTACATTCCGTGTATTACTGATATCTTATGATGTTTCTTTTTCTGTGTGACTTACTTCAGTTAGAATCATCATACCTGAATCCACTCATTGTGCTGCTAAGGGCCTGATGACACAGATTTCATTGCTGAGTGATATTGCTTTGTAAGTAAATACCACAACTTCTTTATCCATTTTTCACTTTCTGCGATGTTGAACTTGTACTGTAAACGAGGTTCTTGTAAACAGAGTCGTTCCAAACTTTGGGGTGGCTGTGTCTTTTTGATTTTAATTTCCCTAAGCTATAGGACCATAAGTGGAAGTGCCCTAGGTTCTGTTGCTTTGTTTTTTAGATGTTTCAGGAAACACCATACACTTCTCCCGAGTGGTTGTTGGCAATTTACATCCCGCCCATCAGCATAACAAGGCTCCCAGTTCTCCATGGCCTGTCCTGCCTTTCTGGATTTTACACTTTTTTCAGATGGCCCTTTTGACCGGGGGGAAGTGAGACTTCATTGTAGTGCAGATTTCCTTTGCAAGCTTGCTTGGTTGGCCAAAAAGGGCGTATGCGTTTTTTCCTGAATATATTCAGGAAAAAACGCATACGCCCTTTTTGGCCAAGTGCATCATTGTGGACGTTCTGCCTCTTTTCCTATGCTTTCAATGCAATTCCAGTCTACCTCCTGAAATCGGTTTCCTGCAATTCTGCCCCGCTTTCAAGTCCTCTTGGCAGCCTTACTTCAGTCTATTTTTGGACGATAGCTGTCATTTATAACTCTGCAGGTTTGTGAATTACAGTGCCCCTGAGCTGCTTTGTTCAACTCGCTTTCTTTTGAGCTGGCCGCAACACCGCAGGATGGCTTCAGGCCCTAATCTGGTTCCGGTACGGCACGCTGAGCCTTTGGTTATTTCCTCTTCCTGGTGGGAAATGAGAGTTAAATTTGCCCGTCCAGACACCTCCAGCTAGCCTCTCATTGGTTCTCGCTATTCCTGTTCATCTTCCTCAGAAATTGCAAACTGGGCCAAACAGGAGGTTAAAGGCGCTGACTCTCCAAGTGGGGAGAGTGTTAGTAAAGCGTCTGGAATGTTGCACCCGAGTACCAGGGGAGGAAAACTGAGACATATTTGAACACGTCTCCCGTTCACATGGTTGATCATACTTGGGTTCCACATGCATGTTTTAGCTGAAGGAAGAATACCTTAAACCTGGAGAGTTGAGACCCGTGTAATGGGTACCATGCAATATGACTTCAAAGGGTCTTCATTTGCTCACCGAACCTCTCCAATCCTATCACTGCTGCGTTTATGCCCCTGTACACATGCTTGATTCTCTTTCGGAGACATAGCAATCCATAGGTTTTAAGATACTTACAAGTCAGGTACATTCTTAGGCGTTTAATATGCGGTGTTGAGTCCATTTCGTTGAGCAAGGAGTAGCTCTTGTCTATTCCATATTTGGCTTAAGGAACTTTATCTGTGCTCATTTCAATCTCTGGTTTTATGCAGCACCCCAACTCACCTTTACCCTTAAGCAAGCATAAGTTGGTTTTCTAAATTTGAGACCCTGTTCTGTTCTGTAATTCAGTTCCTGTGTAGCCAAGTTTACATTCCGTGTATTACTGATATCTTATGATGTTTCTTTTTCTGTGTGACTTACTTCAGTTAGAATCATCATACCTGAATCCACTCATTGTGCTGCTAAGGGCCTGATGACACAGATTTCATTGCTGAGTGATATTGCTTTGTAAGTAAATACCACAACTTCTTTATCCATTTTTCACTTTCTGCGATGTTGAACTTGTACTGTAAACGAGGTTCTTGTAAACAGAGCCTTTCCAAACTTTGGGGTGGCTGTGTCTTTTGGATTTTAATTTCCCTAAGCTATAGGACCATAAGTGGAAGTGCCCTAGGTTCTGTTGCTTTGTTTTTTAGATGTTTCAGGAAACACCATACACTTCTCCCGAGTGGTTGTTGGCAATTTACATCCCGCCCATCAGCATAACAAGGCTCCCAGTTCTCCATGGCCTGTCCTGCCTTTCTGGATTTTACACTTTTTTCAGATGGCCCTTTTGACCGGGGGGAAGTGAGACTTCATTGTAGTGCAGATTTCCTTTGCAAGCTTGCTTGGTTGGCCAAAAAGGGCATATGCGTTTTTTCCTGAATATATTCAGGAAAAAACGCATACGCCCTTTTTGGCCAAGTGCATCATTGTGGACGTTCTGCCTCTTTTCCTATGCTTTCAATGCAATTCCAGTCTACCTCCTGAAATCGGTTTCCTGCAATTCTGCCCCGCTTTCAAGTCCTCTTGGCAGCCTTACTTCAGTCTATTTTTGGACGATAGCTGTCATTTATAACTCTGCAGGTTTGTGAATTACAGTGCCCCTGAGCTGCTTTGTTCAACTCGCTTTCTTTTGAGCTGGCCGCAACACCGCAGGATGGCTTCAGGCCCTAATCTGGTTCCGGTACGGCACGCTGAGCCTTTGGTTATTTCCTCTTCCTGGTGGGAAATGAGAGTTAAATTTGCCCGTCCAGACACCTCCAGCTAGCCTCTCATTGGTTCTCGCTATTCCTGTTCATCTTCCTCAGAAATTGCAAACTGGGCCAAACAGGAGGTTAAAGGCGTTGACTCTCCAAGTGGG
Source organism: Delphinus delphis (assembly GCF_949987515.2). Taxonomy (NCBI): domain Eukaryota; kingdom Metazoa; phylum Chordata; class Mammalia; order Artiodactyla; family Delphinidae; genus Delphinus; species Delphinus delphis. The sequence goes on from NW_027192772.1 coordinate 578,298, forward strand.
GAGAGTGTTAGTAAAGCGTTTGGAATGTTGCACCCGAGTACCAGGGGAGGAAAACTGAGACATATTTGAACACGTCTCCCATTCACATGGTTGATCATACTTGGGTTCCACATGCATGTTTTAGCTGAAGGAAGAATACCTTAAACCTGGAGAGTTGAGACCCGTGTAATGGGTACCATGCAATATGACTTCAAAGGGTCTTCATTTGCTCACCGAACCTCTCCAATCCTATCACTGCTGCGTTTATGCCCCTGTACACATGCTTGATTCTCTTTTGGAGACATAGCAATCCATAGGTTTTACGATACTTACTAGTCAGGTACATTCTTAGGCGTTTAATATGCGGTGTTGAGTCCATTTCGTTGAGCAAGGAGTAGCTCTTGTCTATTCCATATTTGACTTAAGGAACTTTATCTGTGCTCATTTCAATCTCTGGTTTTATGCAGCACCCCAACTCACCTTTACCCTTAAGCAAGCATAAGTTGGTTTTCTAAATTTGAGACCCTGTTCTGTTCTGTAATTCAGTTCCTGTGTAGCCAAGTTTACATTCCGTGTATTACTGATATCTTATGATGTTTCTTTTTCTGTGTGACTTAGTTCAGTTAGAATCATCATACCTGAATCCACTCATTGTGATGCTAAGGGCCTGATGACATAGATTTCATTGCTGAGTGATATTGCTTTGTAAGTAAATACCACAACTTTATCCATTTTTCACTTTCTGCGATGTTGAACTTGTACGGTAAACGAGGTTCTTGTAAACAGAGGCGTCCCAAACTTTGGGGTGGCTGTGTCTTTTTGATTTTAATTTCCCTAAGCTATAGGACAATAAGTGGCTTTTCCCTAGGTTCTGTTGCTTTGTTTTTTAGATGTTTCAGGAAACACCATACACTTCTCCCGAGTGGTTGTTGGCAATTTACATCCCGCCCATCAGCATAACAAGGCTCCCAGTTCTCCATGGCCTGTCCTGCCTTTCTGGATTTTACACTTTTTTCAGATGGCCCTTTTGACCGGGGGGAAGTGAGACTTCATTGTAGTGCAGATTTCCTTTCCAAGCTTGCTTGGTTGGCCAAAAAGGGCGTATGCGTTTTTTCCTGAATATATTCAGGAAAAAACGCATACGCCCTTTTTGGCCAAGTGCATCATTGTGGACGTTCTGCCTCTTTTCCTATGCTTTCAATGCAATTCCAGTCTACCTCCTGAAATCGGTTTCCTGCAATTCTGCCCCGCTTTCAAGTCCTCTTGGCAGCCTTACTTCAGTCTATTTTTGGACGATAGCTGTCATTTATAACTCTGCAGGTTTGTGAATTACAGTGCCCCTGAGCTCCTTTCTTCAACTCGCTTTCTTTTGAGCTGGCCGCAACACCGCAGGATGGCTTCAGGCCCTAATCTGGTTCCGGTACGGCACGCTGAGCCTTTGGTTATTTCCTCTTCCTGGTGGGAAATGAGAGTTAAATTTGCCCGTCCAGACACCTCCAGCTAGCCTCTCATTGGTTCTCGCTATTCCTGTTCATCTTCCTCAGAAATTGCAAACTGGGCCAAACAGGAGGTTAAAGGGACTGACTCTCCAAGTGGGGAGAGTGTTAGTAAAGCGTCTGGAATGTTGCACCCGAGTACCAGGGGAGGAAAACTGAGACATATTTGAACACGTCTCCCGTTCACATGGTTGATCATACTTGGGTTCCACATGCATGTTTTAGCTGAAGGAAGAATACCTTAAACCTGGAGAGTTAAGACCCGTGTAATGGGTACCATGCAATATGACTTCAAAGGGTCTTCATTTGCTCACCGAACCTCTCCAATCCTATCACTGCTGCGTTTATGCCCCTGTACACACGCTTGATTCTCTTTTGGAGACATAGCAATCCATAGGTTTTAAGATACTTACTAGTCAGGTACATTCTTAGGCGTTTAATATGCGGTGTTGAGTCCATTTCATTGAGCAAGGAGTAGCTCTTGTCTATTCCATATTTGGCTTAAGGAACTTTATCTGTGCTCATTTCAATCTCTGGTTTTATGCAGCACCCCAACTCACCTTTACCCTTAAGCAAGCATAAGTTGGTTTTCTAAATTTGAGACCCTGTTCTGTTCTGTAATTCAGTTCCTGTGTAGCCAAGTTTACATTCCGTGTATTACTGATATCTTATGATGTTTCTTTTTCTGTGTGACTTACTTCAGTTAGAATCATCATACCTGAATCCACTCATTGTGCTGCTAAGGGCCTGATGACACAGATTTCATTGCTGAGTGATATTGCTTTGTAAGTAAATACCACAACTTCTTTATCCATTTTTCACTTTCTGCGATGTTGAACTTGTACTGTAAACGAGGTTCTTGTAAACAGAGCCGTTCCAAACTTTGGGGTGGCTGTGTCTTTTTGATTTTAATTTCCCTAAGCTATAGGACCATAAGTGGAAGTGCCCTAGGTTCTGTTGCTTTGTTTTTTAGATGTTTCAGGAAACACCATACACTTCTCCCGAGTGGTTGTTGGCAATTTACATCCCGCCCATCAGCATAACAAGGCTCCCAGTTCTCCATGGCCTGTCCTGCCTTTCTGGATTTTACACTTTTTTCAGATGGCCCTTTTGACCGGGGGGAAGTGAGACTTCATTGTAGTGCAGATTTCCTTTGCAAGCTTGCTTGGTTGGCCAAAAAGGGCGTATGCGTTTTTTCCTGAATATATTCAGGAAAAAACGCATACGCCCTTTTTGGCCAAGTGCATCATTGTGGACGTTCTGCCTCTTTTCCTATGCTTTCAATGCAATTCCAGTCTACCTCCTGAAATCGGTTTCCTGCAATTCTGCCCCGCTTTCAAGTCCTCTTGGCAGCCTTACTTCAGTCTATTTTTGGACGATAGCTGTCATTTATAACTCTGCAGGTTTGTGAATTACAGTGCCCCTGAGCTCCTTTCTTCAACTCGCTTTCTTTTGAGCTGGCCGCAACACCGCAGGATGGCTTCAGGCCCTAATCTGGTTCCGGTACGGCACGCTGAGCCTTTGGTTAATTCCTCTTCCTGGTGGGAAATGAGAGTTAAATTTGCCCGTTCAGACACCTCCAGCTAGTCTCTCATTGGTTCTCGCTATTCCTGTTCATCTTCCGCAGAAATTGCAAACTGGGCCAAACAGGAGGTTAAAGGGACTGACTCTCCAAGTCGGGAGAGTGTTAGTAAAGCGTCTGGAATGTTGCACCCGAGTACCAGGGGAGGAAAACTGAGACATATTTGAACACGTCTCCCGTTCACATGGTTGATCATACTCTGGGTTCCACATGCATGTTTTAGCTGAAGGAAGAATACCTTAAACCTGGAGAGTTGAGACCCGTGGAATGGGTACCATGCAATATGACTTCAAAGGGTCTTCATTTGCTCACCAAACCTCTCCAATCCTATCACTGCTGCGTTTATGCCCCTGTACACACGCTTGATTCTCTTTTGGAGACATAGCAATCCATAGGTTTTAAGATACTTACTAGTCAGGTACATTCTTAGGCGTTTAATATGCGGTGTTGAGTCCATTTCATTGAGCAAGGAGTAGCTCTTGTCTATTCCATATTTGGCTTAAGGAACTTTATCTGTGCTCATTTCAATCTCTGGTTTTATGCAGCACCCCAACTCACCTTTACCCTTAAGCAAGCATAAGTTGGTTTTCTAAATTTGAGACCCTGTTCTGTTCTGTAATTCAGTTCCTGTGTAGCCAAGTTTACATTCCGTGTATTACTGATATCTTATGATGTTTCTTTTTCTGTGTGACTTACTTCAGTTAGAATCATCATACCTGAATCCACTCATTGTGCTGCTAAGGGCCTGATGACACAGATTTCATTGCTGAGTGATATTGCTTTGTAAGTAAATACCACAACTTCTTTATCCATGTTTCACTTTCTGCGATGTTGAACTTGTACTGTAAACGAGGTTCTTGTAAACAGAGCCGTTCCAAACTTTGGGGTGGCTGTGTCTTTTTGATTTTAATTTCCCTAAGCTATAGGACCATAAGTGGAAGTGCCCTAGGTTCTGTTGCTTTGTTTTTTAGATGTTTCAGGAAACACCATACACTTCTCCCGAGTGGTTGTTGGCAATTTACATCCCGCCCATCAGCATAACAAGGCTCCCAGTTCTCCATGGCCTGTCCTGCCTTTCTGGATTTTACACTTTTTTCAGATGGCCCTTTTGACCGGGGGGAAGTGAGACTTCATTGTAGTGCAGATTTCCTTTGCAAGCTTGCTTGGTTGGCCAAAAAGGGCGTATGCGTTTTTTCCTGAATATATTCAGGAAAAAACGCATACGCCCTTTTTGGCCAAGTGCATCATTGTGGACGTTCTGCCTCTTTTCCTATGCTTTCAATGCAATTCCAGTCTACCTCCTGAAATCGGTTTCCTGCAATTCTGCCCCGCTTTCAAGTCCTCTTGGCAGCCTTACTTCAGTCTATTTTTGGACGATAGCTGTCATTTATAACTCTGCAGGTTTGTGAATTACAGTGCCCCTGAGCTCCTTTCTTCAACTCGCTTTCTTTTGAGCTGGCCGCAACACCGCAGGATGGCTTCAGGCCCTAATCTGGTTCCGGTACGGCACGCTGAGCCTTTGGTTATTTCCTCTTCCTGGTGGGAAATGAGAGTTAAATTTGCCCGTCCAGACACCTCCAGCTAGCCTCTCATTGGTTCTCGCTATTCCTGTTCATCTTCCTCAGAAATTGCAAACTGGGCCAAACAGGAGGTTAAAGGCGTTGACTCTCCAAGTGGGGAGAGTGTTAGTAAAGCGTCTGGAATGTTGCACCCGAGTACCAGGGGAGGAAAACTGAGACATATTTGAACACGTCTCCCGTTCACATGGTTGATCATACTTGGGTTCCACATGCATGTTTTAGCTGAAGGAAGAATACCTTAAACCTGGAGAGTTGAGACCCGTGTAATGGGTACCATGCAATATGACTTCAAAGGGTCTTCATTTGCTCACCGAACCTCTCCAATCCTATCACTGCTGCGTTTATGCCCCTGTACACATGCTTGATTCTCTTTTGGAGACATAGCAATCCATAGGTTTTACGATACTTACTAGTCAGGTACATTCTTAGGCGTTTAATATGCGGTGTTGAGTCCATTTCGTTGAGCAAGGAGTAGCTCTTGTCTATTCCATATTTGACTTAAGGAACTTTATCTGTGCTCATTTCAATCTCTGGTTTTATGCAGCACCCCAACTCACCTTTACCCTTAAGCAAGCATAAGTTGGTTTTCTAAATTTGAGACCCTGTTCTGTTCTGTAATTCAGTTCCTGTGTAGCCAAGTTTACATTCCGTGTATTACTGATATCTTATGATGTTTCTTTTTCTGTGTGACTTACTTCAGTTAGAATCATCATACCTGAATCCACTCATTGTGCTGCTAAGGGCCTGATGACACAGATTTCATTGCTGAGTGATATTGCTTTGTAAGTAAATACCACAACTTCTTTATCCATTTTTCACTTTCTGCGATGTTGAACTTGTACTGTAAACGAGGTTCTTGTAAACAGAGCCGTTCCAAACTTTGGGGTGGCTGTGTCTTTTTGATTTTAATTTCCCTAAGCTATAGGACCATAAGTGGAAGTGCCCTAGGCTCTGTTGCTTTGTTTTTTAGATGTTTCAGGAAACACCATACACTTCTCCCAAGTGTCTGTTGGCAATTTACATCCCGCCCATCAGCATAACAAGGCTCCCAGTTCTCCATGGCCTGTCCTGCCTTTCTGGATTTTACACTTTTTTCAGATGGCCCTTTTGACCGGGGGGAAGTGAGACTTCATTGTAGTGCAGATTTCCTTTGCAAGCTTGCTTGGTTGGCCAAAAAGGGCGTATGCGTTTTTTCCTGAATATATTCAGGAAAAAACGCATACGCCCTTTTTGGCCAAGTGCATCATTGTGGACGTTCTGCCTCTTTTCCTATGCTTTCAATGCAATTCCAGTCTACCTCCTGAAATCGGTTTCCTGCAATTCTGCCCCGCTTTCAAGTCCTCTTGGCAGCCTTACTTCAGTCTATTTTTGGACGATAGCTGTCATTTATAACTCTGCAGGTTTGTGAATTACAGTGCCCCTGAGCTCCTTTCTTCAACTCGCTTTCTTTTGAGCTGGCCGCAACACCGCAGGATGGCTTCAGGCCCTAATCTGGTTCCGGCCCGGCATGCTGAGCCTTTGGTTAATTCCTCTTCCTGGTGGGAAATGAGAGTTAAATTTGCCCGTTCAGACACCTCCAGCTAGTCTCTCATTGGTTCTCGCTATTCCTGTTCATCTTCCGCAGAAATTGCAAACTGGGCCAAACAGGAGGTTAAAGGGACTGACTCTCCAAGTGGGGAGAGTGTTAGTAAAGCGTCTGGAATGTTGCACCCGAGTACCAGGGGAGGAAAACTGAGACATATTTGAACACGTCTCCCGTTCACATGGTTGATCATACTTGGGTTCCACATGCATGTTTTAGCTGAAGGAAGAATACCTTAAACCTGGAGAGTTGAGACCCGTGGAATGGGTACCATGCAATATGACTTCAAAGGGTCTTCATTTGCTCACCGAACCACTCCAATCCTATCACTGCTGCGTTTATGCCCCTGTACACATGCTTGATTCTCTTTTGGAGACATAGCAATCCATAGGTTTTAAGATACTTACTAGTCAGGTACATTCTTAGGCGTTTAATATGGGGTGTTTAGTCCATTTCGTTGAGCAAGGAGTAGCTCTTGTCTATTCCATATTTGGCTTAAGGAACTTTATCTGTGCTCATTTCAATCTCTGGTTTTATGCAGCACCCCAACTCACCTTTCCCCTTAAGCAAGCATAAGTTGGTTTTCTAAATTTGAGACCCTGTTCTGTTTTGGAATGCAGTTCCTGTGTAGCCAAGTTTACATTCCGTGTATTAGTGATATCTTATGATGTTTCTTTTTCTGTGTGACTTATTTCAGTTAGAATCATCATACCTGAATCCACTCATTATGCTGCTACGGGCCTGATGACATAGATTTCATTGCTGAGTGATATTGCTTTGTAAGTAAATACCACAACTTCTTTATCCATTTTTCACTTTCTGTGATATTGAACTTGTACGGTAAACGAGGTTCTTGTAAACGGAGGCGTCCCAAACTTTGGGGTGGCTGTGTCTTTTTGATTTTAATTTCCCTAAGCTATAGGACCATAAGTGGAAGTGCCTTAGGCTCTGTTGCTTTGTTTTTTAGATGTTTCAGGAAACACCATACACTTCTCCGGAGTGGTTGTTGGCAATTTACATCCCGCCCATCAGCATAACAAGGCTCCCAGTTCTCCATGGCCTGTCCTGCCTTTCTGGATTTTACACATTTTTCAGATGGCCCTTTTGACCAGGGGGAAGTGAGACTTCATTGTAGTGCAGATTTCCTTTGCAAGCTTGCTTGGTGGGCCAAAAAGGGCGTATGCGTTTTTTCCTGAATATATTCAGGAAAAAACGCATACGCCCTTTTTGGCCAAGTGCATCATTGTGGACGTTCTGCCTCTTTTCCTATGCTTTCAATGCAATTCCAGTCTACCTCCTGAAATCGGTTTCCTGCAATTCTGCCCTGCTTTCAAGTCCTCTTGGCAGCCTTACTTCAGTCTATTTTTGGACGATAGCTGTCATTTATAACTCTGCAGGTTTGTGAATTACAGTGTCCCTGAGCTCCTTTCTTCAACTCGCTTTCTTTTGAGCTGGCCGCAACACCGCAGGATGGCTTCAGGCCCTAATCTGGTTCCGGTACGGCATGCTGAGCCTTTGGTTATTTCCTCTTCCTGGTGGGAAATGAGAGTTAAATTTGCCCGTCCAGACACCTCCAGCTAGCCTCTCATTGGTTCTCGCTATTCCTGTTCACCTTCCGCAGAAATTGCAAACTGGGCCAAACAGGAGGTTAAAGGCGCTGACTCTCCAAGTGGGAGAGTGTTAGTAAAGCGTCTGGAATGTTGCACCCGAGTACCAGGGGAGGAAAACTGAGACATATTTGAACACGTCTCCCGTTCACATGGTTGATCATACTTGGGTTCCACATGCATGTTTTAGCTGAAGGAAGAATACCTTAAACCTGGAGAGTTAAGACCCGTGTAATGGGTACCATGTAATATGACTTCAAAGGGTCTTCATTTGCTCACCGAACCTCTCCAATCCTATCACTGCTGCGTTTAGGCCCCTGTACACATGCTTGATTCTCTTTCGGAGACATAGCAATCCATAGGTTTTAAGATACTTACTAGTCAGGTACATTCTTAGGCGTTTAATATGCGGTGTTGAGTCCATTTCGTTGAGCAAGGAGTAGCTCTTGTCTATTCCATATTTGACTTAAGGAACTTTATCTGTGCTCATTTCAATCTCTGGTTTTATGCAGCACCCCAACTCACCTTTACCCTTAAGCAAGCATAAGTTGGTTTTCTAAATTTGAGACCCTGTTCTGTTCTGTAATTCAGTTCCTGTGTAGCCAAGTTTACATTCCGTGTATTACTGATATCTTATGATGTTTCTTTTTCTGTGTGACTTACTTCAGTTAGAATCATCATACCTGAATCCACTCATTGTGCTGCTAAGGGCCTGATGACACAGATTTCATTGCTGAGTGATATTGCTTTGTAAGTAAATACCACAACTTCTTTATCCATTTTTCACTTTCTGCGATGTTGAACTTGTACTGTAAACGAGGTTCTTGTAAACAGAGCCGTTCCAAACTTTGGGGTGGCTGTGTCTTTTTGATTTTAATTTCCCTAAGCTATAGGACCATAAGTGGAAGTGCCCTAGGTTCTGTTGCTTTGTTTTTTAGATGTTTCAGGAAACACCATACACTTCTCCGGAGTGGTTGTTGGCAATTTACATCCCGCCCATCAGCATAACAAGGCTCCCAGTTCTCCATGGCCTGTCCTGCCTTTCTGGATTTTACAGTTTTTTCAGATGGCCCTTTTGACCAGGGGGAAGTGAGACTTCATTGTAGTGCAGATTTCCTTTGCAAGCTTGCTTGGTGGGCCAAAAAGGGCGTATGCGTTTTTTCCTGAATATATTCAGGAAAAAACGCATACGCCCTTTTTGGCCAAGTGCATCATTGTGGACGTTCTGCCTCTTTTCCTATGCTTTCAATGCAATTCCAGTCTACCTCCTGAAATCGGTTTCCTGCAATTCTGCCCTGCTTTCAAGTCCTCTTGGCAGCCTTACTTCAGTCTATTTTTGGACGATAGCTGTCATTTATAACTCTGCAGGTTTGTGAATTACAGTGTCCCTGAGCTCCTTTCTTCAACTCGCTTTCTTTTGAGCTGGCCGCAACACCGCAGGATGGCTTCAGGCCCTAATCTGGTTCCGGTACGGCATGCTGAGCCTTTGGTTATTTCCTCTTCCTGGTGGGAAATGAGAGTTAAATTTGCCCGTCCAGACACCTCCAGCTAGCCTCTCATTGGTTCTCGCTATTCCTGTTCACCTTCCGCAGAAATTGCAAACTGGGCCAAACAGGAGGTTAAAGGCGCTGACTCTCCAAGTGGGAGAGTGTTAGTAAAGCGTCTGGAATGTTGCACCCGAGTACCAGGGGAGGAAAACTGAGACATATTTGAACACGTCTCCCGTTCACATGGTTGATCATACTTGGGTTCCACATGCATGTTTTAGCTGAAGGAAGAATACCTTAAACCTGGAGAGTTAAGACCCGTGTAATGGGTACCATGTAATATGACTTCAAAGGGTCTTCATTTGCTCACCGAACCTCTCCAATCCTATCACTGCTGCGTTTAGGCCCCTGTACACATGCTTGATTCTCTTTCGGAGACATAGCAATCCATAGGTTTTAAGATACTTACTAGTCAGGTACATTCTTAGGCGTTTAATATGCGGTGTTGAGTCCATTTCGTTGAGCAAGGAGTAGCTCTTGTCTATTCCATATTTGACTTAAGGAACTTTATCTGTGCTCATTTCAATCTCTGGTTTTATGCAGCACCCCAACTCACCTTTACCCTTAAGCAAGCATAAGTTGGTTTTCTAAATTTGAGACCCTGTTCTGTTCTGTAATTCAGTTCCTGTGTAGCCAAGTTTACATTCCGTGTATTACTGATATCTTATGATGTTTCTTTTTCTGTGTGACTTACTTCAGTTAGAATCATCATACCTGAATCCACTCATTGTGCTGCTAAGGGCCTGATGACACAGATTTCATTGCTGAGTGATATTGCTTTGTAAGTAAATACCACAACTTCTTTATCCATTTTTCACTTTCTGCGATGTTGAACTTGTACTGTAAACGAGGTTCTTGTAAACAGAGCCGTTCCAAACTTTGGGGTGGCTGTGTCTTTTTGATTTTAATTTCCCTAAGCTATAGGACCATAAGTGGAAGTGCCCTAGGTTCTGTTGCTTTGTTTTTTAGATGTTTCAGGAAACACCATACACTTCTCCGGAGTGGTTGTTGGCAATTTACATCCCGCCCATCAGCATAACAAGGCTCCCAGTTCTCCATGGCCTGTCCTGCCTTTCTGGATTTTACAGTTTTTTCAGATGGCCCTTTTGACCGGGGGGAAGTGAGACTTCATTGTAGTGCAGATTTCCTTTGCAAGCTTGCTTGGTTGGCCAAAAAGGGCGTATGCGTTTTTTCCTGAATATATTCAGGAAAAAACGCATACGCCCTTTTTGGCCAAGTGCATCATTGTGGACGTTCTGCCTCTTTTCCTATGCTTTCAATGCAATTCCAGTCTACCTCCTGAAATCGGTTTCCTGCAATTCTGCCCCGCTTTCAAGTCCTCTTGGCAGCCTTACTTCAGTATATTTTTGGACGATAGCTGTCATTTATAACTCTGCAGGTTTGTGAATTACAGTGCCCCTGAGCTCCTTTCTTCAACTCGCTTTCTTGTGACCTGGCCGCAACACCGCAGGATGGCTTCAGGCCCTAATCTGGTTCCGGCCCGGCATGCTGAGCCTTTGGTTAATTCCTCTTCCTGGTGGGAAATGAGAGTTAAATTTGCCCGTCCAGACACCTCCAGCTAGCCTCTCATTGGTTCTCACTATTCCTGTTCATCTTCCGCAGAAATTGCAAACTGGGCCAAACAGGAGGTTAAAGGGACTGACTCTCCAAGTGGGGAGAGTGTTAGTAAAGCATCTGGAATGTTGCACTCGAGTACTAGGGGAGGAAAACTGAGACATATTTGAACACGTCTCCCGATCACATGGTTGATCATACTCTAGGTTCCACATGCATGTTTTAGCTGAAGGAAGAATACCTTAAACCTGGGTAGTTGAAACCCGTAGAATGGGTACCATGCAATATGACTTCAAAGGGTCTTCATTTGCTCACCAAACCTCTCCAATCCTATCACTGCTGCGTTTATGCCCCTGTACACATGCTTGATTCTCTTTCGGAGACATAGCAATCCATAGGTTTTAAGATACTTACTAGTCAGGTACATTCTTAGGCGTTTAATATGGGGTGTTGAGTCCATTTCGTTGAGCAAGGAGTAGCTCTTGTCTATTCCATATTTGGCTTAAGGAACTTTATCTGTGCTCATTTCAATCTCTGGTTTTATGTAGCACCCCAACTCACCTTTACCCTTAAGCAAGAATAAGTTGGTTTTCTAAATTTGAGACCCTGTTCTGTTCTGTAATTCAGTTCCTGTGTAGCCAAGTTTACATTCCGTGTATTACTGATATCTTATGATGTTTCTTTTTCTGTGTGACTTATTTCAGTTAGAATCATCATACCTGAATCCACTCATTGTGCTGCTAAGGGCCTGATGACACAGATTTCATTGCTGAGTGATATTGCTTTGTAAGTAAATACCACAACTTCTTTATCCATTTTTCACTTTCTGCGATGTTGAACTTGTACTGTAAACGAGGTTCTTGTAAACAGAGCCGTTCCAAACTTTGGGGTGGCTGTGTCTTTTTGATTTTAATTTCCCTAAGCTATAGGACCATAAGTGGAAGTGCCCTAGGTTCTGTTGCTTTGTTTTTTAGATGTTTCAGGAAACACCATACACTTCTCCCGAGTGGTTGTTGGCAATTTACATCCCGCCCATCAGCATAACAAGGCTCCCAGTTCTCCATGGCCTGTCCTGCCTTTCTGGATTTTACACTTTTTTGAGATGGCCCTTTTGACCAGGGGGAAGTGAGACTTCATTGTAGTGCAGATTTCCTTTGCAAGCTTGCTTGGTTGGCCAAAAAGGGCGTATGCGTTTTTTCCTGAATATATTCAGGAAAAAACGCATACGCCCTTTTTGGCCAAGTGCATCATTGTGGACGTTCTGCCTCTTTTCCTATGCTTTCAATGCAATTCCAGTCTACCTCCTGAAATCGGTTTCCTGCAATTCTGCCCCGCTTTCAAGTCCTCTTGGTAGCCTTACTTCAGTCTATTTTTGGACGATAGCTGTCATTTATAACTCTGCAGGTTTGTGAATTACAGTGCCCCTGAGCTCCTTTCTTCAACTTGCTTTCTTGTGTCCTGGCCGCAACACTGCAGGATGGCTTCAGGCCCTAATCTGGTTCCGGCACTGCACACTGAGCCTTTGGTTATTTCCTCTTCCTGGTGGGAAATGAGAGTTAAATTTGCCCGTCCAGACACCTCCAGCTAGTCTCTCATTGGTTCTCGCTATTCCTGTTCATCTTCCGCAGAAATTGCAAACTGGGCCAAACAGGAGGTTAAAGGCGCTGACTCTCCAAGTGGGGAGAGTGTTAGTAAAGCGTCTGGAATGTTGCACCCGAGTACCAGGGGAGGAAAACTGAGACATATTTGAACACGTCTCCCGTTCACATGGTTGATCATACTTGGGTTCCACATGCATGTTTTAGCTGAAGGAAGACTACCTTAAACCTGGAGAGTTAAGACCCGTGTAATGGGTACCATGCAATATGACTTCAAAGGGTCTTCATTTGCTCACCGAACCTCTCCAATCCTATCACTGCTGCGTTTTTGCCCCTGTACACATGCTTGATTCTCTTTCGGAGACATAGCAATCCATAGGTTTTAAGATACTTACTAGTCAGGTACATTCTTAGGCGTTTAATATGCGGTGTTGAGCCCATTTCGTTGAGCAAGGAGTAGCTCTTGTCTATTCCATATTTGACTTAAGGAACTTTATCTGTGCTCATTTCAATCTCTGATTTTATGCAGCACCCCCACTCACCTTTACCCTTAAGGAAGCATAAGTTGGTTTTCTAAATTTGAGACCCTGTTCTGTTCTGTAATTCAGTTCCTGTGTAGCCAAGTTTACATTCCGTGTATTAGTGATATCTTATGATGTTTCATTTTCTGTGTGACTTATTTCAGTTAGAATCATCATACCTGAATCCACTCATTGTGATGCTAAGGGCCTGATGACACAGATTTCATTGCTGAGTGATATTGCTTTGTAAGTAAATACCACAACTTCTTTATCCATTTTTCACTTTCTGCGATGTTGAACTTGTACTGTAAACGAGGTTCTTGTAAACAGAGGCGTCCCAAACTTGGGGTGGCTGTGTCTTTTTGATTTTAATTTCCCTAAGCTATAGGACCATAAGTGGCAGTGCCCTAGGCTCTGTTGCTTTGTTTTTTAGATGTTTCAGGAAACACCATACACTTCTCCCGAGTGTCTGTTGGCAATTTACATCCCGCCCATCAGCATAACAAGGCTCCCAGTTGTCCTTGGCCTGTCCTGCCTTTCTGGATTTTACACTTTTTTCAGATGGCCCTTTTGACCGGGGGGAAGTGAGACTTCATTGTAGTGCAGATTTCCTTTGCAAGCTTGCTTGGTTGGCCAAAAAGGGCGTATGCGTTTTTTCCTGAATATATTCAGGAATAATTTGCCCGTCCAGACACCTCCAGCTAGCCTCTCATTGGTTCTCGCTATTCCTGTTCATCTTCCGCAGAAATTGCAAACTGGGCCAAACAGGAGGTTAAAGGCGCTGACTCTCCAAGTGGGGAGGGTGTTAGTAAAGCGTCTGGAATGTTGCACCCGAGTACCAGGGGAGGAAAACTGAGACATATTTGAACACGTCTCCCGTTCACATGGTTGATCATACTTGGGTTCCACATGCATGTTTTAGCTGAAGGAAGAATACCTTAAACCTGGAGAGTTGAGACCCGTGTAATGGGTACCATGCAATATGACTTCAAAGGGTCTTCATTTGCTCACCGAACCTCTCCAATCCTATCACTGCTGCATTTATGCCCCTGTACACATACTTGATTCTCTTTTGGAGACATAGCAATCCATAGGTTTTACGATACTTACTAGTCAGGTACATTCTTAGGCGTTTAATATGCGGTGTTGAGTCCATTTCGTTGAGCAAGGAGTAGCTCTTGTCTATTCCATATTTGACTTAAGGAACTTTATCTGTGCTCATTTCAATCTCTGGTTTTATGCAGCACCCCAACTCACCTTTACCCTTAAGCAAGCATAAGTTGGTTTTCTAAATTTGAGACCCTGTTCTGTTCTGTAATTCAGTTCCTGTGTAGCCAAGTTTACATTCCGTGTATTACTGATATCTTATGATGTTTCTTTTTCTGTGTGACTTACTTCAGTTAGAATCATCATACCTGAATCCACTCATTGTGCTGCTAAGGGCCTGATGACACAAATTTCATTGCTGAGTGATATTGCTTTGTAAGTAAATACCACAACTTCTTTATCCATTTTTCACTTTCTGCGATGTTGAACTTGTACTGTAAACGAGGTTCTTGTAAACGGAGCCATTCCAAACTTTGGGGTGGCTGTGTCTTTTTGATTTTAATTTCCCTAAGCTATAGGACCATAAGTGGAAGTGCCCTAGGTTCTGTTGCTTTGTTTTTTAGATGTTTCAGGAAACACCATACACTTCTCCCGAGTGGTTGTTGGCAATTTACATCCCGCCCATCAGCATAACAAGGCTCCCAGTTCTCAATGGCCTGTCCTGCCTTTCTGGATTTTACACTTTTTTCAGATGGCCCTTTTGACCGGGGGGAAGTGAGACTTCATTGTAGTGCAGATTTCCTTTGCAAGCTTGCTTGGTTGGCCAAAAAGGGCGTATGCGTTTTTTCCTGAATATATTCAGGAAAAAACGCATACACACTTTTTGGCCAAGTGCATCATTGTGGACGTTCTGCCTCTTTTCCTATGCTTTCAATGCAATTCCAGTCTACCTCCTGAAATCGGTTTCCTGCAATTCTGCCCCGTTTTCAAGTCCTCTTGGCAGCCTTACTTCAGTCTATTTTTGGACGATAGCTCTCATTTATAACTCTGCAGGTTTGTGAATTACAGTGCGCCTGAGCTCCTTTCTTCAACTTGCTTTCTTGTCACCTGGCCGCAACACCACAGGATGGCTTCAGGCCCTAATCTGGTTCCGGCACGGCACGCTGAGCCTTTGGTTATTTCCTCTTCCTGGTGGGAAATGAGAGTTAAATTTGCCCGTCCAGACACCTCCAGCTAGTCTCTAATTGGTTCTCGCTATTCCTGTTCATCTTCCGCAGAAATTGCAAACTGGGCCAAACAGGAGGTTAAAGGCGCTGACTCTCCAAGTGGGGAGAGTGTTAGTAAAGCGTCTGGAATGTTGCACCCAACTACAAGGGGAGGAAAACTGAGACATATTTGAACACGTCTCCCGTTCACATGGTTGATCATACTTGGGTTCCACATGCATGTTTTAGCTGAAGGAAGAATACCTTAAACCTGGAGAGTTGAGACCCGTGGAATGGGTACCATGCAATATGACTTCAAAGGGTCTTCATTTGCTCACCGAACCTCTCCAATCCTATCACTGCTGCGTTTATGCCCCTGTACACACGCTTGATTCTCTTTTGGAGACATAGCAATCCATAGGTTTTAAGATACTTACTAGTCAGGTACATTCTTAGGCGTTTAATATGCGGTGTTGAGTCCATTTCGTTGAGCAAGGAGTAGCTCTTGTCTATTCCATATTTGGCTTAAGGAACTTTATCTGTGCTCGTTTCAATCTCTGGTTTTATACAGCACCCCAACTCACCTTTCCCATTAAGCAAGCATAAGTTGGTTTTCTAAATTTGAGACCCTGTTCTGTTTTGGAATGCAGTTCCTGTGTAGCCAAGTTTACATTCCGTGTATTAGTGATATCTTATGATGTTTCTTTTTCTGTGTGACTTATTTCAGTTAGAATCATCGTACCTGAATCCACTCATTATGCTGCTACGGGCCTGATGACATAGATTTCATTGCTGAGTTATATTGCTTTGTACGTAAGTACCACAAGTTCTTTATCCATTTTTCACTTTCTGTGATATTGAACTTGTATGGTAAACGAGGTTCTTATAAACGGAGGCGTCCCAAACTTTGGGGTGGCTGTGTCTTTTTGATTTTAATTTCCCTAAGCTATAGGACCATAAGTGGAAGTGCCCTAGGCTCTGTTGCTTTGTTTTTTAGATGTTTCAGGAAACACCATACACTTCTCCCGAGTGGTTGTTGGCAATTTACATCCCGCCCATCAGCATAACAAGGCTCCCAGTTCTCCATGGCCTGTCCTGCCTTTCTGGATTTTACACTTTTTTCAGATGGCCCTTTTGACCGGGGGGAAGTGAGACTTCATTGTAGTGCAGATTTCCTTTGCAAGCTTGCTTGGTTGGCCAAAAAGGGCGTATGCGTTTTTTCCTGAATATATTCAGGAAAAAACGCATACGCCCTTTTTGGCCAAGTGCATCATTGTGGACGTTCTGCCTCTTTTCCTATGCTTTCAATGCAATTCCAGTCTACCTCCTGAAATCGGTTTCCTGCAATTCTGCCCCGCTTTCAAGTCCTCTTGGCAGCCTTACTTCAGTCTATTTTTGGACGATAGCTGTCATTTATAACTCTGCAGGTTTGTGAATTACAGTGCCCCTGAGCTCCTTTCTTCAACTTGCTTTCTTGTGACCTGGCCGCAACACCGCAGGATGGCTTCAGGCCCTAATCTGGTTCCGGCACGGCACGCTGAGCCTTTGGTAATTTCCTCTTCCTGGTGGGAAATGAGAGTTAAATTTGCCCGTCCAGACACCTCCAGCTAGTCTCTCATTGGTTCTCGCTATTCCTGTTCATCTTCCGCAGAAATTGCAAACTGGGCCAAACAGGAGGTTAAAGGCGCTGACTCTCCAAGTGGGGAGAGTGTTAGTAAAGCGTCTGGAATGTTGAACCCGACTACAAGGGGAGGAAAACTGAGACATATTTGAACACGTCTCCCGTTCACATGGTTGATCATACTTGGGTTCCACATGCATGTTTTAGCTGAAGGAAGAATACCTTAAACCTGGAGAGTTGAGACCCGTGTAATGGGTACCATGCAATATGACTTCAAAGGGTCTTCATTTGCTCACCGAACCTCTCCAATCCTATCACTGCTGCGTTTATGCCCCTGTACACATGCTTGATTCTCTTTCGGAGACATAGCAATCCATAGGTTTTAAGATACTTACTAGTCAGGTACATTCTTAGGCGTTTAATATGCGGTGTTGAGTCCATTTCGTTGAGCAAGGAGTAGCTCTTGTCTATTCCATATTTGACTTAAGGAACTTTATCTGTGCTCATTTCAATCTCTGGTTTTATGCAGCACCCCAACTCACCTTTACCCTTAAGCAAGCATAAGTTGGTTTTCTAAATTTGAGACCCTGTTCTGTTCTGTAATTCAGTTCCTGTGTAGCCAAGTTTACATTCCGTGTATTACTGATATCTTATGATGTTTCTTTTTCTGTGTGACTTACTTCAGTTAGAATCATCATACCTGAATCCACTCATTGTGCTGCTAAGGGCCTGATGACACAAATTTCATTGCTGAGTGATATTGCTTTGTAAGTAAATACCACAACTTCTTTATCCATTTTTCACTTTCTGCGATGTTGAACTTGTACTGTAAACGAGGTTCTTGTAAACGGAGCCATTCCAAACTTTGGGGTGGCTGTGTCTTTTTGATTTTAATTTCCCTAAGCTATAGGACCATAAGTGGAAGTGCCCTAGGTTCTGTTGCTTTGTTTTTTAGATGTTTCAGGAAACACCATACACTTCTCCCGAGTGGTTGTTGGCAATTTACATCCCGCCCATCAGCATAACAAGGCTCCCAGTTCTCCATGGCCTGTCCTGCCTTTCTGGATTTTACAC
This sequence comes from Delphinus delphis, assembly GCF_949987515.2. Taxonomy (NCBI): domain Eukaryota; kingdom Metazoa; phylum Chordata; class Mammalia; order Artiodactyla; family Delphinidae; genus Delphinus; species Delphinus delphis. The sequence goes on from NW_027192772.1 coordinate 596,312, forward strand.
TTTTTTCAGATGGCCCTTTTGACCGGGGGGAAGTGAGACTTCATTGTAGTGCAGATTTCCTTTGCAAGCTTGCTTGGTTGGCCAAAAAGGGCGTATGCGTTTTTTCCTGAATATATTCAGGAAAAAACGCATACGCCCTTTTTGGCCAAGTGCATCATTGTGGACGTTCTGCCTGTTTTCCTATGCTTTCAATGCAATTCCAGTCTACCTCCTGAAATCGGTTTCCTGCAATTCTGCCCCGCTTTCAAGTCCTCTTGGCAGCCTTACTTCAGTCTATTTTTGGACGATAGCTGTCATTTATAACTCTGCAGGTTTGTGAATTACAGTGCGCCTGAGCTCCTTTCTTCAACTTGCTTTCTTGTGACCTGGCCGCAACACCGCAGGATGGCTTCAGGCCCTAATCTGGTTCCGGCACGGCACGCTGAGCCTTTGGTTATTTCCTCTTCCTGGTGGGAAATGAGAGTTAAATTTGCCCGTCCAGACACCTCCAGCTAGTCTCTAATTGGTTCTCGCTATTCCTGTTCATCTTCCGCAGAAATTGCAAACTGGGCCAAACAGGAGGTTAAAGGCGCTGACTCTCCAAGTGGGGAGAGTGTTAGTAAAGCGTCTGGAATGTTACACCCGAGTACCAGGGGAGGAAAACTGAGACATATTTGAACACGTCTCCCGTTCACATGGTTGATCATACTTGGGTTCCACATGCATGTTTTAGCTGAAGGAAGAATACCTTAAACCTGGAGAGTTAAGACCCGTGTAATGGGTACCATGCAATATGACTTCAAAGGGTCTTCATTTGCTCACCGAACCTCTCCAATCCTATCACTGCTGCGTTTATGCCCCTGTACACATGCTTGATTCTCTTTCAGAGACATAGCAATCCATAGGTTTTAAGATACTTACTAGTCAGGTACATTCTTAGGCGTTTAATATGCGGTGTTGAGTCCATTTCGTTGAGCAAGGAGTAGCTCTTGTCTATTCCATATTTGACTTAAGGAACTTTATCTGTGCTCATTTCAATGTCTGGTTTTATGCAGCACCCCAACTCACCTTTACCCTTAAGCAAGCATAAGTTGGTTTTCTAAATTTGAGACCCTGTTCTGTTCTGTAATTCAGTTCCTGTGTAGCCAAGTTTACATTCCGTGTATTACTGATATCTTATGATGTTTCTTTTTCTGTGTGACTTACTTCAGTTAGAATCATCATACCTGAATCCACTCATTGTGCTGCTACGGGCCTGATGACACAGATTTCATTGCTGAGTGATATTGCTTTGTAAGTAAATACCACAACTTCTTTATCCATTTTTCACTTTCTGCGATGTTGAACTTGTACTGTAAACGAGGTTCTTGTAAACAGAGCCGTTCCAAACTTTGGGGTGGCTGTGTCTTTTTGATTTTAATTTCCCTAAGCTATAGGACCATAAGTGGAAGTGCCCTAGGTTCTGTTGCTTTGTTTTTTAGATGTTTCAGGAAACACCATACACTTCTCCTGAGTGGTTGTTGGCAATTTACATCCCGCCCATCAGCATAACAAGGCTCCCAATTCTCCATGGCCTGTCCTGCCTTTCTGGATTTTACACTTTTTTCAGATGGCCCTTTTGACCGGGGGGAAGTGAGACTTCATTGTAGTGCAGATTTCCTTTGCAAGCTTGCTTGGTTGGCCAAAAAGGGCGTATGCGTTTTTTCCTGAATATATTCAGGAAAAAACGCATACGCCCTTTTTGGCCAAGTGCATCATTGTGGACGTTCTGCCTCTTTTCCTATGCTTTCAATGCAATTCCAGTCTACCTCCTGAAATCGGTTTCCTGCAATTCTGCCCCGCTTTCAAGTCCTCTTGGCAGCCTTACTTCAGTATATTTTTGGACGATAGCTGTCATTTATAAGTCTGCAGGTTTGTGAATTACAGTGCCCCTGAGCTCCTTTCTTCAACTCGCTTTCTTGTGACCTGGCCGCAACACCGCAGGATGGCTTCAGGCCCTAATCTGGTTCCGGCACGGAATGCTGAGCCTTTGTTTAATTCCTCTTCCTGGTGGGAAATGAGAGTTAAATTTGCCCGTCCAGACACCTCCAGCTAGCCTCTCATTGGTTCTCGCTATTCCTGTTCATCTTCCGCAGAAATTGCAAACTGGGCCAAAGAGGAGGTTAAAGGGACTGACTCTCCAAGTGGGGAGAGTGTTAGTAAAGCGTCTGGAATGTTGCACCCGAGTACCAGGGGAGGAAAACTGAGACATATTTGAACACGTCTCCCGTTCACATGGTTGATCATACTTGGGTTCCACATGCATGTTTTAGCTGAAGGAAGAATACCTTAAACCTGGAGAGTTGAGACCCGTGGAATGGGTACCATGCAATATGACTTCAAAGGGTCTTCATTTGCTCACCGAACCTCTCCAATCCTATCACTGCTGCGTTTATGCCCCTGTACACACGCTTGATTCTCTTTTGGAGACATAGCAATCCATAGGTTTTAAGATACTTACTAGTCAGGTACATTCTTAGGCGTTTAATATGCGGTGTTGAGTCCATTTCGTTGAGCAAGGAGTAGCTCTTGTCTATTCCATATTTGGCTTAAGGAACTTTATCTGTGCTCGTTTCAATCTCTGGTTTTATACAGCACCCCAACTCACCTTTCCCATTAAGCAAGCATAAGTTGGTTTTCTAAATTTGAGACCCTGTTCTGTTTTGGAATGCAGTTCCTGTGTAGCCAAGTTTACATTCCGTGTATTAGTGATATCTTATGATGTTTCTTTTTCTGTGTGACTTATTTCAGTTAGAATCATCGTACCTGAATCCACTCATTATGCTGCTACGGGCCTGATGACATAGATTTCATTGCTGAGTTATATTGCTTTGTACGTAAGTACCACAAGTTCTTTATCCATTTTTCACTTTCTGTGATATTGAACTTGTATGGTAAACGAGGTTCTTATAAACGGAGGCGTCCCAAACTTTGGGGTGGCTGTGTCTTTTTGATTTTAATTTCCCTAAGCTATAGGACCATAAGTGGAAGTGCCCTAGGCTCTGTTGCTTTGTTTTTTAGATGTTTCAGGAAACACCATACACTTCTCCCGAGTGGTTGTTGGCAATTTACATCCCGCCCATCAGCATAACAAGGCTCCCAGTTCTCCATGGCCTGTCCTGTCTTTCTGGATTTTACACTTTTTTCAGATGGCCCTTTTGACCGGGGGGAAGTGAGACTTCATTGTAGTGCAGATTTCCTTTGCAAGCTTGCTTGGTTGGCCAAAAAGGGCGTATGCGTTTTTTCCTGAATATATTCAGGAAAAAACGCATACGCCCTTTTTGGCCAAGTGCATCATTGTGGACGTTCTGCCTCTTTTCCTATGCTTTCAATGCAATTCCAGTCTACCTCCTGAAATCGGTTTCCTGCAATTCTGCCCCGCTTTCAAGTCCTCTTGGCAGCCTTACTTCAGTCTATTTTTGGACGATAGCTGTCATTTATAACTCTGCAGGTTTGTGAATTACAGTGCCCCTGAGCTCCTTTCTTCAACTTGCTTTCTTGTGACCTGGCCGCAACACCGCAGGATGGCTTCAGGCCCTAATCTGGTTCCGGCACGGCACGCTGAGCCTTTGGTAATTTCCTCTTCCTGGTGGGAAATGAGAGTTAAATTTGCCCGTCCAGACACCTCCAGCTAGTCTCTAATTGGTTCTCGCTATTCCTGTTCATCTTCCGCAGAAATTGCAAACTGGGCCAAACAGGAGGTTAAAGGCGCTGACTCTCCAAGTGGGGAGAGTGTTAGTAAAGCGTCTGGAATGTTGCACCCGAGTACCAGGGGAGGAAAACTGAGACATATTTGAACACGTCTACCGTTCACATGGTTGATCATACTTGGGTTCCACATGCATGTTTTAGCTGAAGGAAGAATACCTTAAACCTGGAGAGTTAAGACCCGTGTAATGGGTACCATGCAATATGACTTCAAAGGGTCTTCATTTGCTCACCGAACCTCTCCAATCCTATCACTGCTGCGTTTATGCCCCTGTACACATGCTTGATTCTCTTTCAGAGACATAGCAATCCATAGGTTTTAAGATACTTACTAGTCAGGTACATTCTTAGGCGTTTAATATGCGGTGTTGAGTCCATTTCGTTGAGCAAGGAGTAGCTCTTGTCTATTCCATATTTGACTTAAGGAACTTTATCTGTGCTCATTTCAATGTCTGGTTTTATGCAGCACCCCAACTCACCTTTACCCTTAAGCAAGCATAAGTTGGTTTTCTAAATTTGAGACCCTGTTCTGTTCTGTAATTCAGTTCCTGTGTAGCCAAGTTTACATTCCGTGTATTACTGATATCTTATGATGTTTCTTTTTCTGTGTGACTTACTTCAGTTAGAATCATCATACCTGAATCCACTCATTGTGCTGCTACGGGTCTGATGACACAGATTTCATTGCTGAGTGATATTGCTTTGTAAGTAAATACCACAACTTCTTTATCCATTTTTCACTTTCTGCGATGTTGAACTTGTACTGTAAACGAGGTTCTTGTAAACAGAGCCGTTCCAAACTTTGGGGTGGCTGTGTCTTTTTGATTTTAATTTCCCTAAGCTATAGGACCATAAGTGGAAGTGCCGTAGGTTCTGTTGCTTTGTTTTTTAGATGTTTCAGGAAACACCATACACTTCTCCTGAGTGGTTGTTGGCAATTTACATCCCGCCCATCAGCATAACAAGGCTCCCAATTCTCCATGGCCTGTCCTGCCTTTCTGGATTTTACACTTTTTTCAGATGGCCCTTTTGACCGGGGGGAAGTGAGACTTCATTGTAGTGCAGATTTCCTTTGCAAGCTTGCTTGGTTGGCCAAAAAGGGCGTATGCGTTTTTTCCTGAATATATTCAGGAAAAAATGCATACGCCCTTTTTGGCCAAGTGCATCATTGTGGACGTTCTGCCTCTTTTCCTATGCTTTCAATGCAATTCCAGTCTACCTCCTGAAATCGGTTTCCTGCAATTCTGCCCCGCTTTCAAGTCCTCTTGGCAGCCTTACTTCAGTCTATTTTTGGACGATAGCTGTCATTTATAAGTCTGCAGGTTTGTGAATTACAGTGCCCCTGAGCTCCTTTCTTCAACTCGCTTTCTTGTGACCTGGCCGCAACACCGCAGGATGGCTTCAGGCCCTAATCTGGTTCCGGCACGGAACGCTGAGCCTTTGTTTAATTCCTCTTCCTGGTGGGAAATGAGAGTTAAATTTGCCCGTCCAGACACCTCCAGCTAGCCTCTCATTGGTTCTCGCTATTCCTGTTCATCTTCCGCAGAAATTGCAAACTGGGCCAAAGAGGAGGTTAAAGGGACTGACTCTCCAAGTGGGGAGAGTGTTAGTAAAGCGTCTGGAATGTTGCACCCAAGTACCAGGGGAGGAAAACTGAGACATATTTGAACACGTCTCCCGTTCACATGGTTGATCATACTTGGGTTCCACATGCATGTTTTAGCTGAAGGAAGAATACCTTAAACCTGGAGAGTTGAGACCCGTGGAATGGGTACCATGCAATATGACTTCAAAGGGTCTTCATTTGCTCACCGAACCTCTCCAATCCTATCACTGCTGCGTTTATGCCCCTGTACACACGCTTGATTCTCTTTTGGAGAGATAGCAATCCATAGGTTTTAAGATACTTACTAGTCAGGTACATTCTTAGGCGTTTAATATGGGGTGTTGAGTCCATTTCGTTGAGCAAGGAGTAGCTCTTGTCTATTCCATATTTGGCTTAAGGAACTTTATCTGTGCTCATTTCAATCCCTGGTTTTATGCAGCACCCCAACTCACCTTTCCCCTTAAGCAAGCATAAGTTGGTTTTCTAAATTTGAGTCCCTGTTCTGTTCTGTAATTCAGTTCCTGTGTAGTCAAGTTTACATTTCGTGTATTACTGATATCTTATGATGTTTCTTTTTCTGTGTGACTTACTTCAGATAGAATCATCATACCTGAATCCACTCATTGTGCTGCTAAGGGCCTGATGACACAGATTTCATTGCTGAGTGATATTGCTTTGTAAGTAAATACCACAAGTTCTTTATCCATTTTTCACTTTCTGCGATGTTGAACTTGTACTGTAAACGAGGTTCTTGTAAACAGAGCCGTTCCAAACTTTGGGGTGGCTGTGTCTTTTTGATTTTAATTTCCCTAAGCTATAGGACCATAAGTGGAAGTGCCCTAGGTTCTGTTGCTTTGTTTTTTAGATGTTTCAGGAAACACCATACACTTCTCCCGAGTGGTTGTTGGCAATTTACATCCCGCCCATCAGCATAACAAGGCTCCCAGTTCTCCATGGCCTGTCCTGCCTTTCTGGATTTTACACTTTTTTCAGATGGCCCTTTTGACCGGGGGGAAGTGAGACTTCATTGTAGTGCAGATTTCCTTTGCAAGCTTGCTTGGTTGGCCAAAAAGGGCGTATGCGTTTTTTCCTGAATATATTCAGGAAAAAACGCATACGCCCTTTTTGGCCAAGTGCATCATTGTGGACGTTCTGCCTCTTTTCCTATGCTTGCAATGCAATTCCAGTCTACCTCCTGAAATCGGTTTCCTGCAATTCTGCCCCGCTTTCAAGTCCTCTTGGCAGCCTTACTTCAGTCTATTTTTGGACGATAGCTGTCATTTATAACTCTGCAGGTTTGTGAATTACAGTGCCCCTGAGCTCCTTTCTTCAACTCGCTTTCTTTTGAGCTGGCCGCAACACCGCAGGATGGCTTCAGGCCCTAATCTGTTTCCGGTACGGCACGCTGAGCCTTTGGTTATTTCCTCTTCCTGGTGGGAAATGAGAGTTAAATTTGCCCGTCCAGACACCTCCAGCTAGCCTCTCATTGGTTCTCGCTATTCCTGTTCATCTTCCGCAGAAATTGCAAACTGGGCCAAACAGGAGGTTAAAGGCGCTGACTCTCCAAGTGGGGAGAGTGTTAGTAAAGCGTCTGGAATGTTGCACCCGAGTACCAGGGGAGGAAAACTGAGACATATTTGAACACGTCTCCCGTTCACATGGTTGATCATACTTGGGATCCACATGCATGTTTTAGCTGAAGGAAGAATACCTTAAACATGGAGAGTTGAGACCCGTGGAATGGGTACCATGCAATATGACTTCAAAGGGTCTTCATTTGCTCACCGAACCTCTCCAATCCTATCACTGCTGCGTTTATGCCCCTGTACACATGCTTGATTCTCTTTTGGAGACATAGCAATCCATAGGTTTTAAGATACTTACTAGTCAGGTACATTCTTAGGCGTTTAATATGGGGTGTTGAGTCCATTTCGTTGAGCAAGGAGTAGCTCTTGTCTATTCCATATTTGGCTTAAGGAAATTTATCTGTGCTCATTTCAATCTCTGGTTTTATGCAGCACCCCAACTCACCTTTCCCCTTAAGCAAACATAAGTTGGTTTTCTAAATTTGAGACCCTGTTCTGTTCTGTAATTCAGTTCCTGTGTAGCCAAGTTTACATTCCGTGTATTACTGATATCTTATGATGTTTCTTTTCTGTGTGACTTACTTCAGTTAGAATCATCATACCTGAATCCACTCATTGTGCTGCTAAGGGCCTGATGACAGAGATTTCATTGCTGAGTGATATTGCTTTGTAAGTAAATACCACAACTTCTTTATCCATTTTTCACTTTCTGCGATGTTGAACTTGTACTGTAAACGAGGTTCTTGTAAACAGAGCCGTTCCAAACTTTGGGGTGGCTGTGTCTTTTTGATTTTAATTTCCCTAATCTATAGGACCATAAGTGGAAGTGCCCTAGGTTCTGTTGCTTTGTTTTTTAGATGTTTCAGGAAACACCATACACTTCTCCCGAGTGGTTGTTGGCAATTTACATCCCGCCCATCAGCATAACAAGGCTCCCAGTTCTCCATGGCCTGTCCTGCCTTTCTGGATTTTACACTTTTTTCAGATGGCCCTTTTGACCGGCGGGAAGTGAGACTTCATTGTAGTGCAGATTTCCTTTGCAAGCTTGCTTGGTTGGCCAAAAAGGGCGTATGCGTTTTTTCCTGAATATATTCAGGAAAAAACGCATACGCCCTTTTTGGCCAAGTGCATCATTGTGGACGTTCTGCCTCTTTTCCTATGCTTTCAATGCAATTCCAGTCTACCTCCTGAAATCGGTTTCCTGCAATTCTGCCCCGCTTTCAAGTCCTCTTGGCAGCCTTACTTCAGTCTATTTTTGGACGATAGCTCTCATTTATAACTCTGCAGGTTTGTGAATTACAGTGCCCCTGAGCTCCTTTCTTCAACTCGCTTTCTTTTGAGCTGGCCGCAACACCGCAGGATGGCTTCAGGCCCTAATCTGGTTCCGGCACGGCACGCTGAGCCTTTGGTTAATTCCTCTTCCTGGTGGGAAATGAGAGTTAAATTTGCCCGTCCAGACACCTCCAGCTAGCCTCTCATTGGTTCTCGCTATTCCTGTTCATCTTCCGCAGAAATTGCAAACTGGGCCAAACAGGAGGTTAAAGGGACTGACTCTCCAAGACGGGAGAGTGTTAGTAAAGCGTCTGGAATGTTGCACCCGAGTACCAGGGTACGAAAACTGAGACATATTTGAACACGTCTCCCGATCACATGGTTGATCATACTCTAGGTTCCACATGCATGTTTTAGCTGAAGGAAGAATACCTTAAACCTGGGTAGTTGAAACCCGTGGAATGGGTACCATGCAATATGACTTCAAAGGGTCTTCATTTGCTCACCGAACCTCTCCAATCCTATCACTGCTGCATTTATGCCCCTGTACACATGCTTGATTCTCTTTTGGAGACATAGCAATCCATAGGTTTTAAGATACTTACTAGTCAGGAACATTCTTAGGCGTTTAATATGGGGTGTTGAGTCCATTTCGTTGAGCAAGGAGTAGCTCTTGTCTATTCCATATTTGGCTTAAGGAACTTTATCTGTGCTCATTTCAATCTCTGGTTTTATGCAGCACCCCAACTCACCTTTACCCTTAAGCAAGCATAAGTTGGTTTTCTAAATTTGAGACACTGTTCTGTTCTGTAATTCAGTTCCTGTGTAGGCAAGTTTACATTCCGTGTATTAGTGATATCTTATGATGTTTCTTTTTCTGTGTGACTTATTTCAGTTAGAATCATCATACCTGAATCCACTCATTGCGATGCTAAGGGCCTGATGACATAGATTTCATTGCTGAGTGATATTGCTTTGTAAGTGAATACCACAACTTCTTTATCCATTTTTCACTTTCTGCGATGTTGAACTTGTACTGTAAACGAGGTTCTTGTAAACAGAGCCGTTCCAAACTTTGGGGTGGCTGTGTCTTTTTGATTTTAATTTCCCTAAGCTATAGGACCATAAGTGGAAGTGCCCTATGCTCTGTTGCTTTGTTTTTTAGATGTTTCAGGAAACACCATACACTTCTCCCAAGTGTCTGTTGGCAATTTACATCCCGCCCATCAGCATAACAAGGCTCCCAGTTCTCAATGGCCTGTTGCCTTTCTGGATTTTACACTTTTTTCAGATGGCCCTTTTGACCGGGGGGAAGTGAGACTTCATTGTAGTGCAGATTTCCTTTGCAAGCTTGCTTGGTTGGCCAAAAAGGGCGTATGCGTTTTTTCCTGAATATATTCAGGAAAAAACGCATACGCCCTTTTTGGCCAAGTGCATCATTGTGGACGTTCTGCCTCTTTTCCTATGCTTTCAATGCAATTCCAGTCTACCTCCTGAAATCGGTTTCCTGCAATTCTGCCCCGCTTTCAAGTCCTCTTGGCAGCCTTACTTCAGTCTATTTTTGGACGATAGCTGTCATTTATAACTCTGCAGGTTTGTGAATTACAGTGCCCCCGGGGCTCCTTTCTTCAACTCGCTTTCTTTTGAGCTGGCCGCAACACCGCAGGATGGCTTCAGGCCCTAATCTGTTTCCGGCATGGCACGCTGAGCCTTTGGTTATTTCCTCTTCCTGGTGGGAAATGAGAGTTAAATTTGCCCGTCCAGACACCTCCAGCTAGCCTCTCATTGGTTCTCGCTATTCCTGTTCATCTTCCGCAGAAATTGCAAACTGGGCCAAACAGGAGGTTAAAGGCGCTGACTCTCCAAGTGGGGAGAGTGTTAGTAAAGCGTCTGGAATGTTGCACCCGAGTACCAGGGGAGGAAAACTGAGACATATTTGAACACGTCTCCCGTTCACATGGTTGATCATACTTGGGATCCACATGCATGTTTTAGCTGAAGGAAGAATACCTTAAACCTGGAGAGTTGAGACCCGTGGAATGGGTACCATGCAATATGACTTCAAAGGGTCTTCATTTGCTCACCGAACCTCTCCAATCCTATCACTGCTGCGTTTATTCCCCTGTACACACGCTTGATTCTCTTTTGGAGAGATAGCAATCCATAGGTTTTAAGATACTTACTAGTCAGGTACATTCTTAGGCGTTTAATATGGGGTGTTGAGTCCATTTCGTTGAGCAAGGAGTAGCTCTTGTCTATTCCATATTTGGCTTAAGGAACTTTATCTGTGCTCATTTCAATCCCTGGTTTTATGCAGCACCCCAACTCACCTTTCCCCTTAAGCAAGCATAAGTTGGTTTTCTAAATTTGAGTCCCTGTTCTGTTCTGTAATTCAGTTCCTGTGTAGTCAAGTTTACATTCCGTGTATTACTGATATCTTATGATGTTTCTTTTTCTGTGTGACTTACTTCAGATAGAATCATCATACCTGAATCCACTCATTGTGCTGCTAAGGGCCTGATGACACAGATTTCATTGCTGAGTGATATTGCTTTGTAAGTAAATACCACAACTTCTTTATCCATTTTTCACTTTCTGCGATGTTGAACTTGTACTGTAAACGAGGTTCTTGTAAACAGAGCCGTTCCAAACTTTGGGGTGGCTGTGTCTTTTTGATTTTAATTTCCCTAAGCTATAGGACCATAAGTGGAAGTGCCCTAGGTTCTGTTGCTTTGTTTTTTAGATGTTTCAGGAAACACCATACACTTCTCCCGAGTGGTTGTTGGCAATTTACATCCCGCCCATCAGCATAACAAGGCTCCCAGTTCTCCATGGCCTGTCCTGCCTTTCTGGATTTTACACTTTTTTCAGATGGCCCTTTTGACCGGGGGGAAGTGAGACTTCATTGTAGTGCAGATTTCCTTTGCAAGCTTGCTTGGTTGGCCAAAAAGGGCGTATGCGTTTTTTCCTGAATATATTCAGGAAAAAACGCATACGCCCTTTTTGGCCAAGTGCATCATTGTGGACGTTCTGCCTCTTTTCCTATGCTTGCAATGCAATTCCAGTCTACCTCCTGAAATCGGTTTCCTGCAATTCTGCCCCGCTTTCAAGTCCTCTTGGCAGCCTTACTTCAGTCTATTTTTGGACGATAGCTGTCATTTATAACTCTGCAGGTTTGTGAATTACAGTGCCCCTGAGCTCCTTTCTTCAACTCGCTTTCTTTTGAGCTGGCCGCAACACCGCAGGATGGCTTCAGGCCCTAATCTGTTTCCGGTACGGCACGCTGAGCCTTTGGTTATTTCCTCTTCCTGGTGGGAAATGAGAGTTAAATTTGCCCGTCCAGACACCTCCAGCTAGCCTCTCATTGGTTCTCGCTATTCCTGTTCATCTTCCGCAGAAATTGCAAACTGGGCCAAACAGGAGGTTAAAGGCGCTGACTCTCCAAGTGGGGAGAGTGTTAGTAAAGCGTCTGGAATGTTGCACCCGAGTACCAGGGGAGGAAAACTGAGACATATTTGAACACGTCTCCCGTTCACATGGTTGATCATACTTGGGATCCACATGCATGTTTTAGCTGAAGGAAGAATACCTTAAACATGGAGAGTTGAGACCCGTGGAATGGGTACCATGCAATATGACTTCAAAGGGTCTTCATTTGCTCACCGAACCTCTCCAATCCTATCACTGCTGCGTTTATGCCCCTGTACACATGCTTGATTCTCTTTTGGAGACATAGCAATCCATAGGTTTTAAGATACTTACTAGTCAGGTACATTCTTAGGCGTTTAATATGGGGTGTTGAGTCCATTTCGTTGAGCAAGGAGTAGCTCTTGTCTATTCCATATTTGGCTTAAGGAAATTTATCTGTGCTCATTTCAATCTCTGGTTTTATGCAGCACCCCAACTCACCTTTCCCCTTAAGCAAACATAAGTTGGTTTTCTAAATTTGAGACCCTGTTCTGTTCTGTAATTCAGTTCCTGTGTAGCCAAGTTTACATTCCGTGTATTACTGATATCTTATGATGTTTCTTTTCTGTGTGACTTACTTCAGTTAGAATCATCATACCTGAATCCACTCATTGTGCTGCTAAGGGCCTGATGACAGAGATTTCATTGCTGAGTGATATTGCTTTGTAAGTAAATACCACAACTTCTTTATCCATTTTTCACTTTCTGCGATGTTGAACTTGTACTGTAAACGAGGTTCTTGTAAACAGAGCCGTTCCAAACTTTGGGGTGGCTGTGTCTTTTTGATTTTAATTTCCCTAATCTATAGGACCATAAGTGGAAGTGCCCTAGGTTCTGTTGCTTTGTTTTTTAGATGTTTCAGGAAACACCATACACTTCTCCCGAGTGGTTGTTGGCAATTTACATCCCGCCCATCAGCATAACAAGGCTCCCAGTTCTCCATGGCCTGTCCTGCCTTTCTGGATTTTACACTTTTTTCAGATGGCCCTTTTGACCGGCGGGAAGTGAGACTTCATTGTAGTGCAGATTTCCTTTGCAAGCTTGCTTGGTTGGCCAAAAAGGGCGTATGCGTTTTTTCCTGAATATATTCAGGAAAAAACGCATACGCCCTTTTTGGCCAAGTGCATCATTGTGGACGTTCTGCCTCTTTTCCTATGCTTTCAATGCAATTCCAGTCTACCTCCTGAAATCGGTTTCCTGCAATTCTGCCCCGCTTTCAAGTCCTCTTGGCAGCCTTACTTCAGTCTATTTTTGGACGATAGCTCTCATTTATAACTCTGCAGGTTTGTGAATTACAGTGCCCCTGAGCTCCTTTCTTCAACTCGCTTTCTTTTGAGCTGGCCGCAACACCGCAGGATGGCTTCAGGCCCTAATCTGGTTCCGGCACGGCACGCTGAGCCTTTGGTTAATTCCTCTTCCTGGTGGGAAATGAGAGTTAAATTTGCCCGTCCAGACACCTCCAGCTAGCCTCTCATTGGTTCTCGCTATTCCTGTTCATCTTCCGCAGAAATTGCAAACTGGGCCAAACAGGAGGTTAAAGGGACTGACTCTCCAAGACGGGAGAGTGTTAGTAAAGCGTCTGGAATGTTGCACCTAAGTAGCAGGGGAGGAAAACTGAGACATATTTGAACACGTCTCCCGATCACATGGTTGATCATACTCTAGGTTCCACATGCATGTTTTAGCTGAAGGAAGAATACCTTAAACCTGGGTAGTTGAAACCCGTGGAATGGTTACCATCCAATATGACTTCAAAGGGTCTTCATTTGCTCACCGAACCTCTCCAATCCTATCACTGCTGCGTTTATGCCCCTGTACACATGCTTGATTCTCTTTCGGAGACATAGCAATCCATAGGTTTTAAGATACTTACTAGTCAGGTACATTCTTAGGCGTTTAATATGCGGTGTTGAGTCCATTTCGTTGAGCAAGGAGTAGCTCTTGTCTATTCCATATTTGACTTAAGGAACTTTATCTGTGCTCATTTCAATCTCTGGTTTTATGCAGCACCCCAACTCACCTTTACCCTTAAGCAAGCATAAGTTGGTTTTCTAAATTTTAGACCCTGTTCTGTTTTGGAATTCAGTTCCTGTGTAGCCAAGTTTACATTCCGTGTATTAGTGATATCTTATGATGTTTCTTTTTCTCTGTGACTTATTTCAGTTAGAAACATCGTACCTGAATCCACTCATTGTGCTGCTAAGGGCCTGATGACACAGATTTCATTGCTGAGTGATATTGCTTTGTAAGTAAATACCACAACTTCTTTATCCATTTTTCACTTTCTGCGATGTTGAACTTGTACTGTAAACGAGGTTCTTGTAAACAGAGCCGTTCCAAACTTTGGGGTGGCTGTGTCTTTTTGATTTTAATTTCCCTAAGCTATAGGACCATAAGTGGAAGTGCCCTAGGTTCTGTTGCTTTGTTTTTTAGATGTTTCAGGAAACACCATATACTTCTCCTGAGTGGTTGTTGGCAATTTACATCCCGCCCATCAGCATAACAAGGCTCCCACTTCTCCATGGCCTGTCCTGCCTTTCTGGATTTTACACTTTTTTCAGATGGCCCTTTTGACCGGGGGGAAGTGAGACTTCATTGTAGTGCAGATTTCCTTTGCAAGCTTGCTTGGTTGGCCAAAAAGGGCGTATGCGTTTTTTCCTGAATATATTCAGGAAAAAACGCATACGCCCTTTTTGGCCAAGTGCATCATTGTGGACGTTCTGCCTCTTTTCCTATGCTTTCAATGCAATTCCAGTCTACCTCCTGAAATCGGTTTCCTGCAATTCTGCCCCGCTTTCAAGTCCTCTTGGCAGCCTTACTTCAGTCTATTTTTGGACGATAGCTCTCATTTATAACTCTGCAGGTTTGTGAATTACAGTGCCCCTGAGCTCCTTTCTTCAACTCGCTTTCTTTTGAGCTGGCCGCAACACCGCAGGATGGCTTCAGGCCCTAATCTGGTTCCGGCACGGCACGCTGAGCCTTTGGTTAATTCCTCTTCCTGGTGGGAAATGAGAGTTAAATTTGCCCGTCCAGACACCTCCAGCTAGCCTCTCATTGGTTCTCGCTATTCCTGCTCATCTTCCGCAGAAATTGCAAACTGGGCCAAACAGGAGGTTAAAGGCGCTGACTCTCCAAGTGGGGAGAGTGTTAGTAAAGCGTCTGGAATGTTGCACCCGAGTACCAGGGGAGGAAAACTGAGACATATTTGAACACGTCTCCCGTTCACATGGTTGATCATACTCTGGATTCCACATGCATGTTTTAGCTGAAGGAAGAATACCTTAAACCTGGAGAGTTGAGACCCGTGGAATGGGTACCATGCAATATGACTTCAAAGGGTCTTCATTTGCTCACCGAACCTCTCCAATCCTATCACTGCTGCGTTTATGCCCCTGTACACACGCTTGATTCTCTTTTGGAGACATAGCAATCCATAGGTTTTAAGATACTTACTAGTCAGGTACATTCTTAGGCGTTTAATATGGGGTGTTGAGTCCATTTCGTTGAGCAAGGAGTAGCTCTTGTCTATTCCATATTTGGCTTAAGGAACTTTATCTGTGCTCATTTCAATCTCTGGTTTTATGCAGCAACCCAACTCACCTTTCCCCTTAAGCAAGCATAAGTTGGTTTTCTAAATTTGAGACCCTGTTCTGATTTGGAATTCAGTTCCTGTGTAGCCAAGTTTACATTCCGTGTATTACTGATATCTTATGATGTTTCTTTTTCTGTGTGACTTATTTCAGTTAGAATCATCGTACCTGAATCTACTCATTATGCTGCTACGGGCCTGATGACATAGATTTCATTGCTGAGTGATACTGCATTGTACGTAAATACCACAAGTTCTTTATCCATTTTTCACTTTCTGCGATGTTGAACTTGTACTGTAAACGAGGTTCTTGTAAACAGAGCCGTTCCAAACTTTGGGGTGGCTGTGTCTTTTTGATTTTAATTTCCCTAAGCTATAGGACCATAAGTGGAAGTGCCCTAGGCTCTGTTGCTTTGTTTTTTAGATGTTTCAGGAAACACCATACACTTCTCCCGAGTGGTTGTTGGCAATTTACATCCCGCCCATCAGCATAACAAGGCTCCCAGTTCTCCATGGCCTGTCCTGCCTTTCTGGATTTTACACTTTTTTCAGATGGCCCTTTTGACAGGGGGGAAGTGAGACTTCATTGTAGTGCAGATTTCCTTTGCAAGCTTGCTTGGTTGGCCAAAAAGGGCGTATGCGTTTTTTCCTGAATATATTCAGGAAAAAACGCATACGCCCTTTTTGGCCAAGTGCATCATTGTGGACGTTCTGCCTCTTTTCCTATGCTTTCAATGCAATTCCAGTCTACCTCCTGAAATCGGTTTCCTGCAATTCTGCCCCGCTTTCAAGTCCTCTTGGCAGCCTTACTTCAGTCTATTTTTGGACGATAGCTGTCATTTATAACTCTGCAGGTTTGTGAATTACAGTGCCCCTGAGCTCCTTTCTTCAACTCGCTTTCTTGTGACCTGGCCGCAACACCGCAGGATGGCTTCAGGCCCTAATCTGGTTCCGGTACGGCACGCTGAGCATTTGGTTATTTCCTCTTCCTGGTGGGAAATGAGAGTTAAATTTGCCCGTCCAGACACCTCCAGCTAGCCTCTCATTGGTTCTCGCTATTCCTGTTCATCTTCCGCAGAAATTGCAAACTGGGCCAAACAGGAGGTTAAAGGGACTGACTCTCCAAGTGGGGAGAGTGTTAGTAAAGCGTCTGGAATGTTGCACCCGAGTACCAGGGTACGAAAACTGAGACATATTTGAACACGTCTCCCGATCACATGGTTGATCATACTCTAGGTTCCACATGCATGTTTTAGCTGAAGGAAGAATGCCTTAAACCTGGGTAGTTGAAACCCGTGGAATGGGTACCATGCAATATGACTTCAAAGGGTCTTCATTTGCTCACCGAACCTCTCCAATCCTATCACTGCTGCGTTTATGCCCCTGTACACATGCTTGATTCTCTTTTGGAGACATAGCAATCCATAGGTTTTAAGATACTTACTAGTCAGGAACATTCTTAGGCGTTTAATATGGGGTGTTGAGTCCATTTCGTTGAGCAAGGAGTAGCTCTTGTCTATTCCATATTTGGCTTAAGGAACTTTATCTGTGCTCATTTCAATCTCTGGTTTTATGCAGCACCCCAACTCACCTTTACCCTTAAGCAAGCATAAGTTAGTTTTCTAAATTTGAGACACTGTTCTGTTCTGTAATTCAGTTCCTGTGTAGGCAAGTTTACATTCCGTGTATTAGTGATATCTTATGATGTTTCTTTTTCTGTGTGACTTATTTCAGTTAGAATCATCATACCTGAATCCACTCATTGTGCTGCTAAGGGCCTGATGACATAGATTTCATTGCTGAGTGATATTGCTTTGTAAGTGAATACCACAACTTCTTTATCCATTTTTCACTTTCTGCGATGTTGAACTTGTACTGTAAACGAGGTTCTTGTAAACAGAGCCGTTCCAAACTTTGGGGTGGCTGTGTCTTTTTGATTTTAATTTCCCTAATCTATAGGACCATAAGTGGAAGTGCCCTAGGTTCTGTTGCTTTGTTTTTTAGATGTTTCAGGAAACACCATACACTTCTCCCGAGTGTCTGTTGGCAATTTACATCCCGCCCATCAGCATAACAAGGCTCCCAGTTCTCCATGGCCTGTCCTGCCTTTCTGGATTTTACACTTTTTTCAGATGGCCCTTTTGACCGGGGGGAAGTGAGACTTCATTGTAGTGCAGATTTCCTTTGCAAGCTTGCTTGGTTGGCCAAAAAGGGCGTATGCGTTTTTTCCTGAATATATTCAGGAAAAAACGCATACGCCCTTTTTGGCCAAGTGCATCATTGTGGACGTTCTGCCTCTTTTCCTATGCTTTCAATGCAATTCCAGTCTACCTCCTGAAATCGGTTTCCTGCAATTCTGCCCCGCTTTCAAGTCCTCTTGGCAGCCTTACTTCAGTCTATTTTTGGACGATAGCTGTCATTTATAACTCTGCAGGTTTGTGAATTACAGTGCCCCTGAGCTCCTTTCTTCAACTCGCTTTCTTTTGAGCTGGCCGCAACACCGCAGGATGGCTTCAGGCCCTAATCTGGTTCCGGCACGGCACGCTGAGCCTTTGGTTAATTCCTCTTCCTGGTGGGAAATGAGAGTTAAATTTGCCCGTCCAGACACCTCCAGCTAACCTCTCATTGGTTCTCGCTATTCCTGTTCATCTTCCGCAGAAATTGCAAACTGGGCCAAACAGGAGGTTAAAGGGACTGACTCTCCAAGACGGGAGAGTGTTAGTAAAGCGTCTGGAATGTTGCACCTAAGTACCAGGGGAGGAAAACTGAGACATATTTGAACACGTCTCCCGATCACATGGTTGATCATACTCTAGGTTCCACATGCATGTTTTAGCTGAAGGAAGAATACCTTAAACCTGGGTAGTTGAAACCCGTGGAATGGGTACCATGCAATATGACTTCAAAGGGTCTTCATTTGCTCACCGAACCTCTCCAATCCTATCACTGCTGCGTTTATGCCCCTGTACACATGCTTGATTCTCTTTCGGAGACATAGCAATCCATAGGTTTTAAGATACTTACTAGTCAGGTACATTCTTAGGCGTTTAATATGCGGTGTTGAGTCCATTTCGTTGAGCAAGGAGTAGCTCTTGTCTATTCCATATTTGACTTAAGGAACTTTATCTGTGCTCATTTCAATCTCTGGTTTTATGCAGCACCCCAACTCACCTTTACCCTTAAGCCAGCATAAGTTGGTTTTCTAAATTTTAGACCCTGTTCTGTTTTGGAATTCAGTTCCTGTGTTGCCAAGTTTACATTCCGTGTATTAGTGATATCTTATGATGTTTCTTTTTCTGTGTGACTTATTTCAGTTAGAAACATCGTACCTGAATCCACTCATTGTGCTGCTAAGGGCCTGATGACATAGATTTCATTGCTGAGTGATATTGCTTTGTAAGTAAATACCACAACTTCTTTATCCATTTTTCACTTTCTGCGATGTTGAACTTGTACTGTAAACGAGGTTCTTGTAAACAGAGCCGTTCCAAACTTTGGGGTGGCTGTGTCTTTTTGATTTTAATTTCCCTAAGCTATAGGACCATAAGTGGAAGTGCCCTAGGTTCTGTTGCTTTGTTTTTTAGATGTTTCAGGAAACACCATATACTTCTCCCGAGTGGTTGTTGGCAATTTACATCCCGCCCATCAGCATAACAAGGCTCCCAGTTCTCCATGGCCTGTCCTGCCTTTCTGGATTTTACACTTTTTTCAGATGGCCCTTTTGACCGGGGGGAAGTGAGACTTCATTGTAGTGCAGATTTCCTTTGCAAGCTTGCTTGGTTGGCCAAAAAGGGCGTATGCGTTTTTTCCTGAATATATTCAGGAAAAAACGCATACGCCCTTTTTGGCCAAGTGCATCATTGTGGACGTTCTGCCTCTTTTCCTATGCTTGCAATGCAATTCCAGTCTACCTCCTGAAATCGGTTTCCTGCAATTCTGCCCCGCTTTCAAGTCCTCTTGGCAGCCTTACTTCAGTCTATTTTTGGACGATAGCTGTCATTTATAACTCTGCAGGTTTGTGAATTACAGTGCCCCTGGGCTCCTTTCTTCAACTCGCTTTCTTTTGAGCTGGCCGCAACACCGCAGGATGGCTTCAGGCCCTAATCTGGTTCCGGTACGTCACGCTGAGCCTTTGGTTATTTTCTCTTCCTGGTGGGAAATGAGAGTTAAATTTGCCCGTCTAGACACCTCCAGCTAGCCTCTCATTGGTTCTCGCTATTCCTGTTCATCTTCCGCAGAAATTGCAAACTGGGCCAAACAGGAGGTTAAAGGGACTGACTCTCCAAGTCGGGAGAGTGTTAGTAAAGCGTCTGGAATGTTGCACCCGAGTACCAGGGGAGGAAAACTGAGACATATTTGAACACGTCTCCCGTTCACATGGTTGATCATACTCTGGGTTCCACATGCATGTTTTAGCTGAAGGAAGAATACCTTAAACCTGGAGAGTTGAGACCCGTGTAATGGGTACCATGCAATATGACTTCAAAGGGTCTTCATTTGCTCACCGAACCTCTCCAATCCTATCACTGCTGCGTTTATTCCCCTGTACACACGCTTGATTCTCTTTTGGAGACATAGCAATCCATAGGTTTGAAGATACTTACTAGTCAGGTACATTCTTAGGCGTTTAATATGCAGTGTTGAGTCCATTTCGTTGAGCAAGGAGTAGCTCTTGTCTATTCCATATTTGACTTAAGGAACTTTATCTGTGCTCATTTCAATCTCTGGTTTTATGCAGCACCCCAACTCACCTTTACCCTTAAGCAAGCATAAGTTGGTTTTCTAAATTTGAGTCCCTGTTCTGTTCTGTAATTCAGTTCCTGTGTAGCCAAGTTTACATTCCATGTATTACTGATATCTTATGATGTTTCTTTTTCTGTGTGACTTACTTCAGTTAGAATCATCATACCTGAATCCACTCATTGTGCTGCTAAGGGCCTGATGACACAGATTTCATTGCTGAGTGATATTGCTTTGTAAGTAAATACCACAACTTCTTTATCCATTTTTCACTTTCTGTGATGTTGAACTTGTACTGTAAACGAGGTTCTTGTAAACAGAGCCATTCCAAACTTTGGGGTGGCTGTGTCTTTTTGATTTTAATTTCCCTAAGCTATAGGACCATAAGTGGAAGTGCCCTAGGTTCTGTTGCTTTGTTTTTTAGATGTTTCAGGAAACACCATACACTTCTCCCGAGTGGTTGTTGGCAATTTACATCCCGCCCATCAGCATAACAAGGCTCCCAGTTCTCCATGGCCTGTCCTGCCTTTCTGGATTTTACACTTTTTTCAGATGGCCCTTTTGACCAGGGGGAAGTGAGACTTCATTGTAGTGCAGATTTCCTTTGCAAGCTTGCTTGGTTGGCCAAAAAGGGCGTATGCGTTTTTTCCTGAATATATTCAGGAAAAAACGCATACGCCCTTTTTGGCCAAGTGCATCATTGTGGACGTTCTGCCTCTTTTCCTATGCTTTCAATGCAATTCCAGTCTACCTCCTGAAATCGGTTTCCTGCAATTCTGCCCCGCTTTCAAGTCCTCTAGGCAGCCTTACTTCAGTCTATTTTTGGACGATAGCTCTCATTTATAACTCTGCAGGTTTGTGAATTACAGTGCCCCTGAGCTCCTTTCTTCAACTCGCTTTCTTTTGAGCTGGCCGCAACACCGCAGGATGGCTTCAGGCCCTAATCTGGTTCCGGCACGGCACGCTGAGCCTTTGGTTATTTCCTCTTCCTGGTGGGAAATGAGAGTTAAATTTGCCCGTCCAGACACCTCCAGCTAGCCTCTCATTGGTTCTCGCTATTCCTGTTCATCTTCCGCAGAAATTGCAAACTGGGCCAAACAGGAGGTTAAAGGGACTGACTCTCCAAGTGGGGAGAGTGTTAGTAAAGCGTCTGGAATGTTGCACCCGAGTACCAGGGTACGAAAACTGAGACATATTTGAACACGTTTCCCGATCACATGGTTGATCATACTCTAGGTTCCACATGCATGTTTTAGCTGAAGGAAGAATACCTTAAACCTGGAGAGTTGAGACCCGTGTAATGGGTACCATGCAATATGACTTCAAAGGGTCTTCATTTGCTCACCGAACCTCTCCAATCCTATCACTGCTGCGTTTATGCCCCTGTACACATGCTTGATTCTCTTTCGGAGACATAGCAATCCATAGGTTTTAAGATACTTACTAGTCAGGTACATTCTTAGGCGTTTAATATGCGGTGTTGAGTCCATTTCGTTGAGCAAGGAGTAGCTCTTGTCTATTCCATATTTGGCTTAAGGAACTTTATCTGTGCTCATTTCAATCTCTGGTTTTATGCAGCACCCCAACTCACCTTTACCCTTAAGCAAACATAAGTTGGTTTTCTAAATTTGAGTCCCTGTTCTGTTCTGTAATTCAGTTCCTGTGTAGCCAAGTTTACATTCCGTGTATTACTGATATCTTATGATGTTTCTTTTTCTGTGTGACTTACTTCAGTTAGAATCATCATACCTGAATCCACTCATTGTGCTGCTAAGGGCCTGATGACACAGATTTCATTGCTGAGTGATATTGCTTTGTAAGTAAATACCACAACTTCTTTATCCATTTTTCACTTTCTGCGATGTTGAACTTGTACTGTAAACGAGGTTCTTGTAAACAGAGCCGTTCCAAACTTTGGGGTGGCTGTGTCTTTTTGATTTTAATTTCCCTAAGCTATAGGACCATAAGTGGAAGTGCCCTAGGTTCTGTTGCTTTGCTTTTTAGATGTTTCAGGAAACACCATACACTTCTCCCGAGTGGTTGTTGGCAATTTACATCCCGCCCATCAGCATAACAAGGCTCCCAGTTCTCCATGGCCTGTCCTGCCTTTCTGGATTTTACACTTTTTTCAGATGGCCCTTTTGACCGGGGGGAAGTGAGACTTCATTGTAGTGCAGATTTCCTTTGCAAGCTTGCTTGGTTGGCCAAAAAGGGCGTATGCGTTTTTTCCTGAATATATTCAGGAAAAAACGCATATGCCCTTTTTGGCCAAGTGCATCATTGTGGACGTTCTGCCTCTTTTCCTATGCTTTCAATGCAATTCCAGTCTACCTCCTGAAATCGGTTTCCTGCAATTCTGCCCCGCTTTCAAGTCCTCTTGGCAGCCTTACTTCAGTCTATTTTTGGACGATAGCTGTCATTTATAACTCTGCAGGTTTGTGAATTACAGTGCCCCTGAGCTCCTTTCTTCAACTCGCTTTCTTTTGAGCTGGCCGCAACACCGCAGGATGGCTTCAGGCCCTAATCTGGTTCCGGCACGGCACGCTGAGCCTTTGGTTAATTCCTCTTCCTGGTGGGAAATGAGAGTTAAATTTGCCCGTCCAGACACCTCCAGCTAACCTCTCATTGGTTCTCGCTATTCCTGTTCATCTTCCGCAGAAATTGCAAACTGGGCCAAACAGGAGGTTAAAGGGACTGACTCTCCAAGACGGGAGAGTGTTAGTAAAGCGTCTGGAATGTTGCACCTAAGTACCAGGGGAGGAAAACTGAGACATATTTGAACACGTCTCCCGATCACATGGTTGATCATACTCTAGGTTCCACATGCATGTTTTAGCTGAAGGAAGAATACCTTAAACCTGGGTAGTTGAAACCCGTGGAATGGGTACCATGCAATATGACTTCAAAGGGTCTTCATTTGCTCACCGAACCTCTCCAATCCTATCACTGCTGCGTTTATGCCCCTGTACACATGCTTGATTCTCTTTCGGAGACATAGCAATCCATAGGTTTTAAGATACTTACTAGTCAGGTACATTCTTAGGCGTTTAATATGCGGTGTTGAGTCCATTTCGTTGAGCAAGGAGTAGCTCTTGTCTATTCCATATTTGACTTAAGGAACTTTATCTGTGCTCATTTCAATCTCTGGTTTTATGCAGCACCCCAACTCACCTTTACCCTTAAGCAAGCATAAGTTGGTTTTCTAAATTTTAGACCCTGTTCTGTTTTGGAATTCAGTTCCTGTGTTGCCAAGTTTACATTCCGTGTATTAGTGATATCTTATGATGTTTCTTTTTCTGTGTGACTTATTTCAGTTAGAAACATCGTACCTGAATCCACTCATTGTGCTGCTAAGGGCCTGATGACACAGATTTCATTGCTGAGTGATATTGCTTTGTAAGTAAATACCACAACTTCTTTATCCATTTTTCACTTTCTGCGATGTTGAACTTGTACTGTAAACGAGGTTCTTGTAAACAGAGCCGTTCCAAACTTTGGGGTGGCTGTGTCTTTTTGATTTTAATTTCCCTAAGCTATAGGACCATAAGTGGAAGTGCCCTAGGTTCTGTTGCTTTGTTTTTTAGATGTTTCAGGAAACACCATATACTTCTCCCGAGTGGTTGTTGGCAATTTACATCCCGCCCATCAGCATAACAAGGCTCCCAGTTCTCCATGGCCTGTCCTGCCTTTCTGGATTTTACACTTTTTTCAGATGGCCCTTTTGACCGGGGGGAAGTGAGACTTCATTGTAGTGCAGATTTCCTTTGCAAGCTTGCTTGGTTGGCCAAAAAGGGCGTATGCGTTTTTTCCTGAATATATTCAGGAAAAAACGCATACGCCCTTTTTGGCCAAGTGCATCATTGTGGACGTTCTGCCTCTTTTCCTATGCTTGCAATGCAATTCCAGTCTACCTCCTGAAATCGGTTTCCTGCAATTCTGCCCCGCTTTCAAGTCCTCTTGGCAGCCTTACTTCAGTCTATTTTTGGACGATAGCTGTCATTTATAACTCTGCAGGTTTGTGAATTACAGTGCCCCTGGGCTCCTTTCTTCAACTCGCTTTCTTTTGAGCTGGCCGCAACACCGCAGGATGGCTTCAGGCCCTAATCTGGTTCCGGTACGTCACGCTGAGCCTTTGGTTATTTTCTCTTCCTGGTGGGAAATGAGAGTTAAATTTGCCCGTCTAGACACCTCCAGCTAGCCTCTCATTGGTTCTCGCTATTCCTGTTCATCTTCCGCAGAAATTGCAAACTGGGCCAAACAGGAGGTTAAAGGGACTGACTCTCCAAGTCGGGAGAGTGTTAGTAAAGCGTCTGGAATGTTGCACCCGAGTACCAGGGGAGGAAAACTGAGACATATTTGAACACGTCTCCCGTTCACATGGTTGATCATACTCTGGGTTCCACATGCATGTTTTAGCTGAAGGAAGAATACCTTAAACCTGGAGAGTTGAGACCCGTGTAATGGGTACCATGCAATATGACTTCAAAGGGTCTTCATTTGCTCACCGAACCTCTCCAATCCTATCACTGCTGCGTTTATTCCCCTGTACACACGCTTGATTCTCTTTTGGAGACATAGCAATCCATAGGTTTGAAGATACTTACTAGTCAGGTACATTCTTAGGCGTTTAATATGCAGTGTTGAGTCCATTTCGTTGAGCAAGGAGTAGCTCTTGTCTATTCCATATTTGACTTAAGGAACTTTATCTGTGCTCATTTCAATCTCTGGTTTTATGCAGCACCCCAACTCACCTTTACCCTTAAGCAAGCATAAGTTGGTTTTCTAAATTTGAGTCCCTGTTCTGTTCTGTAATTCAGTTCCTGTGTAGCCAAGTTTACATTCCATGTATTACTGATATCTTATGATGTTTCTTTTTCTGTGTGACTTACTTCAGTTAGAATCATCATACCTGAATCCACTCATTGTGCTGCTAAGGGCCTGATGACACAGATTTCATTGCTGAGTGATATTGCTTTGTAAGTAAATACCACAACTTCTTTATCCATTTTTCACTTTCTGTGATGTTGAACTTGTACTGTAAACGAGGTTCTTGTAAACAGAGCCATTCCAAAATTTGGGGTGGCTGTGTCTTTTTGATTTTAATTTCCCTAAGCTATAGGACCATAAGTGGAAGTGCCCTAGGTTCTGTTGCTTTGTTTTTTAGATGTTTCAGGAAACACCATACACTTCTCCCGAGTGGTTGTTGGCAATTTACATCCCGCCCATCAGCATAACAAGGCTCCCAGTTCTCCATGGCCTGTCCTGCCTTTCTGGATTTTACACTTTTTTCAGATGGCCCTTTTGACCAGGGGGAAGTGAGACTTCATTGTAGTGCAGATTTCCTTTGCAAGCTTGCTTGGTTGGCCAAAAAGGGCGTATGCGTTTTTTCCTGAATATATTCAGGAAAAAACGCATACGCCCTTTTTGGCCAAGTGCATCATTGTGGACGTTCTGCCTCTTTTCCTATGCTTTCAATGCAATTCCAGTCTACCTCCTGAAATCGGTTTCCTGCAATTCTGCCCCGCTTTCAAGTCCTCTAGGCAGCCTTACTTCAGTCTATTTTTGGACGATAGCTCTCATTTATAACTCTGCAGGTTTGTGAATTACAGTGCCCCTGAGCTCCTTTCTTCAACTCACTTTCTTTTGAGCTGGCCGCAACACCGCAGGATGGCTTCAGGCCCTAATCTGGTTCCGGCACGGCACGCTGAGCCTTTGGTTATTTCCTCTTCCTGGTGGGAAATGAGAGTTAAATTTGCCCGTCCAGACACCTCCAGCTAGCCTCTCATTGGTTCTCGCTATTCCTGTTCATCTTCCGCAGAAATTGCAAACTGGGCCAAACAGGAGGTTAAAGGGACTGACTCTCCAAGTGGGGAGAGTGTTAGTAAAGCGTCTGGAATGTTGCACCCGAGTACCAGGGTACGAAAACTGAGACATATTTGAACACGTTTCCCGATCACATGGTTGATCATACTCTAGGTTCCACATGCATGTTTTAGCTGAAGGAAGAATACCTTAAACCTGGAGAGTTGAGACCCGTGTAATGGGTACCATGCAATATGACTTCAAAGGGTCTTCATTTGCTCACCGAACCTCTCCAATCCTATCACTGCTGCGTTTATGCCCCTGTACACATGCTTGATTCTCTTTCGGAGACATAGCAATCCATAGGTTTTAAGATACTTACTAGTCAGGTACATTCTTAGGCGTTTAATATGCGGTGTTGAGTCCATTTCGTTGAGCAAGGAGTAGCTCTTGTCTATTCCATATTTGGCTTAAGGAACTTTATCTGTGCTCATTTCAATCTCTGGTTTTATGCAGCACCCCAACTCACCTTTACCCTTAAGCAAGCATAAGTTGGTTTTCTAAATTTGAGTCCCTGTTCTGTTCTGTAATTCAGTTCCTGTGTAGCCAAGTTTACATTCCGTGTATTACTGATATCTTATGATGTTTCTTTTTCTGTGTGACTTACTTCAGTTAGAATCATCATACCTGAATCCACTCATTGTGCTGCTAAGGGCCTGATGACACAGATTTCATTGCTGAGTGATATTGCTTTGTAAGTAAATACCACAACTTCTTTATCCATTTTTCACTTTCTGCGATGTTGAACTTGTACTGTAAACGAGGTTCTTGTAAACAGAGCCGTTCCAAACTTTGGGGTGGCTGTGTCTTTTTGATTTTAATTTCCCTAAGCTATAGGACCATAAGTGGAAGTGCCCTAGGTTCTGTTGCTTTGCTTTTTAGATGTTTCAGGAAACACCATACACTTCTCCCGAGTGGTTGTTGGCAATTTACATCCCGCCCATCAGCATAACAAGGCTCCCAGTTCTCCATGGCCTGTCCTGCCTTTCTGGATTTTACACTTTTTTCAGATGGCCCTTTTGACCGGGGGGAAGTGAGACTTCATTGTAGTGCAGATTTCCTTTGCAAGCTTGCTTGGTTGGCCAAAAAGGGCGTATGCGTTTTTTCCTGAATATATTCAGGAAAAAACGCATATGCCCTTTTTGGCCAAGTGCATCATTGTGGACGTTCTGCCTCTTTTCCTATGCTTTCAATGCAATTCCAGTCTACCTCCTGAAATCGGTTTCCTGCAATTCTGCCCCGCTTTCAAGTCTTCTTGGCAGCCTTACTTCAGTCTATTTTTGGACGATAGCTGTCATTTATAACTCTGCAGGTTTGTGAATTACAGTGCCCCTGAGCTCCTTTCTTCAACTCGCTTTCTTTTGAGCTGGCCGCAACACCGCAGGATGGCTTCAGGCCCTAATCTGGTTCCGGTACGGCACGCTGAGCCTTTGGTTATTTCCTCTTCCTGGTGGGAAATGAGAGTTAAATTTGCCCGTCCAGACACCTCCAGCTAGCCTCTCATTGGTTCTCGCTATTCCTGTTCATCTTCCGCAGAAATTGCAAACTGGGCCAAACAGGAGGTTAAAGGCGCTGACTCTCCAAGTGGGGAGAGTGTTAGTAAAGCGTCTGGAATGTTGCACCCGAGTACCAGGGGAGGAAAACTGAGACATATTTGAACACGTCTCCCGATCACATGGTTGATCATACTTGGGATCCACATGCATGTTTTAGCTGAAGGAAGAATACCTTAAACCTGGAGAGTTGAGACCCGTGGAATGGGTACCATGCAATATGACTTCAAAGGGTCTTCATTTGCTCACTGAACCTCTCCAATCCTATCACTGCTGCGTTTATGCCCCTGTACACATGCTTGATTCTCTTTTGGAGACATAGCAATCCATAGGTTTTAAGATACTTACTAGTCAGGTACATTCTTAGGCGTTTAATATGGGGTTTTGAGTCCATTTCGTTGAGCAAGGAGTAGCTCTTGTCGATTCCATATTTGGCTTAAGGAACTTTATCTGTGCTCATTTCAATCCCTGGTTTTATGCAACACCCCAACTCACCTTTCCCCTTAAGCAAGCATAAGTTGGTTTTCTAAATTTGAGTCCCTGTTCTGTTCTGTAATTCAGTTCCTGTGTAGCCAAGTTTACATTCCGTGTATTACTGATATCTTATGATGTTTCTTTTTCTGTGTGACTTACTTCAGTTAGAATCATCATACCTGAATCCACTCATTGTGCTGCTAAGGGCCTGATGACACAGATTTCATTGCTGAGTGATATTGCTTTGTAAGTAAATACCACAACTTCTTTATCCATTTTTCACTTTCTGCGATGTTGAACTTGTACTGTAAACGAGGTTCTTGTAAACAGAGCCGTTCCAAACTTTGGGGTGGCTGTGTCTTTTTGATTTTAATTTCCCTAAGCTATAGGACCATAAGTGGAAGTGCCCTAGGTTCTGTTGCTTTGTTTTTTAGATGTTTCAGGAAACACCATACACTTCTCCCGAGTGGTTGTTGGCAATTTACATCCCGCCCATCAGCATAACAAGTCTCCCAGTTCTCCATGGCCTGTCCTGCCTTTCTGGATTTTACACTTTTTTCAGATGGCCCTTTTGACCGGGGGGAAGTGAGACTTCATTGTAGTGCAGATTTCCTTTGCAAGCTTGCTTGGTTGGCCAAAAAGGGCGTATGCGTTTTTTCCTGAATATATTCAGGAAAAAACGCATACGCCCTTTTTGGCCAAGTGCATCATTGTGGACGTTCTGCCTCTTTTCCTATGCTTTCAATGCAATTCCAGTCTACCTCCTGAAATCGGTTTCCTGCAATTCTGCCCCGCTTTCAAGTCCTCTTGGCAGCCTTACTTCAGTCTATTTTTGGACGATAGCTGTCATTTATAACTCTGCAGGTTTGTGAATTACAGTGCCCCTGAGCTCCTTTCTTCAACTCGCTTTCTTGTGACCTGGCCGCAACACCGCAGGATGGCTTCAGGCCCTAATCTGGTTCCGGCACGGCACGCTGAGCCTTTGGTTATTTCCTCTTCCTGGTGGGAAATGAGAGTTAAATTTGCCCGTCCAGACACCTCCAGCTAGTCTCTCATTGGTTCTCGCTATTCCTGTTCATCTTCCGCAGAAATTGCAAACTGGGCCAAACAGGAGGTTAAAGGGACTGACTCTCCAAGTGGGGAGAGTGTTAGTAAAGCGTCTGGAATGTTGCACCCGAGTACCAGGGGAGGAAAACTGAGACATATTTGAACACGTCTCCCGTTCACATGGTTGATCATACTCTGGGTTCCACATGCATGTTTTAGCTGAAGGAAGAATACCTTAAACCTGGAGAGTTGAGACCCGTGGAATGGGTACCATGCAATATGACTTCAAAGGGTCTTCATTTGCTCACCAAACCTCTCCAATCCTATCACTGCTGCGTTTATTCCCCTGTACACACGCTTGATTCTCTTTTGGAGAGATAGCAATCCATAGGTTTTAAGATACTTACTAGTCAGGTACATTCTTAGGCGTTTAATATGGGGTGTTGAGTCCATTTCGTTGAGCAAGGAGTAGCTCTTGTCTATTCCATATTTGGCTTAAGGAACTTTATCTGTGCTCATTTCAATCCCTGGTTTTATGCAGCACCCCAACTCACCTTTCCCCTTAAGCAAGCATAAGTTGGTTTTCTAAATTTGAGTCCCTGTTCTGTTCTGTAATTCAGTTCCTGTGTAGCCAAGTTTACATTCCGTGTATTACTGATATCTTATGATGTTTCTTTTTCTGTGTGACTTACTTCAGTTAGAATCATCATACCTGAATCCACTCATTGTGCTGCTAAGGGCCTGATGACACAGATTTCATTGCTGAGTGATATTGCTTTGTAAGTAAATACCACAACTTCTTTATCCATTTTTCACTTTCTGCGATGTTGAACTTGTACTGTAAACGAGGTTCTTGTAAACAGAGGCGTCCCAAACTTTGGGGTGGCTGTGTCTTTTTGATTTTAATTTCCCTAAGCTATAGGACCATAAGTGGCAGTGCCCTAGGCTCTGTTGCTTTGTTTTTTAGATGTTTCAGGAAACACCATACACTTCTCCCGAGTGTCTGTTGGCAATTTACATCCCGCCCATCAGCATAACAAGGCTCCCAGTTCTCCATGGCCTGTCCTGCCTTTCTGGATTTTACACGTTTTTCAGATGGCCCTTTTGACCGGGGGGAAGTGAGACTTCATTGTAGTGCAGATTTCCTTTGCAAGCTTGCTTGGTTGGCCAAAAAGGGCGTATGCGTTTTTTCCTGAATATATTCAGGAAAAAACGCATACGCCCTCTTTGGCCAAGTGCATCATTGTGGACGTTCTGCCTCTTTTCCTATGCTTTCAATGCAATTCCAGTCTACCTCCTGAAATCGGTTTCCTGCAATTCTGCCCCGCTTTCAAGTCCTCTTGGCAGCCTTACTTCAGTCTATTTTTGGACGATAGCTGTCATTTATAACTCTGCAGGTTTGTGAATTACAGTGCCCCTGAGCTCCTTTCTTCAACTCGCTTTCTTTTGAGCTGGCCGCAACACCGCAGGATGGCTTCAGGCCCTAATCTGTTTCCGGTATGGCACGCTGAACCTTTGGTTATTTCCTCTTCCTGGTGGGAAATGAGAGTTAAATTTGCCCGTCCAGACACCTCCAGCTAGCCTCTCATTGGTTCTCGCTATTCCTGTTCATCTTCCGCAGAAATTGCAAACTGGGCCAAACAGGAGGTTAAAGGCGCTGACTCTCCAAGTGGGGAGAGTGTTAGTAAAGCGTCTGGAATGTTGCACCCGAGTACCAGGGGAGGAAAACTGAGACATATTTGAACACGTCTCCTGTTCACATGGTTGATCATACTTGGGATCCACATGCATGTTTTAGCTGAAGGAAGAATACCTTAAACCTGGAGATTTGAGACCCGTGGAATGGGTACCATGCAATATGACTTCAAAGGGTCTTCATTTGCTCACCGAACCTCTCCAATCCTATCACTGCTGCGTTTATGCCCCTGTACACACGCTTGATTCTCTTTCGGAGACATAGCAATCCATAGGTTTTAAGATACTTACTAGTCAGGTACATTCTTAGGCGTTTAATATGGGGTGTTGAGTCCATTTCGTTGAGCAAGGAGTAGCTCTTGTCTATTCCATATTTGGCTTAAGGAACTTTATCTGTGCTCATTTCAATCTCTGGTTTTATGCAGCACCCCAACTCACCTTTCCCCTTAAGCAAACATAAGTTGGTTTTCTAAATTTGAGACCCTGTTCTGTTCTGTAATTCAGTTCCTGTGTAGCCAAGTTTACATTCCGTGTATTACTGATATCTTATGATGTTTCTTTTCTGTGTGACTTACTTCAGTTAGAATCATCATACCTGAATCCACTCATTGTGCTGCTAAGGGCCTGATGACACAGATTTCATTGCTGAGTGATATTGCTTTGTAAGTAAATACCACAACTTCTTTATCCATTTTTCACTTTCTGCGATGTTGAACTTGTACTGTAAACGAGGTTCTTGTAAACAGAGCCGTTCCAAACTTTGGGGTGGCTGTGTCTTTTTGATTATAATTTCCCTAATCTATAGGACCATAAGTGGAAGTGCCCTAGGTTCTGTTGCTTTGTTTTTTAGATGTTTCAGGAAACACCATACACTTCTCCCGAGTGGTTGTTGGCAATTTACATCCCGCCCATCAGCATAACAAGGCTCCCAGTTCTCCATGGCCTGTCCTGCCTTTCTGGATTTTACACTTTTTTCAGATGGCCCTTTTGACCGGGGGGAAGTGAGACTTCATTGTAGTGCAGATTTCCTTTGCAAGCTTGCTTGGTTGGCCAAAAAGGGCGTATGCGTTTTTTCCTGAATATATTCAGGAAAAAACGCATACGCCCTTTTTGGCCAAGTGCATCATTGTGGACGTTCTGCCTCTTTTCCTATGCTTTCAATGCAATTCCAGTCTACCTCCTGAAATCGCTTTCCTGCAATTCTGCCCCGCTTTCAAGTCCTCTTGGCAGCCTTACTTCAGTATATTTTTGGACGATAGCTGTCATTTATAACTCTGCAGGTTTGTGAATTACAGTGCCCCTGAGCTCCTTTCTTCAACTCGCTTTCTTTTGAGCTGGCCGCAACACCGCAGGGTGGCTTCAGGCCCTAATCTGGTTCCGGTACGGCACGCTGAGCCTTTGGTTATTTCCTCTTCCTGGTGGGAAATGAGAGTTAAATTTGCCCGTCCAGACACCTCCAGCTAGCCTCTCATTGGTTCTCGCTATTCCTGTTCATCTTCCGCAGAAATTGCAAACTGGGCCAAACAGGAGGTTAAAGACGCTGACTCTCCAAGTGGGGAGAGTGTTAGTAAAGCGTCTGGAATGTTGCACCCGAGTACCAGGGGAGGAAAACTGAGACATATTTGAACACGTCTCCCGTTCACATGGTTGATCATACTTGGGTTCCACATGCATGTTTTAGCTGAAGGAAGAATACCTTAAACCTGGAGAGTTGAGACCCGTGTAATGGGTACCATGCAATATGATTTCAAAGGGTCTTCATTGGCTCACCGAACCTCTCCAATCCTATCACTGCTGCGTTTATGCCCCTGTACACATGCTTGATTCTCTTTTGGAGACATAGCAATCCATAGGTTTTACGATACTTACAAGTCAGGTACATTCTTAGGCGTTTAATATGCGGTGTTGAGTCCATTTCGTTGAGCAAGGAGTAGCTCTTGTCTATTCCATATTTGACTTAAGGAACTTTATCTGTGCTCATTTCAATCTCTGGTTTTATGCAGCACCCCAACTCACCTTTACCCTTAAGCAAGCATAAGTTGGTTTTCTAAATTTGAGACCCTGTTCTGTTCTGTAATTCAGTTCCTGTGTAGCCAAGTTTACATTCCGTGTATTAGTGATATCTTATGATGTTTCTTTTTCTGTGTGACTTATTTCAGTTAGAATCATCGTACCTGAATCCACTCATTGTGCTGCTAAGGGCCTGATGACACAGATTTCATTGCTGAGTGATATTGCTTTGTAAGTAAATACCACAACTTCTTTATCCATTTTTCACTTTCTGCGATGTTGAACTTGTACTGTAAACGAGGTTCTTGTAAACAGAGCCGTTCCAAACTTTGGGGTGGCTGTGTCTTTTTGATTTTAATTTCCCTAAGCTATAGGACCATAAGTGGCAGTGCCCTAGGCTCTGTTGCTTTGTTTTTTAGATGTTTCAGGAAACACCATACACTTCTCCCGAGTGTCTGTTGGCAATTTACATCCCACCCATCAGCATAACAAGGCTCCCAGTTCTCCATGGTCTGTCCTGCCTTTCTGGATTTTACACTTTTTTCAGATGGCCCTTTTGACCGGGGGGAAGTGAGACTTCATTGTAGTGCAGATTTCCTTTGCAAGCTTGCTTGGTTGGCCAAAAAGGGCGTATGCGTTTTTTCCTGAATATATTCAGGAAAAAACGCATACGCCCTTTTTGGCCAAGTGCATCATTGTGGACGTTCTGCCTCTTTTCCTATGCTTTCAATGCAATTCCAGTCTACCTCCTGAAATCGGTTTCCTGCAATTCTGCCCCGCTTTCAAGTCCTCTTGGCAGCCTTACTTCAGTCTATTTTTGGACGATAGCTGTCATTTATAACTCTGCAGGTTTGTGAATTACAGTGCCCCTGAGCTCCTTTCTTCAACTCGCTTTCTTTTGAGCTGGCCGCAACACCGCAGGATGGCTTCAGGCCCTAATCTGGTTCCGGCACGGCACGCTGAGCCTTTGGTTAATTCCTCTTCCTGGTGGGAAATGAGAGTTAAATTTGCCCGTCCAGACACCTCCAGCTAGCCTCTCATTGGTTCTCGCTATTCCTGTTCATCTTCCGCAGAAATTGCCAACTGGGCCAAACAGGAGGTTAAAGGGACTGACTCTCCAAGTCGGGAGAGTGTTAGTAAAGCGTCTGGAATGTTGCACCCGAGTACCAGGGTACGAAAACTGACATATTTGAACACGTCTCCCGATCACATGGTTGATCATACTCTAGGTTCCACATGCATGTTTTAGCTGAAGGAAGAATACCTTAAACCTGGGTAGTTGAAACCCGTGGAATGGGTACCATGCAATATGACTTCAAAGGGTCTTCATTTGCTCACCGAACCTCCCCAGTCCTATCACTGCTGCGTTTATGCCCCTGTACACATGCTTGATTCTCTTTCGGAGACATAGCAATCCATAGGTTTGAAGATACTTACTAGTCAGGTACATTCTTAGGCGTTTAATATGCGGTGTTGAGTCCATTTCGTTGAGCAAGGAGTAGCTCTTGTCTATTCCATATTTGACTTAAGGAACTTTATCTGTGCTCATTTCAATCTCTGGTTTTATGCAGCACCCCAACTCACCTTTACCCTTAAGCAAGCATAAGTTGGTTTTCTAAATTTGAGTCCCTGTTCTGTTCTGTAATTCAGTTCCTGTGTAGCCAAGTTTACATTCTGTGTATTACTGATATCTTATGATGTTTCTTTTTCTGTGTGACTTATTTCAGTTAGAATCATCATACCTGAATCCACTCATTGTGCTGCTAAGGGCCTGATGACACAGATTTCATTGCTGAGTGATATTGTTTGTAAGTAAATACCACAACTTTTTTATCCATTTTTCACTTTCTGCGATGTTGAACTTGTACTGTAAACGAGGTTCTTGTAAACAGAGCCGTTCCAAACTTTGGGGTGGCTGTGTCTTTTTGATTTTAATTTCCCTAAGCTATAGGACCATAAGTGGAAGTGCCCTAGGTTCTGTTGCTTTGTTTTTTAGATGTTTCAGGAAACACCATACACTTCTCCCGAGTGGTTGTTGGCAATTTACATCCCGCCCATCAGCATAACAAGGCTCCCAGTTCTCCATGGCCTGTCCTGCCTTTCTGGATTTTACACTTTTTTCAGATGGCCCTTTTGACCGGGGGGAAGTGAGACTTCATTGTAGTGCAGATTTCCTTTGCAAGCTAGCTTGGTTGGCCAAAAAGGGCGTATGCGTTTTTTCCTGAATATATTCAGGAAAAAACGCATACGCCCTTTTTGGCCAAGTGCATCATTGTGGACGTTCTGCCTCTTTTCCTATGCTTTCAATGCAATTCCAGTCTACCTCCTGAAATCGGTTTCCTGCAATTCTGCCCCGCTTTCAAGTCCTCTTGGCAGCCTTACTTCAGTCTATTTTTGGACGATAGCTGTCATTTATAACTCTGCAGGTTTGTCAATTACAGTGCCCCTGAGCTCCTTTCTTCAACTCGCTTTCTTTTGAGCTGGCCGCAACACCGCAGGATGGCTTCAGGCCCTAATCTGTTTCCGGTACGGCACGCTGAGCCTTTGGTTATTTCCTCTTCCTGGTGGGAAATGAGAGTTAAATTTGCCCGTCCAGACACCTCCAGCTAGCCTCTCATTGGTTCTCGCTATTCCTGTTCATCTTCCGCAGAAATTGCAAACTGGGCCAAACAGGAGGTTAAAGGCGCTGACTCTCCAAGTGGGGAGAGTGTTAGTAAAGCGTCTGGAATGTTGCACCCGAGTACCAGGGGAGGAAAACTGAGACATATTTGAACACGTCTCCTGTTCACATGGTTGATCATACTTGGGATCCACATGCATGTTTTAGCTGAAGGAAGAATACCTTAAACCTGGAGATTTGAGACCCGTGGAATGGGTACCATGCAATATGACTTCAAAGGGTCTTCATTTGCTCACCGAACCTCTCCAATCCTATCACTGCTGCGTTTATGCCCCTGTACACATGCTTGATTCTCTTTTGGAGACATAGCGATCCATAGGTTTTAAGATACTTACTAGTCAGGTACATTCTTAGGCGTTTAATATGGGGTGTTGAGTCCATTTCGTTGAGCAAGGAGTAGCTCTTGTCGATTCCATATTTGGCTTAAGGAACTTTATCTGTGCTCATTTCAATCTCTGGTTTTATGCAGCACCCCAACTCACCTTTCCCCTTAAGCAAACATAAGTTGGTTTTCTAAATTTGAGACCCTGTTCTGTTCTGTAATTCAGTTCCTGTGTAGCCAAGTTTACATTCCGTGTATTACTGATATCTTATGATGTTTCTTTTCTGTGTGACTTACTTCAGTTAGAATCATCATACCTGAATCCACTCATTGTGCTGCTAAGGGCCTGATGACACAGATTTCATTGCTGAGTGATATTGCTTTGTAAGTAAATACCACAACTTCTTTATCCATTTTTCACTTTCTGCGATGTTGAACTTGTACTGTAAACGAGGTTCTTGTAAACAGAGCCGTTCCAAACTTTGGGGTGGCTGTGTCTTTTTGATTTTAATTTCCCTAATCTATAGGACCATAAGTGGAAGTGCCCTAGGTTCTGTTGCTTTGTTTTTTAGATGTTTCAGGAAACACCATACACTTCTCCCGAGTGGTTGTTGGCAATTTACATCCCGCCCATCAGCATAACAAGTCTCCCAGTTCTCCATGGCCTGTCCTGCCTTTCTGGATTTTACACTTTTTTCAGATGGCCCTTTTGACCGGGGGGAAGTGAGACTTCATTGTAGTGCAGATTTCCTTTGCAAGCTTGCTTGGTTGGCCAAAAAGGGCGTATGCGTTTTTTCCTGAATATATTCAGGAAAAAACGCATACGCCCTTTTTGGCCAAGTGCATCATTGTGGACGTTCTGCCTCTTTTCCTATGCTTTCAATGCAATTCCAGTCTACCTCCTGAAATCGGTTTCCTGCAATTCTGCCCCGCTTTCAAGTCCTCTTGGCAGCCTTACTTCAGTCTATTTTTGGACGATAGCTGTCATTTATAACTCTGCAGGTTTGTGAATTACAGTGCCCCTGAGCTCCTTTCTTCAACTCGCTTTCTTGTGACCTGGCCGCAACACCGCAGGATGGCTTCAGGCCCTAATCTGGTTCCGGCACGGCACGCTGAGCCTTTGGTTATTTCCTCTTCCTGGTGGGAAATGAGAGTTAAATTTGCCCGTCCAGACACCTCCAGCTAGTCTCTCATTGGTTCTCGCTATTCCTGTTCATCTTCCGCAGAAATTGCAAACTGGGCCAAACAGGAGGTTAAAGGGACTGACTCTCCAAGTGGGGAGAGTGTTAGTAAAGCGTCTGGAATGTTGCACCCGAGTACCAGGGGAGGAAAACTGAGACATATTTGAACACGTCTCCTGTTCACATGGTTGATCATACTTGGGATCCACATGCATGTTTTAGCTGAAGGAAGAATACCTTAAACCTGGAGATTTGAGACCCGTGGAATGGGTACCATGCAATATGACTTCAAAGGGTCTTCATTTGCTCACCGAACCTCTCCAATCCTATCACTGCTGCGTTTATGCCCCTGTACACACGCTTGATTCTCTTTCGGAGACATAGCAATCCATAGGTTTTAAGATACTTACTAGTCAGGTACATTCTTAGGCGTTTAATATGGGGTGTTGAGTCCATTTCGTTGAGCAAGGAGTAGCTCTTGTCGATTCCATATTTGGCTTAAGGAACTTTATCTGTGCTCATTTCAATCTCTGGTTTTATGCAGCACCCCAACTCACCTTTCCCCTTAAGCAAACATAAGTTGGTTTTCTAAATTTGAGACCCTGTTCTGTTCTGTAATTCAGTTCCTGTGTAGCCAAGTTTACATTCCGTGTATTACTGATATCTTATGATGTTTCTTTTCTGTGTGACTTACTTCAGTTAGAATCATCATACCTGAATCCACTCATTGTGCTGCTAAGGGCCTGATGACACAGATTTCATTGCTGAGTGATATTGCTTTGTAAGTAAATACCACAAGTTCTTTATCCATTTTTCACTTTCTGCGATGTTGAACTTGTACTGTAAACGAGGTTCTTGTAAACAGAGCCGTTCCAAACTTTGGGGTGGCTGTGTCTTTTTGA
This sequence comes from Delphinus delphis, assembly GCF_949987515.2. NCBI lineage: Eukaryota > Metazoa > Chordata > Mammalia > Artiodactyla > Delphinidae > Delphinus > Delphinus delphis. The sequence goes on from NW_027192772.1 coordinate 634,025, forward strand.
TTATAATTTCCCTAATCTATAGGACCATAAGTGGAAGTGCCCTAGGTTCTGTTGCTTTGTTTTTTAGATGTTTCAGGAAACACCATACAATTCTCCCGAGTGGTTGTTGGCAATTTACATCCCGCCCATCAGCATAACAAGGCTCCCAGTTCTCCATGGCCTGTCCTGCCTTTCTGGATTTTACACTTTTTTCAGATGGCCCTTTTGACCGGGGGGAAGTGAGACTTCATTGTAGTGCAGATTTCCTTTGCAAGCTTGCTTGGTTGGCCAAAAAGGGCGTATGCGTTTTTTCCTGAATATATTCAGGAAAAAACGCATACGCCCTTTTTGGCCAAGTGCATCATTGTGGACGTTCTGCCTCTTTTCCTATGCTTTCAATGCAATTCCAGTCTACCTCCTGAAATCGCTTTCCTGCAATTCTGCCCCGCTTTCAAGTCCTCTTGGCAGCCTTACTTCAGTATATTTTTGGACGATAGCTGTCATTTATAACTCTGCAGGTTTGTGAATTACAGTGCCCCTGAGCTCCTTTCTTCAACTCGCTTTCTTTTGAGCTGGCCGCAACACCGCAGGGTGGCTTCAGGCCCTAATCTGGTTCCGGTACGGCACGCTGAGCCTTTGGTTATTTCCTCTTCCTGGTGGGAAATGAGAGTTAAATTTGCCCGTCCAGACACCTCCAGCTAGCCTCTCATTGGTTCTCGCTATTCCTGTTCATCTTCCGCAGAAATTGCAAACTGGGCCAAACAGGAGGTTAAAGACGCTGACTCTCCAAGTGGGGAGAGTGTTAGTAAAGCGTCTGGAATGTTGCACCCGAGTACCAGGGGAGGAAAACTGAGACATATTTGAACACGTCTCCCGTTCACATGGTTGATCATACTTGGGTTCCACATGCATGTTTTAGCTGAAGGAAGAATACCTTAAACCTGGAGAGTTGAGACCCGTGTAATGGGTACCATGCAATATGATTTCAAAGGGTCTTCATTGGCTCACCGAACCTCTCCAATCCTATCACTGCTGCGTTTATGCCCCTGTACACATGCTTGATTCTCTTTTGGAGACATAGCAATCCATAGGTTTTACGATACTTACAAGTCAGGTACATTCTTAGGCGTTTAATATGCGGTGTTGAGTCCATTTCGTTGAGCAAGGAGTAGCTCTTGTCTATTCCATATTTGACTTAAGGAACTTTATCTGTGCTCATTTCAATCTCTGGTTTTATGCAGCACCCCAACTCACCTTTACCCTTAAGCAAGCATAAGTTGGTTTTCTAAATTTGAGACCCTGTTCTGTTCTGTAATTCAGTTCCTGTGTAGCCAAGTTTACATTCCGTGTATTAGTGATATCTTATGATGTTTCTTTTTCTGTGTGACTTATTTCAGTTAGAATCATCGTACCTGAATCCACTCATTGTGCTGCTAAGGGCCTGATGACACAGATTTCATTGCTGAGTGATATTGCTTTGTAAGTAAATACCACAACTTCTTTATCCATTTTTCACTTTCTGCGATGTTGAACTTGTACTGTAAACGAGGTTCTTGTAAACAGAGCCGTTCCAAACTTTGGGGTGGCTGTGTCTTTTTGATTTTAATTTCCCTAAGCTATAGGACCATAAGTGGCAGTGCCCTAGGCTCTGTTGCTTTGTTTTTTAGATGTTTCAGGAAACACCATACACTTCTCCCGAGTGTCTGTTGGCAATTTACATCCCACCCATCAGCATAACAAGGCTCCCAGTTCTCCATGGTCTGTCCTGCCTTTCTGGATTTTACACTTTTTTCAGATGGCCCTTTTGACCGGGGGGAAGTGAGACTTCATTGTAGTGCAGATTTCCTTTGCAAGCTTGCTTGGTTGGCCAAAAAGGGCGTATGCGTTTTTTCCTGAATATATTCAGGAAAAAACGCATACGCCCTTTTTGGCCAAGTGCATCATTGTGGACGTTCTGCCTCTTTTCCTATGCTTTCAATGCAATTCCAGTCTACCTCCTGAAATCGGTTTCCTGCAATTCTGCCCCGCTTTCAAGTCCTCTTGGCAGCCTTACTTCAGTCTATTTTTGGACGATAGCTGTCATTTATAACTCTGCAGGTTTGTGAATTACAGTGCCCCTGAGCTCCTTTCTTCAACTCGCTTTCTTTTGAGCTGGCCGCAACACCGCAGGATGGCTTCAGGCCCTAATCTGGTTCCGGCACGGCACGCTGAGCCTTTGGTTAATTCCTCTTCCTGGTGGGAAATGAGAGTTAAATTTGCCCGTCCAGACACCTCCAGCTAGCCTCTCATTGGTTCTCGCTATTCCTGTTCATCTTCCGCAGAAATTGCCAACTGGGCCAAACAGGAGGTTAAAGGGACTGACTCTCCAAGTCGGGAGAGTGTTAGTAAAGCGTCTGGAATGTTGCACCCGAGTACCAGGGTACGAAAACTGACATATTTGAACACGTCTCCCGATCACATGGTTGATCATACTCTAGGTTCCACATGCATGTTTTAGCTGAAGGAAGAATACCTTAAACCTGGGTAGTTGAAACCCGTGGAATGGGTACCATGCAATATGACTTCAAAGGGTCTTCATTTGCTCACCGAACCTCCCCAGTCCTATCACTGCTGCGTTTATGCCCCTGTACACATGCTTGATTCTCTTTCGGAGACATAGCAATCCATAGGTTTGAAGATACTTACTAGTCAGGTACATTCTTAGGCGTTTAATATGCGGTGTTGAGTCCATTTCGTTGAGCAAGGAGTAGCTCTTGTCTATTCCATATTTGACTTAAGGAACTTTATCTGTGCTCATTTCAATCTCTGGTTTTATGCAGCACCCCAACTCACCTTTACCCTTAAGCAAGCATAAGTTGGTTTTCTAAATTTGAGTCCCTGTTCTGTTCTGTAATTCAGTTCCTGTGTAGCCAAGTTTACATTCTGTGTATTACTGATATCTTATGATGTTTCTTTTTCTGTGTGACTTATTTCAGTTAGAATCATCATACCTGAATCCACTCATTGTGCTGCTAAGGGCCTGATGACACAGATTTCATTGCTGAGTGATATTGTTTGTAAGTAAATACCACAACTTTTTTATCCATTTTTCACTTTCTGCGATGTTGAACTTGTACTGTAAACGAGGTTCTTGTAAACAGAGCCGTTCCAAACTTTGGGGTGGCTGTGTCTTTTTGATTTTAATTTCCCTAAGCTATAGGACCATAAGTGGAAGTGCCCTAGGTTCTGTTGCTTTGTTTTTTAGATGTTTCAGGAAACACCATACACTTCTCCCGAGTGGTTGTTGGCAATTTACATCCCGCCCATCAGCATAACAAGGCTCCCAGTTCTCCATGGCCTGTCCTGCCTTTCTGGATTTTACACTTTTTTCAGATGGCCCTTTTGACCGGGGGGAAGTGAGACTTCATTGTAGTGCAGATTTCCTTTGCAAGCTAGCTTGGTTGGCCAAAAAGGGCGTATGCGTTTTTTCCTGAATATATTCAGGAAAAAACGCATACGCCCTTTTTGGCCAAGTGCATCATTGTGGACGTTCTGCCTCTTTTCCTATGCTTTCAATGCAATTCCAGTCTACCTCCTGAAATCGGTTTCCTGCAATTCTGCCCCGCTTTCAAGTCCTCTTGGCAGCCTTACTTCAGTCTATTTTTGGACGATAGCTGTCATTTATAACTCTGCAGGTTTGTCAATTACAGTGCCCCTGAGCTCCTTTCTTCAACTCGCTTTCTTTTGAGCTGGCCGCAACACCGCAGGATGGCTTCAGGCCCTAATCTGTTTCCGGTACGGCACGCTGAGCCTTTGGTTATTTCCTCTTCCTGGTGGGAAATGAGAGTTAAATTTGCCCGTCCAGACACCTCCAGCTAGCCTCTCATTGGTTCTCGCTATTCCTGTTCATCTTCCGCAGAAATTGCAAACTGGGCCAAACAGGAGGTTAAAGGCGCTGACTCTCCAAGTGGGGAGAGTGTTAGTAAAGCGTCTGGAATGTTGCACCCGAGTACCAGGGGAGGAAAACTGAGACATATTTGAACACGTCTCCTGTTCACATGGTTGATCATACTTGGGATCCACATGCATGTTTTAGCTGAAGGAAGAATACCTTAAACCTGGAGATTTGAGACCCGTGGAATGGGTACCATGCAATATGACTTCAAAGGGTCTTCATTTGCTCACCGAACCTCTCCAATCCTATCACTGCTGCGTTTATGCCCCTGTACACATGCTTGATTCTCTTTTGGAGACATAGCGATCCATAGGTTTTAAGATACTTACTAGTCAGGTACATTCTTAGGCGTTTAATATGGGGTGTTGAGTCCATTTCGTTGAGCAAGGAGTAGCTCTTGTCGATTCCATATTTGGCTTAAGGAACTTTATCTGTGCTCATTTCAATCTCTGGTTTTATGCAGCACCCCAACTCACCTTTCCCCTTAAGCAAACATAAGTTGGTTTTCTAAATTTGAGACCCTGTTCTGTTCTGTAATTCAGTTCCTGTGTAGCCAAGTTTACATTCCGTGTATTACTGATATCTTATGATGTTTCTTTTCTGTGTGACTTACTTCAGTTAGAATCATCATACCTGAATCCACTCATTGTGCTGCTAAGGGCCTGATGACACAGATTTCATTGCTGAGTGATATTGCTTTGTAAGTAAATACCACAACTTCTTTATCCATTTTTCACTTTCTGTGATGTTGAACTTGTACTGTAAACGAGGTTCTTGTAAACAGAGCCGTTCCAAACTTTGGGGTGGCTGTGTCTTTTTGATTATAATTTCCCTAATCTATAGGACCATAAGTGGAAGTGCCCTAGGTTCTGTTGCTTTGTTTTTTAGATGTTTCAGGAAACACCATACACTTCTCCCGAGTGGTTGTTGGCAATTTACATCCCGCCCATCAGCATAACAAGGCTCCCAGTTCTCCATGGCCTGTCCTGCCTTTCTGGATTTTACACATTTTTCAGATGGCCCTTTTGACCGGGGGGAAGTGAGACTTCATTGTAGTGCAGATTTCCTTTGCAAGCTTGCTTGGTTGGCCAAAAAGGGCGTATGCGTTTTTTCCTGAATATATTCAGGAAAAAACGCATACGCCCTTTTTGGCCAAGTGCATCATTGTGGACGTTCTGCCTCTTTTCCTATGCTTTCAATGCAATTCCAGTCTACCTCCTGAAATCGGTTTCCTGCAATTCTGCCCCGCTTTCAAGTCCTCTTGGCAGCCTTACTTCAGTATATTTTTGGACGATAGCTGTCATTTATAACTCTGCAGGTTTGTGAATTACAGTGCCCCTGAGCTCCTTTCTTCAACTCGCTTTCTTTTGAGCTGGCCGCAACACCGCAGGGTGGCTTCAGGCCCTAATCTGGTTCCGGTACGGCACGCTGAGCCTTTGGTTATTTCCTCTTCCTGGTGGGAAATGAGAGTTAAATTTGCCCGTCCAGACACCTCCAGCTAGCCTCTCATTGGTTCTCGCTATTCCTGTTCATCTTCCGCAGAAATTGCAAACTGGGCCAAACAGGAGGTTAAAGACGCTGACTCTCCAAGTGGGGAGAGTGTTAGTAAAGCGTCTGGAATGTTGCACCCGAGTACCAGGGGAGGAAAACTGAGACATATTTGAACACGTCTCCCGTTCACATGGTTGATCATACTTGGGTTCCACATGCATGTTTTAGCTGAAGGAAGAATACCTTAAACCTGGAGAGTTGAGACCCGTGTAATGGGTACCATGCAATATGATTTCAAAGGGTCTTCATTGGCTCACCGAACCTCTCCAATCCTATCACTGCTGCGTTTATGCCCCTGTACACATGCTTGATTCTCTTTTGGAGACATAGCAATCCATAGGTTTTACGATACTTACAAGTCAGGTACATTCTTAGGCGTTTAATATGCGGTGTTGAGTCCATTTCGTTGAGCAAGGAGTAGCTCTTGTCTATTCCATATTTGACTTAAGGAACTTTATCTGTGCTCATTTCAATCTCTGGTTTTATGCAGCACCCCAACTCACCTTTACCCTTAAGCAAGCATAAGTTGGTTTTCTAAATTTGAGACCCTGTTCTGTTCTGTAATTCAGTTCCTGTGTAGCCAAGTTTACATTCCGTGTATTAGTGATATCTTATGATGTTTCTTTTTCTGTGTGACTTATTTCAGTTAGAATCATCGTACCTGAATCCACTCATTGTGCTGCTAAGGGCCTGATTACACAGATTTCATTGCTGAGTGATATTGCTTTGTAAGTAAATACCACAACTTCTTTATCCATTTTTCACTTTCTGCGATGTTGAACTTGTACTGTAAACGAGGTTCTTGTAAACAGAGCCGTTCCAAACTTTGGGGTGGCTGTGTCTTTTTGATTTTAATTTCCCTAAGCTATAGGACCATAAGTGGCAGTGCCCTAGGCTCTGTTGCTTTGTTTTTTAGATGTTTCAGGAAACACCATACACTTCTCCCGAGTGTCTGTTGGCAATTTACATCCCGCCCATCAGCATAACAAGGCTCCCAGTTCTCCATGGCCTGTCCTGCCTTTCTGGATTTTACACTTTTTTCAGATGGCCCTTTTGACCGGGGGGAAGTGAGACTTCATTGTAGTGCAGATTTCCTTTGCAAGCTTGCTTGGTTGGCCAAAAAGGGCGTATGCGTTTTTTCCTGAATATATTCAGGAAAAAACGCATACGCCCTTTTTGGCCAAGTGCATCATTGTGGACGTTCTGCCTCTTTTCCTATGCTTTCAATGCAATTCCAGTCTACCTCCTGAAATCGGTTTCCTGCAATTCTGCCCCGCTTTCAAGTCCTCTTGGCAGCCTTACTTCAGTCTATTTTTGGACGATAGCTGTCATTTATAACTCTGCAGGTTTGTGAATTACAGTGCCCCTGAGCTCCTTTCTTCAACTCGCTTTCTTTTGAGCTGGCCGCAACACCGCAGGATGGCTTCAGGCCCTAATCTGGTTCCGGCACGGCACGCTGAGCCTTTGGTTAATTCCTCTTCCTGGTGGGAAATGAGAGTTAAATTTGCCCGTCCAGACACCTCCAGCTAGCCTCTCATTGGTTCTCGCTATTCCTGTTCATCTTCCGCAGAAATTGCCAACTGGGCCAAACAGGAGGTTAAAGGGACTGACTCTCCAAGTCGGGAGAGTGTTAGTAAAGCGTCTGGAATGTTGCACCTAAGTACCAGGGGAGGAAAACTGAGACATATTTGAACACGTCTCCCGATCACATGGTTGATCATACTCTAGGTTCCACATGCATGTTTTAGCTGAAGGAAGAATACCTTAAACCTGGGTAGTTGAAACCCGTGGAATGGGTACCATGCAATATGACTTCAAAGGGTCTTCATTTGCTCACCGAACCTCTCCAATCCTATCACTGCTGCGTTTATGCCCCTGTACACATGCTTGATTCTCTTTCGGAGACATAGCAATCCATAGGTTTTAAGATACTTACTAGTCAGGTACATTCTTAGGCGTTTAATATGCGGTGTTGAGTCCATTTCGTTGAGCAAGGAGTAGCTCTTGTCTATTCCATATTTGACTTAAGGAACTTTATCTGTGCTCATTTCAATCTCTGGTTTTATGCAGCACCCCAACTCACCTTTACCCTTAAGCAAGCATAAGTTGGTTTTCTAAATTTTAGACCCTGTTCTGTTTTGGAATTCAGTTCCTGTGTAGCCAAGTTTACATTCCGTGTATTAGTGATATCTTATGATGTTTCTTTTTCTGTGTGACTTATTTCAGTTAGAAACATCGTACCTGAATACACTCATTGTGCTGCTAAGGGCCTGATGACATAGATTTCATTGCTGAGTGATATTGCTTTGTAAGTAAATACCACAACTTCTTTATCCATTTTTCACTTTCTGCGATGTTGAACTTGTACTGTAAACGAGGTTCTTGTAAACAGAGCCGTTCCAAACTTTGGGGTGGCTGTGTCTTTTTGATTTTAATTTCCCTAAGCTATAGGACCATAAGTGGAAGTGCCCTAGGTTCTGTTGCTTTGTTTTTTAGATGTTTCAGGAAACACCATATACTTCTCCCGAGTGGTTGTTGGCAATTTACATCCCGCCCATCAGCATAACAAGGCTCCCAGTTCTCCATGGCCTGTCCTGCCTTTCTGGATTTTACACTTTTTTCAGATGGCCCTTTTGACCGGGGGGAAGTGAGACTTCATTGTAGTGCAGATTTCCTTTGCAAGCTTGCTTGGTTGGCCAAAAAGGGCGTATGCGTTTTTTCCTGAATATATTCAGGAAAAAACGCATACGCCCTTTTTGGCCAAGTGCATCATTGTGGACGTTCTGCCTCTTTTCCTATGCTTTCAATGCAATTCCAGTCTACCTCCTGAAATCGTTTTCCTGCAATTCTGCCCCGCTTTCAAGTCCTCTTGGCAGCCTTACTTCAGTCTATTTTTGGACGATAGCTGTCATTTATAACTCTGCAGGTTTGTGAATTACAGTGCCCCTGGGCTCCTTTCTTCAACTCGCTTTCTTTTGAGCGGGCCGCAACACCGCAGGATGGCTTCAGGCCCTAATCTTGTTCCGGTACGTCACGCTGAGCCTTTGGTTATTTCCTCTTCCTGGTGGGAAATGAGAGTTAAATTTGCCCGTCTAGAAACCTCCAGCTAGCCTCTCATTGGCTCTCGCTATTCCTGTTCATCTTCCGCAGAAATTGCAAACTGGGCCAAACAGGAGGTTAAAGGGACTGACTCTCCAAGTCGGGAGAGTGTTAGTAAAGCGTCTGGAATGTTGCACCCGAGTACCAGGGTACGAAAACTGACATATTTGAACACGTCTCCCGATCACATGGTTGATCATACTCTAGGTTCCACATGCATGTTTTAGCTGAAGGAAGAATACCTTAAACCTGGGTAGTTGAAACCCGTGGAATGGGTACCATGCAATATGACTTCAAAGGGTCTTCATTTGCTCACCGAACCTCCCCAGTCCTATCACTGCTGCGTTTATGCCCCTGTACACATGCTTGATTCTCTTTCGGAGACATAGCAATCCATAGGTTTGAAGATACTTACTAGTCAGGTACATTCTTAGGCGTTTAATATGCGGTGTTGAGTCCATTTCGTTGAGCAAGGAGTAGCTCTTGTCTATTCCATATTTGACTTAAGGAACTTTATCTGTGCTCATTTCAATCTCTGGTTTTATGCAGCACCCCAACTCACCTTTACCCTTAAGCAAGCATAAGTTGGTTTTCTAAATTTGAGTCCCTGTTCTGTTCTGTAATTCAGTTCCTGTGTAGCCAAGTTTACATTCTGTGTATTACTGATATCTTATGATGTTTCTTTTTCTGTGTGACTTATTTCAGTTAGAATCATCATACCTGAATCCACTCATTGTGCTGCTAAGGGCCTGATGACACAGATTTCATTGCTGAGTGATATTGTTTGTAAGTAAATACCACAACTTTTTTATCCATTTTTCACTTTCTGCAATGTTGAACTTGTACTGTAAACGAGGTTCTTGTAAACAGAGCCGTTCCAAACTTTGGGGTGGCTGTGTCTTTTTGATTTTAATTTCCCTAAGCTATAGGACCATAAGTGGAAGTGCCGTAGGTTCTGTTGCTTTGTTTTTTAGATGTTTCAGGAAACACCATACACTTCTCCCGAGTGGTTGTTGGCAATTTACATCCCGCCCATCAGCATAACAAGGCTCCCAGTTCTCCATGGCCTGTCCTGCCTTTCTGGATTTTACACTTTTTTCAGATGGCCCTTTTGACCGGGGGGAAGTGAGACTTCATTGTAGTGCAGATTTCCTTTGCAAGCTAGCTTGGTTGGCCAAAAAGGGCGTATGCGTTTTTTCCTGAATATATTCAGGAAAAAACGCATACGCCCTTTTTGGCCAAGTGCATCATTGTGGACGTTCTGCCTCTTTTCCTATGCTTTCAATGCAATTCCAGTCTACCTCCTGAAATCGGTTTCCTGCAATTCTGCCCCGCTTTCAAGTCCTCTTGGCAGCCTTACTTCAGTCTATTTTTGGACGATAGCTGTCATTTATAACTCTGCAGGTTTGTCAATTACAGTGCCCCTGAGCTCCTTTCTTCAACTCGCTTTCTTTTGAGCTGGCCGCAACACCGCAGGATGGCTTCAGGCCCTAATCTGTTTCCGGTACGGCACGCTGAGCCTTTGGTTATTTCCTCTTCCTGGTGGGAAATGAGAGTTAAATTTGCCCGTCCAGACACCTCCAGCTAGCCTCTCATTGGTTCTCGCTATTCCTGTTCATCTTCCGCAGAAATTGCAAACTGGGCCAAACAGGAGGTTAAAGGCGCTGACTCTCCAAGTGGGGAGAGTGTTAGTAAAGCGTCTGGAATGTTGCACCCGAGTACCAGGGGAGGAAAACTGAGACATATTTGAACACGTCTCCTGTTCACATGGTTGATCATACTTGGGATCCACATGCATGTTTTAGCTGAAGGAAGAATACCTTAAACCTGGAGATTTGAGACCCGTGGAATGGGTACCATGCAATATGACTTCAAAGGGTCTTCATTTGCTCACCGAACCTCTCCAATCCTATCACTGCTGCGTTTATGCCCCTGTACACATGCTTGATTCTCTTTTGGAGACATAGCGATCCATAGGTTTTAAGATACTTACTAGTCAGGTACATTCTTAGGCGTTTAATATGGGGTGTTGAGTCCATTTCGTTGAGCAAGGAGTAGCTCTTGTCGATTCCATATTTGGCTTAAGGAACTTTATCTGTGCTCATTTCAATCTCTGGTTTTATGCAGCACCCCAACTCACCTTTACCCTTAAGCAAGCATAAGTTGTTTTTCTAAATTTGAGACCCTGTTCTGTTCTGTAATTCAGTTCTTGTGTAGCCAAGTTTCCATTCCGTGTATTACTGATATCTTATGATGTTTCTTTTTCTGTGTGACTTACTTCAGTTAGAATCATCATACCTGAATCCACTCATTGTGCTGCTAAGGGCCTGATGACATAGATTTCATTGCTGAGTGATATTGCTTTGTAAGTGAATACCACAACTTCTTTATCCATTTTTCACTTTCTGCGATGTTGAACTTGTACTGTAAACGAGGTTCTTGTAAACAGAGCCGTTCCAAACTTTGGGGTGGCTGTGTCTTTTTGATTTTAATTTCCCTAAGCTATAGGACCATAAGTGGAAGTGCCCTAGGCTCTGTTGCTTTGTTTTTTAGATGTTTCAGGAAACACCATACACTTCTCCCAAGTGTCTGTTGGCAATTTACATCCCGCCCATCAGCATAACAAGGCTCCCAGTTCTCAATGGCCTGTTGCCTTTCTGGATTTTACACTTTTTTCAGATGGCCCTTTTGACCGGGGGGAAGTGAGACTTCATTGTAGTGCAGATTTCCTTTGCAAGCTTGCTTGGTTGGCCAAAAAGGGCGTATGCGTTTTTTCCTGAATATATTCAGGAAAAAACGCATACGCCCTTTTTGGCCAAGTGCATCATTGTGGACGTTCTGCCTCTTTTCCTATGCTTTCAATGCAATTCCAGTCTACCTCCTGAAATCGGTTTCCTGCAATTCTGCCCCGCTTTCAAGTCCTCTTGGCAGCCTTACTTCAGTCTATTTTTGGACGATAGCTGTCATTTATAACTCTGCAGGTTTGTGAATTACAGTGATCCTGAGCTCCTTTCTTCAACTCGCTTTCTTTTGAGCTGGCCGCAACACCGCAGGATGGCTTCAGGCCCTAATCTGGTTCCGGCCCGGCACGCTGAGCCTTTGGTTAATTCCTCTTCCTGGTGGGAAATGAGAGTTAAATTTGCCCGTCCAGACACCTCCAGCTAGCCTCTCATTGGTTCTCGCTATTCCTGTTCATCTTCCGCAGAAATTGCAAACTGGGCCAAACAGGAGGTTAAAGGAGCTGACTCTCCAAGTGGGGAGAGTGTTAGTAAAGCGTCTGGAATGTTGCACCCGAGTACCAGGGGAGGAAAACTGAGACATATTTGAACACGTCTCCCGATCACATGGTTGATCATACTCTAGGTTCCATATGCATGTTTTAGCTGAAGGAAGAATACCTTAAACCGGGGTAGTTGAAACCCGTGGAATGGGTACCATGCAATATGACTTCAAAGGGTCTTCATTTGCTCACCGAACCTCTCCAATCCTATCACTGCCGCGTTTATGCCCCTGTACACATGCTTGATTCTCTTTCAGAGACATAGCAATCCATAGGTTTTAAGATACTTACAAGTCAGGTACATTCTTAGGCGTTTAATATGCGGTGTTGAGTCCATTTCGTTGAGCAAGGAGTAGCTCTTGTCTATTCCATATTTGGCTTAAGGAACTTTATCTGTGCTCATTTCAATCTCTGGTTTTATGCAGCACCCCAACTCACCTTTACCCTTAAGCAAGCATAAGTTGTTTTTCTAAATTTGAGACCCTGTTCTGTTCTGTAATTCAGTTCCTGTGTAGCCAAGTTTCCATTCCGTGTATTACTGATATCTTATGATGTTTCTTTTTCTGTGTGACTTACTTCAGTTAGAATCATCATACCTGAATCCACTCATTGTGCTGCTAAGGGCCTGATGACATAGATTTCATTGCTGAGTGATATTGCTTTGTAAGTGAATACCACAACTTCTTTATCCATTTTTCACTTTCTGCGATGTTGAACTTGTACTGTAAACGAGGTTCTTGTAAACAGAGCCGTTCCAAACTTTGGGGTGGCTGTGTCTTTTTGATTTTAATTTCCCTAAGCTATAGGACCATAAGTGGAAGTGCCCTAGGCTCTGTTGCTTTGTTTTTTAGATGTTTCAGGAAACACCATACACTTCTCCCGAGTGGCTGTTGGCAATTTACATCCCGCCCATCAGCATAACAAGGCTCCCAGTTCTCCATGGCCTGTCCTGCCTTTCTGGATTTTACACTTTTTTCAGATGGCCCTTTTGACCGGGGGGAAGTGAGACTTCATTGTAGTGCAGATTTCCTTTGCAAGCTTGCTTGGTTGGCCAAAAAGGGCGTATGCGTTTTTTCCTGAATATATTCAGGAAAAAACGCATACGCCCTTTTTGGCCAAGTGCATCATTGTGGACGTTCTGCCTCTTTTCCTATGCTTTCAATGCAATTCCAGTCTACCTCCTGAAATCGGTTTCCTGCAATTCTGCCCCGCTTTCAAGTCCTCTTGGCAGCCTTACTTCAGTCTATTTTTGGACGATAGCTGTCATTTATAACTCTGCAGGTTTGTGAATTACAGTGCCCCTGAGCTCCTTTCTTCAACTCGCTTTCTTGTGACCTGGCCGCAACACCGCAGGATGGCTTCAGGCCCTAATCTGGTTCCGGCACGGCACGCTGAGCCTTTGGTTATTTCCTCTTCCTGGTGGGAAATGAGAGTTAAATTTGCCTGTCTAGACACCTCCAGCTAGTCTCTCATTGGTTCTCGCTATTCCTGTTCATCTTCCGCAGAAATTGCAAACTGGGCCAAACAGGAGGTTAAAGGCGCTGACTCTCCAAGTGGGGAGAGTGTTAGTAAAGCATCTGGAATGTTGCACCCGATTACCAGGGGAGGAAAACTGAGACATATTTGAACACGCCTCCCGTTCACATGGTTGATCATACTTGGGTTCCACATGCATGTTTTAGTTGAAGGAAGAATACCTTAAACCTGGAGAGTTAAGACCCGTGTAATGGGTACCATGCAATATGACTTCAAAGGGTCTTCATTTGCTCACCGAACCTCTCCAATCCTATCACTGCTGCGTTTATGCCCCTGTACACATGCTTGATTCTCTTTCGGAGACATAGCAATCCATAGGTTTTAAGATACTTACTAGTCAGGTACATTCTTAGGCGTTTAATATGCGGTGTTGAGTCCATTTCGTTGAGCAAGGAGTAGCTCTTGTCTATTCCATATTTGACTTAAGGAACTTTATCTGTGCTCATTTCAATCTCTGGTTTTATGCAGCACCCCAACTCACCTTTACCCTTAAGCAAGCATAAGTTGGTTTTCTAAATTTGAGACCCTGTTCTGTTTTGGAATTCAGTTCCTCTGTAGCCAAGTTTACATTCCGTGTATTACTGATACCTTATGATGTTTCTTTTTCTGTGTGACTTAGTTCAGTTAGAATCATCATACCTGAATCCACTCATTGTGATGCTAAGGGCCTGATGACATAGATTTCATTGCTGAGTGATATTGCTTTGTAAGTAAATACCACAACTTCTTTATCCATTTTTCACTTTCTGCGATGTTGAACTTGTAATGTAAACGAGGTTCTTGTAAACAGAGGCGTCCCAAACTTTGGGGTGGCTGTGTCTTTTTGATTTTAATTTCCCTAAGCTATAGGACCATAAGTGGCAGTGCCCTAGGCTCTGTTGCTTTGTTTTTTACATGTTTCAGGAAACACCATACACTTCTCCCGAGTGTCTGTTGGCAATTTACATCCCGCCCATCAGCATAACAAGGCTCCCAGTTCTCCATGGCCTGTCCTGCCTTTCTGGATTTTACACTTTTTTCAGATGGCCCTTTTGACCGGGGGGAAGTGAGACTTCATTGTAGTGCAGATTTCCTTTGCAAGCTTGCTTGGTTGGCCAAAAAGGGCGTATGCATTTTTTCCTGAATATATTCAGGAAAAAACGCATACGCCCTTTTTGGCCAAGTGCATCATTGTGGACGTTCTGCCTCTTTTCCTATGCTTTCAATGCAATTCCAGTCTACCTCCTGAAATCGGTTTCCTGCAATTCTGCCCCGCTTTCAAGTCCTCTTGGCAGCCTTACTTCAGTCTATTTTTGGACGATAGCTGTCATTTATAACTCTGCAGGTTTGTGAATTACAGTGCCCCTGAGCTCCTTTCTTCAACTCGCTTTCTTGTGACCTGGCCGCAACACCGCAGGATGGCTTCAGGCCCTAATCTGGTTCCGGCCCGGCATGCTGAGCCTTTGGTTAATTCCTCTTCCTGGTGGGAAATGAGAGTTAAATTTGCCCGTCCAGACAGCTCCAGCTAGCCTCTCATTGGTTCTCGCTATTCCTGTTCATCTTCCGCAGAAATTGCAAACTGGGCCAAACAGGAGGTTAAAGGGACTGACTCTCCAAGTGGGGAGAGTGTTAGTAAAGCGTCTGGAATGTTGCACCCGAGTACCAGGGGAGGAAAACTGAGACATATTTGAACACGTCTCCCGATCACATGGTTGATCATACTCTAGGTTCCACATGCATGTTTTAGCTGAAGGAAGAATACCTTAAACCTGGGTAGTTGAAACCCGTGGAATGGGTACCATGCAATATGACTTCAAAGGGTCTTCATTTGCTCACCGAACCTCTCCAGTCCTATCACTGCTGCGTTTATGCCCCTGTACACATGCTTGATTCTCTTTCGGAGACATAGCAATTCTTAGGTTTTAAGATACTTACAAGTCAGGTACATTCTTAGGCGTTTAATATGCGGTGTTGAGTCCATTTCGTTGAGCAAGCAGTAGCTCTTGTCTATTCCATATTTGGCTTAAGGAACTTTATCTGTGCTCATTTCAATCTCTGGTTTTATGCAGCACCCCAACTCACCTTTACCCTTAAGCAAGCATAAGTTGTTTTTCTAAATTTGAGACCCTGTTCTGTTCTGTAATTCAGTTCCTGTGTAGCCAAGTTTCCATTCCGTGTATTACTGATATCTTATGATGTTTCTTTTTCTGTGTGACTTATTTCAGTTAGAATCATCATACCTGAATACACTCATTGTGCTGCTAAGGGCTTGATGACATAGATTTCATTGCTGAGTGATATTGCTTTGTAAGTAAATACCACAACTTCTTTATCCATTTTTCACTTTCTGCGATGTTGAACTTGTACTGTAAACGAGGTTCTTGTAAACAGAGGCGTCCCAAACTTTGGGGTGGCTGTGTCTTTTTGATTTTAATTTCCCTAAGCTATAGGACCATAAGTGGCAGTGCCCTAGGCTCTGTTGCTTTGTTTTTTAGATGTTTCAGGAAACACCATACACTTCTCCCGAGTGTCTGTTGGCAATTTACATCCCGCCCATCAGCATAACAAGGCTCCCAGTTCTCCATGGCCTGTCCTGCCTTTCTGGATTTTACACTTTTTTCAGATGGCCCTTTTGACCGGGGGGAAGTGAGACTTCATTGTAGTGCAGATTTCCTTTGCAAGCTTGCTTGGTTGGCCAAAAAGGGCGTATGCGTTTTTTCCTGAATATATTCAGGAAAAAACGCATACGCCCTTTTTGGCCAAGTGCATCATTGTGGACGTTCTGCCTCTTTTCCTATGCTTTCAATGCAATTCCAGTCTACCTCCTGAAATCGGTTTCCTGCAATTCTGCCCCGCTTTCAAGTCCTCTTGGCAGCCTTACTTCAGTCTATTTTTGGACGATAGCTGTCATTTATAACTCTGCAGGTTTGTGAATTACAGTGCCCCTGAGCTCCTTTCTTCAACTCGCTTTCTTGTGACCTGGCCGCAACACCGCAGGATGGCTTCAGGCCCTAATCTGGTTCCGGCCCGGCATGCTGAGCCTTTGGTTAATTCCTCTTCCTGGTGGGAAATGAGAGTTAAATTTGCCCGTTCAGACACCTCCAGCTAGTCTCTCATTGGTTCTCGCTATTCCTGTTCATCTTCCGCAGAAATTGCAAACTGGGCCAAACAGCAGGTTAAAGGGACTGACTCTCCAAGTGGGGAGAGTGTTAGTAAAGCGTCTGGAATGTTGCACCCGAGTACCAGGGGAGGAAAACTGAGACATATTTGAACACGTCTCCCGTTCACATGGTTGATCATACTCTGGGTTCCACATGCATGTTTTAGCTGAAGGAAGAATACCTTAAACCTGGAGAGTTGAGACCCGTGGAATGGGTACCATGCAATATGACTTCAAAGGGTCTTCATTTGCTCACCGAACCTCTCCAATCCTATCACTGCTGCGTTTATGTCCCTGTACACATGCTTGATTCTCTTTCGGAGACATAGCAATCCATAGGTTTTAAGATACTTACAAGTCAGGTACATTCTTAGGCGTTTAATATCCGGTGTTGAGTCCATTTCGTTGAGCAAGGAGTAGCTCTTGTCTATTCCATATTTGGCTTAAGGAACTTTATCTGTGCTCATTTCAATCTCTGGTTTTATGCAGCACCCCAACTCACCTTTACCCTTAAGCAAGCATAAGTTGTTTTTCTAAATTTGAGTCCCTGTTCTGTTCTGTAATTCAGTTCCTGTGTAGCCAAGTTTCCATTCCGTGTATTACTGATATCTTATGATGTTTCTTTTTCTGTGTGACTTACTTCAGTTAGAATCATCATACCTGAATCCACTCATTGTGCTGCTAAGGCCCTGATGACACAGATTTCATTGCTGAGTGATATTGCTTTGTAAGTAAATACCACAACTTCTTTATCCATTTTTCACTTTCTGCGATGTTGAACTTGTACTGTAAACGAGGTTCTTGTAAACAGAGGCGTCCCAAACTTTGGGGTGGCTGTGTCTTTTTGATTTTAATTTCCCTAAGCTATAGGACCATAAGTGGAAGTGCCCTAGGCTCTGTTGCTTTGTTTTTTAGATGTTTCAGGAAACACCATACACTTCTCCCGAGTGTCTGTTGGCAATTTACATCCCGCCCATCAGCATAACAAGGCTCCCAGTTCTCCATGGCCTGTCCTGCCTTTCTGGATTTTACACTTTTTTCAGATGGCCCTTTTGACCGGGGGGAAGTGAGACTTCATTGTAGTGCAGATTTCCTTTGCAAGCTTGCTTGGTTGGCCAAAAAGGGCGTATGCGTTTTTTCCTGAATATATTCAGGAAAAAACGCATACGCCCTTTTTGGCCAAGTGCATCATTGTGGACGTTCTGCCTCTTTTCCTATGCTTTCAATGCAATTCCAGTCTACCTCCTGAAATCGGTTTCCTGCAATTCTGCCCCGCTTTCAAGTCCTCTCGGCAGCCTTACTTCAGTCTATTTTTGGACGATAGCTGTCATTTATAACTCTGCAGGTTTGTGAATTACAGTGCCCCTGAGCTCCTTTCTTCAACTCGCTTTCTTTTGAGCTGGCCGCAACACCGCAGGATGGCTTCAGGCCCTAATCTGGTTCCGGTACGGCACGCTGAGCCTTTGGTTATTTCCTCTTCCTGGTGGGAAATGAGAGTTAAATTTGCCCGTCCAGACACCTCCAGCTAGTCTCTCATTGGTTCTCGCTATTCCTGTTCATCTTCCGCAGAAATTGCAAACTGGGCCAAACAGGAGGTTAAAGGGGCTGACTCTCCAAGTGGGGAGAGTGTTAGTAAAGCGTCTGGAATGTTGCACCCGAGTACCAGGGTACGAAAACTGAGACATATTTGAACACGTCTCCCGATCACATGGTTGATCATACTCTGGGTTCCACATGCATGTTTTAGCTGAAGGAAGAATACCTTAAACCTGGGTAGTTGAAACCCGTGGAATGGGTACCATGCAATATGACTTCAAAGGGTCTTCATTTGCTCACCGAACCTCTCCAATCCTATCACTGCTGCGTTTATGCCCCTGTACACATGCTTGATTCTCTTTCGGAGACATAGCAATCCATAGGTTTTAAGATACTTACTAGTCAGGTACATTCTTAGGTGTTTAATATGCGGTGTTGAGTCCATTTCGTTGAGCAAGGAGTAGCTCTTGTCTATTCCATATTTGGCTTAAGGAACTTTATCTGTGCTCATTTCAATCTCTGGTTTTATGCAGCACCCCAACTCACCTTTAACCTTAAGCAAGCAGAAGTTGGTTTTCTAAATTTGAGACCCTGTTCTGTTCTGTAATTCAGTTCCTGTGTAGCCAAGTTTACATTCCGTGTATTAGTGATATCTTATGATGTTTCTTTTTCTGTGTGACTTATTTCAGTTAGAATCATCGTACCTGAAATCACTCATTATGCTGCTACGGGCCTGATGACATAGATTTCATTGCTGAGTGATACTGCATTGTATGTAGGTACCACAAGTTCTTTATCCATTTTTCACTTTCTGTGATATTGAACTTGTACGGTAAACGAGGTTCTTGTAAACAGAGGCGTCCCAAACTTTGGGGTGGCTGTGTCTTTTTGATTTTAATTTCCCTAAGCTATAGGACCATAAGTGGCAGTGCCCTAGGCTCTGTTGCTTTGTTTTTTAGATGTTTCAGGAAACACCATACACTTCTCCCGAGTGGCTGTTGGCAATTTACATCCCGCCCATCAGCATAACAAGGCTCCCAGTTCTCCATGGCCTGTCCTGCCTTTCTGGATTTTACACTTTTTTCAGATGGCCCTTTTGACCGGGGGGAAGTGAGACTTCATTGTAGTGCAGATTTCCTTTGCAAGCTTGCTTGGTTGGCCAAAAAGGGCGTATGCGTTTTTTCCTGAATATATTCAGGAAAAAACGCATACGCCCTTTTTGGCCAAGTGCATCATTGTGGACGTTCTGCCTCTTTTCCTATGCTTTCAATGCAATTCCAGTCTACCTCCTGAAATCGCTTTCCTGCAATTCTGCCCCGCTTTCAAGTCCTCTTGGCAGCCTTACTTCAGTCTATTTTTGGACGATAGCTGTCATTTATAACTCTGCATGTTTGTGAATTACAGTGCCCCTGAGCTCCTTTCTTCAACTCGCTTTCTTGTGACCTGGACGCAACACCGCAGGATGGCTTCAGGCCCTAATCTGGTTCCGGCCCGGCACGCTGAGCCTTTGGTTAATTCCTCTTCCTGGTGGGAAATGAGAGTTAAATTTGCCCATCCAGACACCTCCAGCTAGTCTCTCATTGGTTCTCGCTATTCCTGTTCATCTTCCACAGAAATTGCAAACTGGGCCAAACAGGAGGTTAAAGGGACTGACTCTCCAAGTGGGGAGAGTGTTAGTAAAGCGTCTGGAATGTTGCACCCGAGTACCAGGGTACGAAAACTGAGACATATTTGAACACGTCTCCCGATCACATGGTTGATCATACTCTGGGTTCCACATGCATGTTTTAGTTGAAGGAAGAATACCTAAAACCTGGGTAGTTGAAACCCGTGGAATGGGTACCATGCAATATGACTTCAAAGGGTCTTCATTTGCTCACCGAACCTCTCCAATCCTATCACTGCTGCGTTTATGCCCCTGTACACATGCTTGATTCTCTTTCGGAGACATAGCAATCCATAGGTTTTAAGATACTTACTAGTCAGGTACATTCTTAGGCGTTTAATATGGGGTGTTGAGTCCATTTCGTTGAGCAAGGAGTAGCTCTTGTCTATTCCATATTTGGCTTAAGGAACTTTATCTGTGCTCATTTCAATCTCTGGTTTTATGCAGCACCCCAACTCACCTTTCCCCTTAAGCAAGCATAAGTTGGTTTTCTAAATTTGAGACCCTGTTCTGTTCTGTAATTCAGTTCCTGTGTAGCCAAGTTTACATTCCATGTATTACTGATATCTTATGATGTTTCTTTTTCTGTGTGACTTATTTCAGTTAGAATCATCATACCTGAATCCACTCATTGTGCTGCTAAGGGCCTGATGACACAGATTTCATTGCTGAGTGATATTGCTTTGTAAGTAAATACCACAACTTCTTTATCCATTATTCACTTTCTGCGATGTTGAACTTGTACTGTAAACGAGGTTCTTGTAAACAGAGCCGTCCCAAAATTTGGGGTGGCTGTGTCTTTTTGATTTTAATTTCCCTAAGCTATAGGACCATAAGTGGAAGTGCCCTAGGCTCTGTTGCTTTGTATTTTAGATGTTTCAGGAAACACCATACACTTCTCCCGAGTGTCTGTTGGCAATTTACATCCCGCCCATCAGCATAACAAGGCTCCCAGTTCTCCATGGCCTGTCCTGCCTTTCTGGATTTTACACTTTTTTCAGATGGCCCTTTTGACCGGGGGGAAGTGAGACTTCATTGTAGTGCAGATTTCCTTTGCAAGCTTGCTTGGTTGGCCAAAAAGGGCGTATGCGTTTTTTCCTGAATATATTCAGGAAAAAACGCATACGCCGTTTTTGGCCAAGTGCATCATTGTGGACGTTCTGCCTCTTTTCCTATGCTTTCAATGCAATTCCAGTCTACCTCCTGAAATCGGTTTCCTGCAATTCTGCCCCGCTTTCAAGTCCTCTTGGCAGCCTAACTTCAGTCTATTTTTGGACGATAGCTGTCATTTATAACTCTGCAGGTTTGTGAATTACAGTGCCCATGAGCTCCTTTCTTCAACTCGCTTTCTTTTGAGCTGGCCGCAACACCGCAGGATGGCTTCAGGCCCTAATCTGGTTCCGGTACGGCACGCTGAGCCTTTGGTTATTTCCTCTTCCTGGTGGGAAATGAGAGTTATATCTGCCCGTTCAGACACCTCCAGCTAGCCTCTCATTGGTTCTCGCTATTCCTGTTCATCTTCCGCAGAAATTGCAAACTGTGCCAAACAGGAGGTTAAAGGCGCTGACTCTCCAAGTGGGGAGAGTGTTAGTAAAGCGTCTGGAATGTTGCACCCGAGTACCAGGGGAGGAAAACTGAGACATATTTGAACACGTCTCCCGATCACATGGTTGATCATACTCTGGGTTCCACATGCATGTTTTAGCTGAAGGAAGAATACCTAAAACCTGGGTAGTTGAAACCCGTGGAATGGGTACCATGCAATATGACTTCAAAGGGTCTTCATTTGCTCACGAACCTCTCCAATCCTATCACTGCTGCGTTTATGCCCCTGTACACATGCCTGATTCTCTTTCGGAGACATAGCAATCTATAGGTTTTAAGATACTTACTAGTCAGGTACATTCTTAGGCGTTTAATATGTGGTGTTGAGTCCATTTCGTTGAGCAAGGAGTAGCTCTTGTCTATTCCATATTTGGCTTAAGGAACTTTATCTGTGCTCATTTCAATCTCTGGTTTTATGCAGCACCCCAACTCACCTTTCCCCTTAAGCAAGCATAAGTTGGTTTTCTAAATTTGAGACCCTGTTCTGTTCTGTAATTCAGTTCCTGTGTAGCCAATTTTCCATTCCGTGTATTAGTGATATCTTATGATGTTTCTTTTTCTGTGTGACTTATTTCAGTTAGAATCATCGTACCTGAATCCACTCATTATGCTGCTACGGGCCTGATGACATAGATTTCATTGCTGAGTGATACTGCATTGTACGTAAGTACCACAAGTTCTTTATCCATTTTTCACTTTCTGTGATATTGAACTTGTACGGTAAACGAGGTTCTTGTAAACGGAGGCGTCCCAAACTTTGGGGTGGCTGTGTCTTTTTGATTTTAATTTCCCTAAGCTATCGGACCATAAGTGGAAGTGCCCTAGGCTCTGTTGCTTTGTTTTTTAGATGTTTCAGTAAACACCATACACTTCTCCCGAGTGGCTGTTGGCAATTTACATCCCGCCCATCAGCATAACAAGGCTCCCAGTTCTCCATGGCCTGTCCTGCCTTTCTGGATTTTACACTTTTTTCAGATGGCCCTTTTGACCGGGGGGAAGTGAGACTTCATTGTAGTGCAGATTTCCTTTGCAAGCTTGCTTGGTTGGCCAAAAAGGGCGTATGCGTTTTTTCCTGAATATATTCAGGAAAAAACGCATACGCCCTTTTTGGCCAAGTGCATCATTGTGGACGTTCTACCTCTTTTCCTATGCTTTCAATGCAATTCCAGTCTACCTCCTGAAATCGGTTTCCTGCAATTCTGCCCCGCTTTCAAGTCCTCTTGGCAGCCTTACTTCAGTCTATTTTTGGACGATAGCTGTCATTTATAACTCTGCAGGTTTGTGAATTACAGTGCCCCTGAGCTGCTTTCTTCAACTCGCTTTCTTTTGAGCTGGCCGCAACACCGCAGGATGGCTTCAGGCCCTAATCTGGTTCCGGCACGGCACGCTGAGCCTTTGGTTATTTCCTCTTCCTGGTGGGAAATGAGAGTTAAATTTGCCCGTCCAGACACCTCCAGCTAGCCTCTCATTGGTTCTCGCTATTCCTGTTCATCTTCCGCAGAAATTGCAAACTGGGCCAAACAGGAGGTTAAAGGCGCTGACTCTCTAAGTGGGGAGAGTGTTAGTAAAGCATCTGGAATGTTGCACCCGAGTACCAGGGGAGGAAAACTGAGACATATTTGAACACGTCTCTCGTTCACATGGTTGATCATACTTGGGTTACACATGCATGTTTTAGCTGAAGGAAGAATACCTTAAACCTGGAGAGTTGAGACCCGTGGAATGGGTAACATGCAATATGACTTCAAAGGGTCTTCATTTGGTCACCGAATCTCTCCAATCCTATCACTGCTGCGTTTATGCCCCTGTACACATGCTTGATTCTCTTTCGGAGACATAGCAATCTATAGGTTTTAAGATACTTACTAGTCAGGTACATTCTTAGGCGTTTAATATGTGGTGTTGAGTCCATTTCGTTGAGCAAGGAGTAGCTCTTGTCTATTCCATATTTGGCTTAAGGAACTTTATCTGTGCTCATTTCAATCTCTGGTTTTATGCAGCACCCCAACTCACCTTTCCCCTTAAGCAAGCATAAGTTGGTTTTCTAAATTTGAGACCCTGTTCTGTTCTGTAATTCAGTTCCTGTGTAGCCAATTTTCCATTCCGTGTATTAGTGATATCTTATGATGTTTCTTTTTCTGTGTGACTTATTTCAGTTAGAATCATCGTACCTGAATCCACTCATTATGCTGCTACGGGCCTGATGACATAGATTTCATTGCTGAGTGATACTGCATTGTACGTAAGTACCACAAGTTCTTTATCCATTTTTCACTTTCTGTGATATTGAACTTGTACGGTAAACGAGGTTCTTGTAAACGGAGGCGTCCCAAACTTTGGGGTGGCTGTGTCTTTTTGATTTTAATTTCCCTAAGCTATCGGACCATAAGTGGAAGTGCCCTAGGCTCTGTTGCTTTGTTTTTTAGATGTTTCAGTAAACACCATACACTTCTCCCGAGTGGCTGTTGGCAATTTACATCCCGCCCATCAGCATAACAAGGCTCCCAGTTCTCCATGGCCTGTCCTGCCTTTCTGGATTTTACACTTTTTTCAGATGGCCCTTTTGACCGGGGGGAAGTGAGACTTCATTGTAGTGCAGATTTCCTTTGCAAGCTTGCTTGGTTGGCCAAAAAGGGCGTATGCGTTTTTTCCTGAATATATTCAGGAAAAAACGCATACGCCCTTTTTGGCCAAGTGCATCATTGTGGACGTTCTACCTCTTTTCCTATGCTTTCAATGCAATTCCAGTCTACCTCCTGAAATCGGTTTCCTGCAATTCTGCCCCGCTTTCAAGTCCTCTTGGCAGCCTTACTTCAGTCTATTTTTGGACGATAGCTGTCATTTATAACTCTGCAGGTTTGTGAATTACAGTGCCCCTGAGCTGCTTTCTTCAACTCGCTTTCTTTTGAGCTGGCCGCAACACCGCAGGATGGCTTCAGGCCCTAATCTGGTTCCGGCACGGCACGCTGAGCCTTTGGTTATTTCCTCTTCCTGGTGGGAAATGAGAGTTAAATTTGCCCGTCCAGACACCTCCAGCTAGCCTCTCATTGGTTCTCGCTATTCCTGTTCATCTTCCGCAGAAATTGCAAACTGGGCCAAACAGGAGGTTAAAGGCGCTGACTCTCTAAGTGGGGAGAGTGTTAGTAAAGCATCTGGAATGTTGCACCCGAGTACCAGGGGAGGAAAACTGAGACATATTTGAACACGTCTCTCGTTCACATGGTTGATCATACTTGGGTTACACATGCATGTTTTAGCTGAAGGAAGAATACCTTAAACCTGGAGAGTTGAGACCCGTGGAATGGGTAACATGCAATATGACTTCAAAGGGTCTTCATTTGGTCACCGAATCTCTCCAATCCTATCACTGCTGCGTTTATGCCCCTGTACACATGCTTGATTCTCTTTCGGAGACATAGCAATCCATAGGTTTTAAGATACTTACTAGTCAGGTACATTCTTAGGCGTTTAATATGCGGTGTTGAGTCCATTTCGTTGAGCAAGGAGTAGCTCTTGTCTATTCCATATTTGGCTTAAGGAACTTTATCTGTGCTCATTTCAATCTCTGCTTTTATGCAGTACCCCAACTCACCTTTCCCCTTAAGCAAGCATAAGTTGGTTTTCTAAATTTGAGACCCTGTTCTGTTCTGTAATTCAGTTCCTGTGTAGCCAATTTTCCATTCCGTGTATTAGTGATATCTTATGATGTTTCTTTTTCTGTGTGACTTATTTCAGTTAGAATCATCGTACCTGAATCCACTCATTATGCTGCTACGGGCCTGATGACATAGATTTCATTGCTGAGTGATACTGCATTGTACGTAAGTACCACAAGTTCTTTATCCATTTTTCACTTTCTGTGATATTGAACTTGTACGGTAAACGAGGTTCTTGTAAACGGAGGCGTCCCAAACTTTGGGGTGGCTGTGTCTTTTTGATTTTAATTTCCCTAAGCTATAGGACCATAAGTGGAAGTGCCCTAGGCTCTGTTGCTTTGTTTTTTAGATGTTTCAGTAAACACCATACACTTCTCCCGAGTGTCTGTTGGCAATTTACATCCCGCCCATCAGCATAACAAGGCTCCCAGTTCTCCATGGCCTGTCGTGCCTTTCTGGATTTTACACTTTTTTCAGATGGCCCTTTTGACCGGGGGGAAGTGAGACTTCATTGTAGTGCAGATTTCCTTTGCAAGCTTGCTTGGTTGGCCAAAAAGGGCGTATGCGTTTTTTCCTGAATATATTCAGGAAAAAACGCATACGCCCTTTTTGGCCAAGTGCATCATTGTGGACGTTCTACCTCTTTTCCTATGCTTTCAATGCAATTCCAGTCTACCTCCTGAAATCGGTTTCCTGCAATTCTGCCCCGCTTTCAAGTCCTCTTGGCAGCCTTACTTCAGTCTATTTTTGGACGATAGCTGTCATTTATAACTCTGCAGGTTTGTGAATTACAGTGCCCCTGAGCTGCTTTCTTCAACTCGCTTTCTTTTGAGCTGGCCGCAACACCGCAGGATGGCTTCAGGCCCTAATCTGGTTCCGGCACGGCACGCTGAGCCTTTGGTTATTTCCTCTTCCTGGTGGGAAATGAGAGTTAAATTTGCCCGTCCAGACACCTCCAGCTAGCCTCTCATTGGTTCTCGCTATTCCTGTTCATCTTCCGCAGAAATTGCAAACTGGGCCAAACAGGAGGTTAAAGGCGCTGACTCTCCAAGTGGGGAGAGTGTTAGTAAAGCATCTGGAATGTTGCACCCGAGTACCAGGGGAGGAAAACTGAGACATATTTGAACACGTCTCTCGTTCACATGGTTGATCATACTTGGGTTACACATGCATGTTTTAGCTGAAGGAAGAATACCTTAAACCTAGAGAGTTGAGACCCGTGGAATGGGTAACATGCAATATGACTTCAAAGGGTCTTCATTTGGTCACCGAATCTCTCCAATCCTATCACTGCTGCGTTTATGCCCCTGTACACATGCTTGATTCTCTTTCGGAGACATAGCAATCCATAGGTTTTAAGATACTTACTAGTCAGGTACATTCTTAGGCGTTTAATATGCGGTGTTGAGTCCATTTCGTTGAGCAAGGAGTAGCTCTTGTCTATTCCATATTTGGCTTAAGGAACTTTATCTGTGCTCATTTCAATCTCTGCTTTTATGCAGTACCCCAACTCACCTTTCCCCTAAGCAAGCATAAGTTAGTTTTCTAAATTTGAGACCCTGTTCTGTTCTGTAATTCAGTTCCTGTGTAGCCAAGTTTACATTCCGTGTATTACTGATATCTTATGATGTTTCTTTTTCTGTATGACTTATTTCAGTTAGAATCATCATACCTGAATCCACTCATTGTGCTGCTAAGGGCCTGATGACATAGATGTCATTGCTGAGTGATATTGCTTTGTAAGTAAATACCACAACTTCTTTATCCATTTTTCACTTTCTGCGATGTTGAACTTGTACTGTAAACGAGGTTCTTGTAAACAGAGGCGTCCCAAACTTTGGGGTGGCTGTGTCTTTTTGATTTTAATTTCCCTAAGCTATAGGACCATAAGTGGCAGTGCCCTAGGCTCTGTTGCTTTGTTTTTTAGATGTTTCAGGAAACACCATACACTTCTCCCGAGTGTCTGTTGGCAATTTACATCCCGCCCATCAGCATAACAAGGCTCCCAGTTCTCCATGGCCTGTCCTGCCTTTCTGGATTTTACACTTTTTTCAGATGGCCCTTTTGACCGGGGGGAAGTGAGACTTCATTGTAGTGCAGATTTCCTTTGCAAGCTTGCTTGGTTGGCCAAAAAGGGCGTATGCGTTTTTTCCTGAATATATTCAGGAAAAAACGCATACGCCCTTTTTGGCCAAGTGCATCATTGTGGACGTTCTGCCTCTTTTCCTATGCTTTCAATGCAATTCCAGTCTACCTCCTGAAATCGGTTTCCTGCAATTCTGCCCCGCTTTCAAGTCCTCTTGGCAGCCTTACTTCAGTCTATTTTTGGACGATAGCTGTCATTTATAACTCTGCAGGTTTGTGAATTACAGTGCCCCTGAGCTCCTTTCTTCAACTCGCTTTCTTTTGAGCTGGCCGCAACACCGCAGGATGGCTTCAGGCCCTAATCTGGTTCCGGTACGGCACGCTGAGCCTTTGGTTATTTCCTCTTCCTGGTGGGAAATGAGAGTTATATCTGCCCGTTCAGACACCTCCAGCTAGCCTCTCATTGGTTCTCGCTATTCCTGTTCATCTTCCGCAGAAATTGCAAACTGTGCCAAACAGGAGGTTAAAGGCGCTGACTCTCCAAGTGGGGAGAGTGTTAGTAAAGCGTCTGGAATGTTGCACCCGAGTACCAGGGGAGGAAAACTGAGACATATTTGAACACGTCTCCCGATCACATGGTTGATCATACTCTGGGTTCCACATGCATGTTTTAGCTGAAGGAAGAATACCTAAAACCTGGGTAGTTGAAACCCGTGGAATGGGTACCATGCAATATGACTTCAAAGGGTCTTCATTTGCTCACGAACCTCTCCAATCCTATCACTGCTGCGTTTATGCCCCTGTACACATGCCTGATTCTCTTTCGTGGACATAGCAATCTATAGGTTTTAAGATACTTACTAGTCAGGTACATTCTTAGGCGTTTAATATGTGGTGTTGAGTCCATTTCGTTGAGCAAGGAGTAGCTCTTGTCTATTCCATATTTGGCTTAAGGAACTTTATCTGTGCTCATTTCAATCTCTGGTTTTATGCAGCACCCCAACTCACCTTTCCCCTTAAGCAAGCATAAGTTGGTTTTCTAAATTTGAGACCCTGTTCTGTTCTGTAATTCAGTTCCTGTGTAGCCAATTTTCCATTCCGTGTATTAGTGATATCTTATGATGTTTCTTTTTCTGTGTGACTTATTTCAGTTAGAATCATCGTACCTGAATCCACTCATTATGCTGCTACGGGCCTGATGACATAGATTTCATTGCTGAGTGATACTGCATTGTACGTAAGTACCACAAGTTCTTTATCCATTTTTCACTTTCTGTGATATTGAACTTGTACGGTAAACGAGGTTCTTGTAAACGGAGGCGTCCCAAACTTTGGGGTGGCTGTGTCTTTTTGATTTTAATTTCCCTAAGCTATCGGACCATAAGTGGAAGTGCCCTAGGCTCTGTTGCTTTGTTTTTTAGATGTTTCAGTAAACACCATACACTTCTCCCGAGTGGCTGTTGGCAATTTACATCCCGCCCATCAGCATAACAAGGCTCCCAGTTCTCCATGGCCTGTCCTGCCTTTCTGGATTTTACACTTTTTTCAGATGGCCCTTTTGACCGGGGGGAAGTGAGACTTCATTGTAGTGCAGATTTCCTTTGCAAGCTTGCTTGGTTGGCCAAAAAGGGCGTATGCGTTTTTTCCTGAATATATTCAGGAAAAAACGCATACGCCCTTTTTGGCCAAGTGCATCATTGTGGACGTTCTACCTCTTTTCCTATGCTTTCAATGCAATTCCAGTCTACCTCCTGAAATCGGTTTCCTGCAATTCTGCCCCGCTTTCAAGTCCTCTTGGCAGCCTTACTTCAGTCTATTTTTGGACGATAGCTGTCATTTATAACTCTGCAGGTTTGTGAATTACAGTGCCCCTGAGCTGCTTTCTTCAACTCGCTTTCTTTTGAGCTGGCCGCAACACCGCAGGATGGCTTCAGGCCCTAATCTGGTTCTGGTACGGCACGCTGAGCCTTTGGTTATTTCCTCTTCCTGGTGGGAAATGAGAGTTATATCTGCCCGTTCAGACACCTCCAGCTAGCCTCTCATTGGTTCTCGCTATTCCTGTTCATCTTCCGCAGAAATTGCAAACTGTGCCAAACAGGAGGTTAAAGGCGCTGACTCTCCAAGTGGGGAGAGTGTTAGTAAAGCGTCTGGAATGTTGCACCCGAGTACCAGGGGAGGAAAACTGAGACATATTTGAACACGTCTCCCGATCACATGGTTGATCATACTCTGGGTTCCACATGCATGTTTTAGCTGAAGGAAGAATACCTAAAACCTGGGTAGTTGAAACCCGTGGAATGGGTACCATGCAATATGACTTCAAAGGGTCTTCATTTGCTCACGAACCTCTCCAATCCTATCACTGCTGCGTTTATGCCCCTGTACACATGCCTGATTCTCTTTCGGAGACATAGCAATCTATAGGTTTTAAGATACTTACTAGTCAGGTACATTCTTAGGCGTTTAATATGTGGTGTTGAGTCCATTTCGTTGAGCAAGGAGTAGCTCTTGTCTATTCCATATTTGGCTTAAGGAACTTTATCTGTGCTCATTTCAATCTCTGGTTTTATGCAGCACCCCAACTCACCTTTCCCCTTAAGCAAGCATAAGTTGGTTTTCTAAATTTGAGACCCTGTTCTGTTCTGTAATTCAGTTCCTGTGTAGCCAATTTTCCATTCCGTGTATTAGTGATATCTTATGATGTTTCTTTTTCTGTGTGACTTATTTCAGTTAGAATCATCGTACCTGAATCCACTCATTATGCTGCTACGGGCCTGATGACATAGATTTCATTGCTGAGTGATACTGCATTGTACGTAAGTACCACAAGTTCTTTATCCATTTTTCACTTTCTGTGATATTGAACTTGTACGGTAAACGAGGTTCTTGTAAACGGAGGCGTCCCAAACTTTGGGGTGGCTGTGTCTTTTTGATTTTAATTTCCCTAAGCTATCGGACCATAAGTGGAAGTGCCCTAGGCTCTGTTGCTTTGTTTTTTAGATGTTTCAGTAAACACCATACACTTCTCCCGAGTGGCTGTTGGCAATTTACATCCCGCCCATCAGCATAACAAGGCTCCCAGTTCTCCATGGCCTGTCCTGCCTTTCTGGATTTTACACTTTTTTCAGATGGCCCTTTTGACCGGGGGGAAGTGAGACTTCATTGTAGTGCAGATTTCCTTTGCAAGCTTGCTTGGTTGGCCAAAAAGGGCGTATGCGTTTTTTCCTGAATATATTCAGGAAAAAACGCATACGCCCTTTTTGGCCAAGTGCATCATTGTGGACGTTCTACCTCTTTTCCTATGCTTTCAATGCAATTCCAGTCTACCTCCTGAAATCGGTTTCCTGCAATTCTGCCCCGCTTTCAAGTCCTCTTGGCAGCCTTACTTCAGTCTATTTTTGGACGATAGCTGTCATTTATAACTCTGCAGGTTTGTGAATTACAGTGCCCCTGAGCTGCTTTCTTCAACTCGCTTTCTTTTGAGCTGGCCGCAACACCGCAGGATGGCTTCAGGCCCTAATCTGGTTCCGGCACGGCACGCTGAGCCTTTGGTTATTTCCTCTTCCTGGTGGGAAATGAGAGTTAAATTTGCCCGTCCAGACACCTCCAGCTAGCCTCTCATTGGTTCTCGCTATTCCTGTTCATCTTCCGCAGAAATTGCAAACTGGGCCAAACAGGAGGTTAAAGGCGCTGACTCTCTAAGTGGGGAGAGTGTTAGTAAAGCATCTGGAATGTTGCACCCGAGTACCAGGGGAGGAAAACTGAGACATATTTGAACACGTCTCTCGTTCACATGGTTGATCATACTTGGGTTACACATGCATGTTTTAGCTGAAGGAAGAATACCTTAAACCTGGAGAGTTGAGACCCGTGGAATGGGTAACATGCAATATGACTTCAAAGGGTCTTCATTTGGTCACCGAATCTCTCCAATCCTATCACTGCTGCGTTTATGCCCCTGTACACATGCTTGATTCTCTTTCGGAGACATAGCAATCCATAGGTTTTAAGATACTTACTAGTCAGGTACATTCTTAGGCGTTTAATATGCGGTGTTGAGTCCATTTCGTTGAGCAAGGAGTAGCTCTTGTCTATTCCATATTTGGCTTAAGGAACTTTATCTGTGCTCATTTCAATCTCTGCTTTTATGCAGTACCCCAACTCACCTTTCCCCTTAAGCAAGCATAAGTTGGTTTTCTAAATTTGAGACCCTGTTCTGTTCTGTAATTCAGTTCCTGTGTAGCCAATTTTCCATTCCGTGTATTACTGATATCTTATGATGTTTCTTTTTCTGTATGACTTATTTCAGTTAGAATCATCATACCTGAATCCACTCATTGTGCTGCTAAGGGCCTGATGACATAGATGTCATTGCTGAGTGATATTGCTTTGTAAGTAAATACCACAACTTCTTTATCCATTTTTCACTTTCTGCGATGTTGAACTTGTACTGTAAACGAGGTTCTTGTAAACAGAGGCGTCCCAAACTTTGGGGTGGCTGTGTCTTTTTGATTTTAATTTCCCTAAGCTATAGGACCATAAGTGGCAGTGCCCTAGGCTCTGTTGCTTTGTTTTTTAGATGTTTCAGGAAACACCATACACTTCTCCCGAGTGTCTGTTGGCAATTTACATCCCGCCCATCAGCATAACAAGGCTCCCAGTTCTCCATGGCCTGTCCTGCCTTTCTGGATTTTACACTTTTTTCAGATGGCCCTTTTGACCGGGGGGAAGTGAGACTTCATTGTAGTGCAGATTTCCTTTGCAAGCTTGCTTGGTTGGCCAAAAAGGGCGTATGCGTTTTTTCCTGAATATATTCAGGAAAAAACGCATACGCCCTTTTTGGCCAAGTGCATCATTGTGGACGTTCTGCCTCTTTTCCTATGCTTTCAATGCAATTCCAGTCTACCTCCTGAAATCGGTTTCCTGCAATTCTGCCCCGCTTTCAAGTCCTCTTGGCAGCCTTACTTCAGTCTATTTTTGGACGATAGCTGTCATTTATAACTCTGCAGGTTTGTGAATTACAGTGCCCCTGAGCTCCTTTCTTCAACTCGCTTTCTTTTGAGCTGGCCGCAACACCGCAGGATGGCTTCAGGCCCTAATCTGGTTCCGGTACGGCACGCTGAGCCTTTGGTTATTTCCTCTTCCTGGTGGGAAATGAGAGTTATATCTGCCCGTTCAGACACCTCCAGCTAGCCTCTCATTGGTTCTCGCTATTCCTGTTCATCTTCCGCAGAAATTGCAAACTGTGCCAAACAGGAGGTTAAAGGCGCTGACTCTCCAAGTGGGGAGAGTGTTAGTAAAGCGTCTGGAATGTTGCACCCGAGTACCAGGGGAGGAAAACTGAGACATATTTGAACACGTCTCCCGATCACATGGTTGATCATACTCTGGGTTCCACATGCATGTTTTAGCTGAAGGAAGAATACCTAAAACCTGGGTAGTTGAAACCCGTGGAATGGGTACCATGCAATATGACTTCAAAGGGTCTTCATTTGCTCACGAACCTCTCCAATCCTATCACTGCTGCGTTTATGCCCCTGTACACATGCCTGATTCTCTTTCGTGGACATAGCAATCTATAGGTTTTAAGATACTTACTAGTCAGGTACATTCTTAGGCGTTTAATATGTGGTGTTGAGTCCATTTCGTTGAGCAAGGAGTAGCTCTTGTCTATTCCATATTTGGCTTAAGGAACTTTATCTGTGCTCATTTCAATCTCTGGTTTTATGCAGCACCCCAACTCACCTTTCCCCTTAAGCAAGCATAAGTTGGTTTTCTAAATTTGAGACCCTGTTCTGTTCTGTAATTCAGTTCCTGTGTAGCCAATTTTCCATTCCGTGTATTAGTGATATCTTATGATGTTTCTTTTTCTGTGTGACTTATTTCAGTTAGAATCATCGTACCTGAATCCACTCATTATGCTGCTACGGGCCTGATGACATAGATTTCATTGCTGAGTGATACTGCATTGTACGTAAGTACCACAAGTTCTTTATCCATTTTTCACTTTCTGTGATATTGAACTTGTACGGTAAACGAGGTTCTTGTAAACGGAGGCGTCCCAAACTTTGGGGTGGCTGTGTCTTTTTGATTTTAATTTCCCTAAGCTATCGGACCATAAGTGGAAGTGCCCTAGGCTCTGTTGCTTTGTTTTTTAGATGTTTCAGTAAACACCATACACTTCTCCCGAGTGGCTGTTGGCAATTTACATCCCGCCCATCAGCATAACAAGGCTCCCAGTTCTCCATGGCCTGTCCTGCCTTTCTGGATTTTACACTTTTTTCAGATGGCCCTTTTGACCGGGGGGAAGTGAGACTTCATTGTAGTGCAGATTTCCTTTGCAAGCTTGCTTGGTTGGCCAAAAAGGGCGTATGCGTTTTTTCCTGAATATATTCAGGAAAAAACGCATACGCCCTTTTTGGCCAAGTGCATCATTGTGGACGTTCTACCTCTTTTCCTATGCTTTCAATGCAATTCCAGTCTACCTCCTGAAATCGGTTTCCTGCAATTCTGCCCCGCTTTCAAGTCCTCTTGGAAGCCTTACTTCAGTCTATTTTTGGACGATAGCTGTCATTTATAACTCTGCAGGTTTGTGAATTACAGTGCCCCTGAGCTGCTTTCTTCAACTCGCTTTCTTTTGAGCTGGCCGCAACACCGCAGGATGGCTTCAGGCCCTAATCTGGTTCCGGCACGGCACGCTGAGCCTTTGGTTATTTCCTCTTCCTGGTGGGAAATGAGAGTTAAATTTGCCCGTCCAGACACCTCCAGCTAGCCTCTCATTGGTTCTCGCTATTCCTGTTCATCTTCCGCAGAAATTGCAAACTGGGCCAAACAGGAGGTTAAAGGCGCTGACTCTCTAAGTGGGGAGAGTGTTAGTAAAGCATCTGGAATGTTGCACCCGAGTACCAGGGGAGGAAAACTGAGACATATTTGAACACGTCTCTCGTTCACATGGTTGATCATACTTGGGTTACACATGCATGTTTTAGCTGAAGGAAGAATACCTTAAACCTGGAGAGTTGAGACCCGTGGAATGGGTAACATGCAATATGACTTCAAAGGGTCTTCATTTGGTCACCGAATCTCTCCAATCCTATCACTGCTGCGTTTATGCCCCTGTACACATGTTTGATTCTCTTTCGGAGACATAGCAATCCATAGGTTTTAAGATACTTACTAGTCAGGTACATTCTTAGGCGTTTAATATGCGGTGTTGAGTCCATTTCGTTGAGCAAGGAGTAGCTCTTGTCTATTCCATATTTGGCTTAAGGAACTTTATCTGTGCTCATTTCAATCTCTGCTTTTATGCAGTACCCCAACTCACCTTTCCCCTTAAGCAAGCATAAGTTGGTTTTCTAAATTTGAGACCCTGTTCTGTTCTGTAATTCAGTTCCTGTGTAGCCAATTTTCCATTCCGTGTATTACTGATATCTTATGATGTTTCTTTTTCTGTATGATTATTTCAGTTAGAATCATCATACCTGAATCCACTCATTGTGCTGCTAAGGGCCTGATGACATAGATGTCATTGCTGAGTGATATTGCTTTGTAAGTAAATACCACAACTTCTTTATCCAGTTTTCACTTTCTGCGATGTTGAACTTGTACTGTAAACGAGGTTCTTGTAAACACAGGCGTCCCAAACTTTGGGGTGGCTGTGTCTTTTTGATTTTAATTTCCCTAAGCTATAGGACCATAAGTGGCAGTGCCCTAGGCTCTGTTGCTTTGTTTTTTAGATGTTTCAGGAAACACCATACACTTCTCCCGAGTGTCTGTTGGCAATTTACATCCCGCCCATCAGCATAACAAGGCTCCCAGTTCTCCATGGCCTGTCCTGCCTTTCTGGATTTTACACTTTTTTCAGATGGCCCTTTTGACCGGGGGGAAGTGAGACTTCATTGTAGTGCAGATTTCCTTTGCAAGCTTGCTTGGTTGGCCAAAAAGGGCGTATGCGTTTTTTCCTGAATATATTCAGGAAAAAACGCATACGCCCTTTTTGGCCAAGTGCATCATTGTGGACGTTCTGCCTCTTTTCCTATGCTTTCAATGCAATTCCAGTCTACCTCCTGAAATCGGTTTCCTGCAATTCTGCCCCGCTTTCAAGTCCTCTTGGCAGCCTTACTTCAGTCTATTTTTGGACGATAGCTGTCATTTATAACTCTGCAGGTTTGTGAATTACAGTGCCCCTGAGCTCCTTTCTTCAACTCGCTTTCTTTTGAGCTGGCCGCAACACCGCAGGATGGCTTCAGGCCCTAATCTGGTTCCGGTACGGCACGCTGAGCCTTTGGTTATTTCCTCTTCCTGGTGGGAAATGAGAGTTATATCTGCCCGTTCAGACACCTCCAGCTAGCCTCTCATTGGTTCTCGCTATTCCTGTTCATCTTCCGCAGAAATTGCAAACTGTGCCAAACAGGAGGTTAAAGGCGCTGACTCTCCAAGTGGGGAGAGTGTTAGTAAAGCGTCTGGAATGTTGCACCCGAGTACCAGGGGAGGAAAACTGAGACATATTTGAACACGTCTCCCGATCACATGGTTGATCATACTCTGGGTTCCACATGCATGTTTTAGCTGAAGGAAGAATACCTAAAACCTGGGTAGTTGAAACCCGTGGAATGGGTACCATGCAATATGACTTCAAAGGGTCTTCATTTGCTCACGAACCTCTCCAATCCTATCACTGCTGCGTTTATGCCCCTGTACACATGCCTGATTCTCTTTCGTGGACATAGCAATCTATAGGTTTTAAGATACTTACTAGTCAGGTACATTCTTAGGCGTTTAATATGCGGTGTTGAGTCCATTTCGTTGAGCAAGGAGTAGCTCTTGTCTATTCCATATTTGGCTTAAGGAACTTTATCTGTGCTCATTTCAATCTCTGGTTTTATGCAGCACCCCAACTCACCTTTCCCCTTAAGCAAGCATAAGTTGGTTTTCTAAATTTGAGACCCTGTTCTGTTCTGTAATTCAGTTCCTGTGTAGCCAATTTTCCATTCCGTGTATTAGTGATATCTTATGATGTTTCTTTTTCTGTGTGACTTATTTCAGTTAGAATCATCGTACCTGAATCCACTCATTATGCTGCTACGGGCCTGATGACATAGATTTCATTGCTGAGTGATACTGCATTGTACGTAAGTACCACAAGTTCTTTATCCATTTTTCACTTTCTGTGATATTGAACTTGTACGGTAAACGAGGTTCTTGTAAACGGAGGCGTCCCAAACTTTGGGGTGGCTGTGTCTTTTTGATTTTAATTTCCCTAAGCTATCGGACCATAAGTGGAAGTGCCCTAGGCTCTGTTGCTTTGTTTTTTAGATGTTTCAGTAAACACCATACACTTCTCCCGAGTGGCTGTTGGCAATTTACATCCCGCCCATCAGCATAACAAGGCTCCCAGTTCTCCATGGCCTGTCCTGCCTTTCTGGATTTTACACTTTTTTCAGATGGCCCTTTTGACCGGGGGGAAGTGAGACTTCATTGTAGTGCAGATTTCCTTTGCAAGCTTGCTTGGTTGGCCAAAAAGGGCGTATGCGTTTTTTCCTGAATATATTCAGGAAAAAACGCATACGCCCTTTTTGGCCAAGTGCATCATTGTGGACGTTCTACCTCTTTTCCTATGCTTTCAATGCAATTCCAGTCTACCTCCTGAAATCGGTTTCCTGCAATTCTGCCCCGCTTTCAAGTCCTCTTGGAAGCCTTACTTCAGTCTATTTTTGGACGATAGCTGTCATTTATAACTCTGCAGGTTTGTGAATTACAGTGCCCCTGAGCTGCTTTCTTCAACTCGCTTTCTTTTGAGCTGGCCGCAACACCGCAGGATGGCTTCAGGCCCTAATCTGGTTCCGGCACGGCACGCTGAGCCTTTGGTTATTTCCTCTTCCTGGTGGGAAATGAGAGTTAAATTTGCCCGTCCAGACACCTCCAGCTAGCCTCTCATTGGTTCTCGCTATTCCTGTTCATCTTCCGCAGAAATTGCAAACTGGGCCAAACAGGAGGTTAAAGGCGCTGACTCTCTAAGTGGGGAGAGTGTTAGTAAAGCATCTGGAATGTTGCACCCGAGTACCAGGGGAGGAAAACTGAGACATATTTGAACACGTCTCTCGTTCACATGGTTGATCATACTTGGGTTACACATGCATGTTTTAGCTGAAGGAAGAATACCTTAAACCTGGAGAGTTGAGACCCGTGGAATGGGTAACATGCAATATGACTTCAAAGGGTCTTCATTTGGTCACCGAATCTCTCCAATCCTATCACTGCTGCGTTTATGCCCCTGTACACATGCTTGATTCTCTTTCGGAGACATAGCAATCCATAGGTTTTAAGATACTTACTAGTCAGGTACATTCTTAGGCGTTTAATATGCGGTGTTGAGTCCATTTCGTTGAGCAAGGAGTAGCTCTTGTCTATTCCATATTTGGCTTAAGGAACTTTATCTGTGCTCATTTCAATCTCTGCTTTTATGCAGTACCCCAACTCACCTTTCCCCTTAAGCAAGCATAAGTTGGTTTTCTAAATTTGAGACCCTGTTCTGTTCTGTAATTCAGTTCCTGTGTAGCCAAGTTTACATTCCGTGTATTACTGATATCTTATGATGTTTCTTTTTCTGTATGACTTATTTCAGTTAGAATCATCATACCTGAATCCACTCATTGTGCTGCTAAGGGCCTGATGACATAGATGTCATTGCTGAGTGATATTGCTTTGTAAGTAAATACCACAACTTCTTTATCCATTTTTCACTTTCTGCGATGTTGAACTTGTACTGTAAACGAGGTTCTTGTAAACAGAGCCGTTCCAAACTTTGGGGTGGCTGTGTCTTTTTGATTTTAATTTCCCTAAGCTATAGGACCATAAGTGGCAGTGCCCTAGGCTCTGTTGCTTTGTTTTTTAGATGTTTCAGGAAACACCATACACTTCTCCCGAGTGTCTGTTGGCAATTTACATCCCGCCCATCAGCATAACAAGGCTCCCAGTTCTCCATGGCCTGTCCTGCCTTTCTGGATTTTACACTTTTTTCAGATGGCCCTTTTGACCGGGGGGAAGTGAGACTTCATTGTAGTGCAGATTTCCTTTGCAAGCTTGCTTGGTTGGCCAAAAAGGGCGTATGCGTTTTTTCCTGAATATATTCAGGAAAAAACGCATACGCCCTTTTTGGCCAAGTGCATCATTGTGGACGTTCTGCCTCTTTTCCTATGCTTTCAATGCAATTCCAGTCTACCTCCTGAAATCGGTTTCCTGCAATTCTGCCCCGCTTTCAAGTCCTCTTGGCAGCCTTACTTCAGTCTATTTTTGGACGATAGCTGTCATTTATAACTCTGCAGGTTTGTGAATTACAGTGCCCCTGAGCTCCTTTCTTCAACTCGCTTTCTTTTGAGCTGGCCGCAACACCGCAGGATGGCTTCAGGCCCTAATCTGGTTCCGGCACGGCACGCTGAGCCTTTGGTTATTTCCTCTTCCTGGTGGGAAATGAGAGTTAAATTTGCCCGTCCAGACACCTCAAGCTAGCCTCTCATTGGTTCTCGCTATTCCTGTTCATCTTCCGGAGAAATTGCAAACTGGGCCAAACAGGAGGTTAAAGGCGCTGACTCTCCAAGTGGGGAGAGTGTTAGTAAACCATCTGGAATGTTGCACCCGAGTACCAGGGGAGGAAAACTGAGACATATTTGAACACGTCTCTCGTTCACATGGTTGATCATACTTGGGTTACACATGCATGTTTTAGCTGAAGGAAGAATACCTTAAACCTGGAGAGTTGAGACCCGTGGAATGGGTACCATGCAATATGACTTCAAAGGGTCTTCATTTGCTCACCGAACCTCTCCAATCCTATCACTGCTGCATTTGTGCCCCTGTACACACGCTTGATTCTCTTTTGGAGACATAGCAATCCATAGGTTTTAAGATACTTACTAGTCAGGTACATTCTTAGGCGTTTAATATGGGGTTTTGAGTCCATTTCGTTGAGCAAGGAGTAGCTCTTGTCTATTCCATATTTGGCTTAAGGAACTTTATCTGTGCTCATTTCAATCTCTGGTTTTATGCAGCACCCCAACTCACCTTTCCCCTTAAGCAAGCATAAGTTGGTTTTCTAAATTTGAGACCCTGTTCTGTTCTGTAATTCAGTTCCTGTATAGCCAATTTTCCATTCCGTGTATTACTGATATCTTATGATGTTTCTTTTTCTGTGTGACTTATTTCAGTTAGAATCATCGTACCTGAATCCACTCATTATGCTGCTACGGGCCTGATGACATAGATTTCATTGCTGAGTGATACTGCATTGTACGTAAGTACCACAAGTTCTTTATCCATTTTTCACTTTCTGTGATATTGAACTTGTATGGTAAACGAGGTTTTTGTAAACAGAGGCGTCCCAAACTTTGGGGTGGCTGTGTCTTTTTGATTTTAATTTCCCTAAGCTATAGGACCATAAGTGGCAGTGCCCTAGGCTCTGTTGCTTTGTTTTTTAGATGTTTCAGGAAACACCATACACTTCTCCCGAGTGTCTGTTGGCAATTTACATCCCGCCCATCAGCATAACAAGGCTCCCAGTTCTCCATGGCCTGTCCTGCCTTTCTGGATTTTACACTTTTTTCAGATGGCCCTTTTGACCGGGGGGAAGTGAGACTTCATTGTAGTGCAGATTTCCTTTGCAAGCTTGCTTGGTTGGCCAAAAAGGGCGTATGCGTTTTTTCCTGAATATATTCAGGAAAAAACGCATACGCCCTTTTTGGCCAAGTGCATCATTGTGGACGTTCTGCCTCTTTTCCTATGCTTTCAATGCAATTCCAGTCTACCTCCTGAAATCGGTTTCCTGCAATTCTGCCCCGCTTTCAAGTCCTCTTGGCAGCCTTACTTCAGTCTATTTTTGGACGATAGCTGTCATTTATAACTCTGCAGGTTTGTGAATTACAGTGCCCCTGAGCTCCTTTCTTCAACTCGCTTTCTTGTGACCTGGCCGCAACACCGCAGGATGGCTTCAGGCCCTAATCTGGTTCCGGCACGGCACGCTGAGCCTTTGGTTATTTCCTCTTCCTGGTGGGAAATGAGAGTTAAATTTGCCCGTCCAGACACCTCCAGCTAGCCTCTCATTGGTTCTCGCTATTCCTGTTCATCTTCCGGAGAAATTGCAAACTGGGCCAAACAGGAGGTTAAAGGCGCTGACTCTCCAAGTGGGAGAGTGTTAGTAAAGCATCTGGAATGTTGCACCCGAGTACCAGGGGAGGAAAACTGAGACATATTTGAACACGTCTCTCGTTCACATGGTTGATCATACTTGGGTTACACATGCATGTTTTAGCTGAAGGAAGAATACCTTAAACCTGGAGAGTTGAGACCCGTGGAATGGGTACCATGCAATATGACTTCAAAGGGTCTTCATTTGCTCACCGAACCTCTCCAATCCTATCACTGCTGCGTTCATGCCCCTGTACACATGATTGATTCTCTTTCGGAGACATAGCAATCCATAGGTTTTAAGATACTTACTAGTCAGGTACATTCTTAGGCGTTTAATATGCGGTGTTGAGTCCATTTCGTTGAGCAAGGAGTAGCTGTTGTCTATTCCATATTTGGCTTAAGGAACTTTATCTGTGCTCATTTCAATCTCTGGTTTTATGCAGCACCCCAACTCACCTTTCCCCTTAAGCAAGCATAAGTTGGTTTTCTAAATTTGAGACCCTGTTCTGTTCTGTAATTCAGTTCCTGTGTAGCCAAGTTTACATTCCGTGTATTACTGATATCTTATGATGTTTCTTTTTCTGTGTGACTTATTTCAGTTAGAATCATCGTACCTGAATCCACTCATTATGCTGCTACGGGCCTGATGACATAGATTTCATTGCTGAGTGATACTGCATTGTACGTAAGTACCACAAGTTCTTTATCCATTTTTCACTTTCTGTGATATTGAACTTGTATGGTAAACGAGGTTTTTGTAAACAGAGGCGTCCCAAACTTTGGGGTGGCTGTGTCTTTTTGATTTTAATTTCCCTAAGCTATAGGACCATAAGTGGAAGTGCCCTAGGCTCTGTTGCTTTGTTTTTTAGATGTTTCAGGAAACACCATACACTTCTCCCGAGTGTCTGTTGGCAATTTACATCCCGCCCATCAGCATAACATGGCTCCCAGTTCTCCATGGCCTGTCCTGCCTTTCTGGATTACACTTTTTTCAGATAGCCCTTTTGACCGGGGGGAAGTGAGACTTCATTGTAGTGCAGATTTCCTTTGCAAGCTTGCTTGGTTGGCCAAAAAGGGCGTATGCGTTTTTTCCTGAATATATTCAGGAAAAAACGCATAGGCCCCTTTTGGCCAAGTGCATCATTGTGGACGTTCTGCCTCTTTTCCTATGCTTTCAATGCAATTCCAGTCTACCTCCTGAAATCGGTTTCCTGCAATTCTGCCCCGCTTTCAAGTCCTCTTGGCAGCCTTACTTCAGTCTATTTTTGGACAATAGCTGTCATTTATAACTCTGCAGGTTTGTGAATTACAGAGACCCTGAGCTCCTTTCTTCAACTCCCTTTCTTTTGAGCTGGCCGCAACACCGCAGGATGGCTTCAGGCCCTAATCTGGTTCCGGCACGGCACGCTGAGCCTTTGGTTATTTCCTCTTCCTGGTGGGAAATGAGAGTTAAATTTGCCCGTCCAGACACCTCCAGCTAGTCTCTCATTGGTTCTCCCTATTCCTGTTCATCTTCCGCAGAAATTGCAAACTGGGCCAAACAGGAGGTTAAAGGCGCTGACTCTCCAAGTCGGGAGAGTGTTAGTAAAGAGTCTGGAATGTTGCACCCGAGTACCAGGGTATGAAAACTGAGACATATTTGAACACGTCTCCCGTTCACACGGTTGATCGTACTCGGGGTTCCACATGCATGTTTTAGCTGAAGGAAGAATACCTTAAACCTGGAGAGTTGAGACCCGTGTAATGGGTACCATGCAATATGACTTCAAAGGGTCTTCATTTGCTCACCGAACCTCTCCAATCCTATCACTGCTGCGTTCATGCCCCTGTACACATGCTTGATTCTCTTTCGGAGACATAGCAATCCATAGGTTTTAAGATACTTACTAGTCAGGTACATTCTTAGGCGTTTAATATGCGGTGTTGAGTCCATTTCGTTGAGCAAGGAGTAGCTGTTGTCTATTCCATATTTGGCTTAAGGAACTTTATCTGTGCTCATTTCAATCTCTGGTTTT
This sequence comes from Delphinus delphis, assembly GCF_949987515.2. Lineage (NCBI taxonomy): Eukaryota > Metazoa > Chordata > Mammalia > Artiodactyla > Delphinidae > Delphinus > Delphinus delphis. The sequence continues at coordinate 676,288 of NW_027192772.1, forward strand.
ATGCAGCACCCCAACTCACCTTTCCCCTTAAGCAAGCATAAGTTGGTTTTCTAAATTTGAGACCCTGTTCTGTTCTGTAATTCAGTTCCTGTGTAGCCAAGTTTACATTCTGTGTATTACTGATATCTTATGATGTTTCTTTTTCTGTGTGACTTATTTCAGTTAGAATCATCATACCTGAATCCACTCATTGTGCTGCTAAGGGCCTGATGACACAGATTTCATTGCTGAGTGATATTGCTTTGTAAGTAAATACCACAACTTCTTTATCCATTTTTCACTTTCTGCGATGTTGAACTTGTACTGTAAACGAGGTTCTTGTAAACAGAGCCGTTCCAAACTTTGGGGTGGCTGTGTCTTTTTGATTTTAATTTCCCTAAGCTATAGGACCATAAGTGGAAGTGCCCTAGGCTCTGTTGCTTTGTTTTTTAGATGTTTCAGGAAACACCATACACTTCTCCCCAGTGTCTGTTGGCAATTTACATCCCGCCCATCAGCATAACAAGGCTCCCAGTTCTCCATGGCCTGTCCTGCCTTTCTGGATTTTACACTTTTTTCAGATAGCCCTTTTGACCGGGGGGAAGTGAGACTTCATTGTAGTGCAGATTTCTTTGCAAGCTTGCTTGGTTGGCCAAAAAGGGCGTATGCGTTTTTTCCTGAATATATTCAGGAAAAAACGCATACGCCCTTTTTGGCCAAGTGCATCATTGTGGACGTTCTGCCTCTTTTCCTATGCTTTCAATGCAATTCCAGTCTACCTCCTGAAATCGGTTTCCTGCAATTCTGCCCCGCTTTCAAGTCCTCTTGGCAGCCTTACTTCAGTCTATTTTTGGACGATAGCTGTCATTTATAACTCTGCAGGTTTGTGAATTACAGTGCCCCTGAGCTCCTTTCTTCAACTCGCTTTCTTGTGACCTGGCCGCAACACCGCAGGATGGCTTCAGGCCCTAATCTGGTTCCGGCACGGCACACTGAGCTTTTGGTTATTTCCTCTTCCTGTTGGGAAATGAGAGTTAAATTTGCCCGTCCAGACACCTCCAGCTAGTCTCTCATTGGTTCTCCCTATTCCTGTTCATCTTCCGCAGAAATTGCAAACTTGGCCAAACAGGAGGTTAAAGGCGCTGACTCTCCAAGTGGGGAGAGTGTTAGTAAAGCGTCTGGAATGTTGCACCCGAGTACCAGGGGAGGAAAACTGAGACATATTTGAACACGTCTCCCGTTCACACGGTTGATCATACTCTGGGTTCCACATGCATGTTTTAGCTGAAGAAAGAATACCTTAAACCTGGAGAGTTGAGACCCGTGGAATGGGTACCATGCAATATGACTTCAAAGGGTCTTCATTTGCTCACCGAATCTCTCCAGTCCTATCACTGCTGCGTTTATGACCCTTGTACACACGCTTGATTCTCTTTTGGAGACATAGCAATCCATAGATTTTAAGATACTTACTAGTCAGGTATATTCTTAGGCGTTTAATATGGGGTGTTGAGTCCATTTCGTTGAGCAATGAGTAGCTCTTGTCTATTCCATATTTGGCTTAAGGAACTTTATCTGTGCTCACTTCAATCTCTGGTTTTATGCAGCACCCCAACTCACCTTTCCACTTAAGCCAGCATAAGTTGGTTTTCTAAATTTGAGACCCTGTTCTGTTTTGTAATTCAGTTCCTCTGTAGCCAAGTTTACATTCCATGTATTAGTGATATTTTTTGATGTTTCTTATTCTATGTGACTTATTTCAGTTAGAATCACCATACCCGAATCCACTCATTGTGCTGCTACGGGCCTGGTGACATAGATTTCATTGCTGAGTGATATTGCATTGTACGTGAGTACCACAACTTCTTTATCCATTTTTCACTTTCTGTGATATTGAACTTGTACTGTAAACGAGGTTGTTGTAAACAGAGGCGTCCCAAACTTTGGGGTGGCTGTGTCTTTTTGATTTTAATTTCCCTAAGCTATAGGACCATAAGTGGAAGTGCACTAGGCTCTGTTGCTTTGGTTTTTAGATGTTTCAGGAAACACCATACACTTCTCCGGAGTGGCTGTTGGCAATTTACCTCCCGCCCATCAGCATAACAAGGCTCCCAGTTCTCCATGTCCTGTCCTGCCTTTCTGGATTTTACACTTTTTTCAGATAGCCCTTTTGACCGGGGGGAAGTGAGACTTCATTGTAGTGCAGATTTCCTTTGCAAGTTTGCTTGGTTGGCCAAAAAGGGCGTATGCGTTTTTTCCTGAATATATTCAGGAAAAAACGCATACGCCCTTTTTGGCCAAGTGCATCATTGTGGACGTTCTGCCTCTTTTCCTATGCTTTCAATGCAATTCCAGTCTACCTCTTGAAATCGGTTTCCTGCAATTCTGCCCCGCTTTCAAGTCCTCTTGGCAGCCTTACTTCAGTCTATTTTTGGACGATAGCTCTCATTTATAACTCTGCAGGTTTGTGAATTACAGTGCCCCTGAGCTCCTTTCTTCAACACGCTTTCTTTTGAGCTGGCCGCAACACCGCAGGATGGCTTCAGGCCCTAATCTGGTTCCGGCACGGCACACTGAGCGTTTGGTTAATTCCTCTTCCTGGTGGGAAATGAGAGTTAAATTTGCCCGTCCAGACACCTCCAGCTAGTCTCTCATTGGTTCTCCCTATTCCTGTTCATCTTCTGCAGAAATTGCAAACTGGGCCAAACAGGAGGTTAAAGGGACTGACTCTCCAAGTGGGGAGAGTGTTAGTAAAGCGTCTGGAATGTTGCACCCGAGTACCAGGGTACAAAAACTGAGACATATTTGAACACGTCTCCCGATCACATGGTTGATCATACTGTAGGTTCCACATGCATGTTTTACCTGAAGGAAGAATACCTTAAACCTGGGTAGTTGAAACCCGTGGAATGGGTACCATGCAATATGACTTCAAAGGGTCTTCATTTGCTCACCGAACCTCTCCAATCCTATCACTGCTGCGTTTATGCCCCTGTACACACGCTTGATTCTCTTTTGGAGACATAGCAATCCATAGGTTTTAAGATACTTACTAGTCAGTTACATTCTTAGGCGTTTAATATGCGGTGTTGAGTCCATTTCGTTGAGCAAGGATTAGCTGTTGTCTATTCCATATTTGGCTTAAGGAACTTTATCTGTGCTCATTTCAATCTCTGGTTTTATGCAGCACCCCAACTGACCTTTCCCCTTAAGCAAGCATAAGTTGGTTTTCTAAATTTGAGACCCTGTTCTGTTCTGTAATTCAGTTCCTGTGTAGCCAAGTTTACATTCCATGTATTAGTGATATCTTATGATGTTTCTTTTTCTGTGTGACTTATTTCAGTTAGAATCATCATACCTGAATCCACTCATTGTTCTGCTAAGGGCCTGATGACATAGATTTCATTGCTGAGTGATATTGCTTTGTAAGTAAATACCACATCTTCTTTATCCATTTTTCACTTTCTGCGATGTTGAACTTGTACTGTAAATGAGGTTCTTGTAAACGGAGGCGTCCCAAACTTTGGGCTGGCTGTGTCTTTTTGATTTTAATTTCCCTAAGCTATAGGACCATAAGTGGCAGTGCCCTAGGCTCTGTTGCTTTGTTTTTTACATGTTTCAGGAAACACCATACACTTCTCCCGAGTGTCTGTTGGCAATTTACATCCCGCCCATCAGCATAACAAGGCTCCCAGTTCTCCATGGCCTGCCCTAACTTTCTGGATTTTACACTTTTTTCAGATGGCCCTTTTGACCGGGGGGAAGTGAGACTTCATTGTAGTGCAGATTTCCTTTGCAAGCTTGCTTGGTTGGCCAAAAAGGGCGTATGCGTTTTTTCCTGAATATATTCAGGAAAAAACTCATACGCCCTTTTTGGCCAAGTGCATCATTGTGGACGTTCTGCCTCTTTTCCTATGCTTTCAATGCAATTCCAGTCTACCTCCTGAAATCGGTTTCCTGCAATTCTGCCCCGCTTTCAAGTCCTCTTGGCAGCCTTACTTCAGTCTATTTTTGGACGATAGCTGTCATTTATAACTCTGCAGGTTTGTGAATTACAGTGCCCCTGAGCTCCTTTCTTCAACTCGCTTTCTTGTGACCTGGCCGCAACACCACAGGATGGCTTCAGGCCCTAATCTGGTTCCGGCACGGCACGCTGAGCCTTTGGTTATTTCCTCTTCCTGGTGGGAAATGAGAGTTAAATTTGCCCGTCCAGACACCTCCAGCTAGTCTCTCATTGGTTCTCGCTATTCCTGTTCATCTTCCGCAGAAATTGCAAACTGGGCCAAACAGGAGGTTAAAGGGACTGACTCTCCAAGTGTGGAGAGTGTTAGTAAAGCGTCTAGAATGTTGCACCCGAGTACCAGGGGAAGAAAACTGAGACATATTTGAACACGTCTCCCGTTCACATGGTTGATCATACTCTGGGTTCCACATGCATGTTTTAGCTGATGGAAGAATACCTTAAACCTGGAGAGTTGAGACCCGTGTAATGGGTACCATGCAATGTGACTTCAAAGGGTCTTCATTTGGTCACCGAATCTCTCCAATCCTATCACTGCTGCGTTGATGCCCCTGTACACACGCTTGATTCTCTTTTGGAGACATAGCAATCCATAGGTTTTAAGATACTTACTAGTCAGGTACATTCTTAGGCGTTTAATATGGGGTGTTGAGTCCATTTCGTTGAGCAAGGAGTAGCTCTTTTCTATTCCATATTTGGCTTAAGGAACTTTATCTGTGCTCATTTCAATCTCTGGTTTTATGCAGCACCCCAACTCACCTTTACCCTTAAGCAAGCATAAGTTGGTTTTCTAAATTTGAGACCCTGTTCTGTTCTGTAATTCAGTTCCTGTGTAGCCAAGTTTACATTCCGTGTATTACTGATATCTTATGATGTTTCTTTTTCTGTGTGACTTATTTCAGTTAGGATCATCATACCTGAATCCACTCATTGTGCTGCTAAGGGCCTGGTGACATAGATTTCATTGCTGAGTGATATTGCTTTGTAAGTAAATACCGCAACTTCTTTATCCATTTTTCACTTTCTGAGATGTTGAACTTGTACTGTAAACGAGATTCTTGTAAACAGAGCCGTTCGAAAGTTTGGGGTGGCTGTGTGTTTTTGATTTTAATTTCCCTAAGCTATAGGACCATAAGTGGCAGTGCCCTAGGCTCTGATGCTTTGTTTTTTAGATGTTTCAGGAAACACCATACACTTCTCCCGAGTGGCTGTTGGCAATTTACATCCCGCCCATCAGCATAACAAGGCTCCCAGTTCTCCATGGCCTGTCCTGCCTTTCTGGATTTTACACTTTTTTCAGATGGCCCTTTTGACCAGGGGGAAGTGAGACTTCATTGTAGTGCAGATTTCCTTTGCAAGCTTGCTTGGTTGGCCAAAAAGGGCGTATGCGTTTTTTCCTGAATATATTCAGGAAAAAACGCATACGCCCTTTTTGGCCAAGTGCATCATTGTGGACGTTCTGCCTCTTTTCCTATGCTTTCAATGCAATTCCAGTCTACCTCCTGAAATCGGTTTCCTGCAATTCTGCCCCGCTTTCTAGTCCTCTTGGCAGCCTTACTTCAGTCTATTTTTGGACGATAGCTGTCATTTATAACTCTGCAGGTTTGTGAATTACAGTGCCCCTGAGCTCCTTTCTTCAACTCGCTTTCTTGTGACCTGGCCGCAACACCGCAGGATGGCTTCAGGCCCTAATCTGGTTCCGGCACGGCACGCTGAGCCTTTGGTTAATTCCTCTTCCTGGTGGGAAATGAGAGTTAAATTTGCCCGTCCAGACACCTCCAGCTAGTCTCTCATTGGTTCTCCCTATTCCTGTTCATCTTCCGCAGAAATTGCAAACTTGGCCAAACAGGAGGTTAAAGGCGCTGACTCTCCAAGTGGGGAGAGTGTTAGTAAAGCGTCTGGAATGTTGCACCCGAGTACCAGGGGAGGAAAACTGAGACATATTTGAACACGTCTCCCGTTCACACGGTTGATCATACTCTGGGTTCCACATGCATGTTTTAGCTGAAGAAAGAATACCTTAAACCTGGAGAGTTGAGACCCGTGGAATGGGTACCATGCAATATGACTTCAAAGGGTCTTCATTTGCTCACTGAATCTCTCCAATCCTATCACTGCTGCGTTTATGACCCTTGTACACACGCTTGATTCTCTTTTGGAGACATAGCAATCCATAGGTTTTAAGATACTTACTAGTCAGGTATATTCTTAGGCGTTTAATATGGGGTGTTGAGTCCATTTCGTTGAGCAAGGAGTAGCTCTTGTCTATTCCATATTTGGCTTAAGGAACTTTATCTGTGCTCATTTCAATCTCTGGTTTTATGCAGCACCCCAACTCACCTTTCCACTTAAGCCAGCATAAGTTGGTTTTCTAAATTTGAGACCCTGTTCTCTTTTGTAATTCAGTTCCTCTGTAGCCAAGTTTACATTCCATGTATTAGTGATATTTTTTGATGTTTCTTATTCTATGTGACTTATTTCAGTTAGAATCACCATACCCGAATCCACTCATTGTGCTGCTACGGGCCTGGTGACATAGATTTCATTGCTGAGTGATATTGCATTGTACGTGAGTACCACAACTTCTTTATCCATTTTTCACTTTCTGTGATATTGAACTTGTACTGTAAACGAGGTTGTTGTAAACAGAGGCGTCCCAAACTTTGGGGTGGCTGTGTCTTTTTGATTTTAATTTCCCTAAGCTATAGGACCATAAGTGGAAGTGCACTAGGCTCTGTTGCTTTGGTTTTTAGATGTTTCAGGAAACACCATACACTTCTCCGGAGTGGCTGTTGGCAATTTACCTCCCGCCCATCAGCATAACAAGGCTCCCAGTTCTCCATGTCCTGTTCTGCCTTTCTGGATTTTACACTTTTTTCAGATAGCCCTTTTGACCAGGGGGAAGTGAGACTTCATTGTAGTGCAGATTTCCTTTGCAAGTTTGCTTGGTTGGCCAATAAGGGCGTATGCGTTTTTTCCTGAATATATTCAGGAAAAAACGCATACGCCCTTTTTGGCCAAGTGCATCATTGTGGACGTTCTGCTACTTTTCCTATGCTTTCAATGCAATTCCAGTCTACCTCTTGAAATCGGTTTCCTGCAATTCTGCCCCGCTTTCAAGTCCTCTTGGCAGCCTGACTTCAGTCTATTTTTGGACGATAGCTCTCATTTATAACTCTGCAGGTTTGTGAATTACAGTGCGCCTGAGCTCCTTTCTTCAACACGCTTTCTTTTGAGCTGGCTGCAACACCGCAGGATGGCTTCAGGCCCTAATCTGGTTCCGGCACGGCACACTGAGCGTTTGGTTAATTCCTCTTCCTGGTGGGAAATGAGAGTTAAATTTGCCCGTCCAGACACCTCCAGCTAGTCTCTCATTGGTTCTCCCTATTCCTGTTCATCTTCTGCAGAAATTGCAAACTGGGCCAAACAGGAGGTTAAAGGGACTGACTCTCCAAGTGGGGAGAGTGTTAGTAAAGCGTCTGGAATGTTGCACCCGAGTACCAGGGTACAAAAACTGAGACATATTTGAACAGGTCTCCCGATCACATGGTTGATCATACTGTAGGTTCCACATGCATGTTTTACCTGAAGGAAGAATACCTTAAACCTGGGTAGTTGAAACCCGTGGAATGGGTACCATGCAATATGACTTCAAAGGGTCTTCATTTGCTCACCGAACCTCTCCAATCCTATCACTGCTGCGTTTATGCCCCTGTACACACGCTTGATTCTCTTTTGGAGACATAACAATCCATAGGTTTTAAGATACTTACTAGTCAGTTACATTCTTAGGCGTTTAATATGGGGTTTTGAGTCCATTTCGTTGAGCAAGGAGTAGCTCTTGTCTATTCCATATTTGGCTTAAGGAACTTTATCTGTGCTCATTTCAATCTTTGGTTTTATGCAGCACCCCAACTCACCTTTCCCCTTAAGCAAGCATAAGTTGGTTTTCTGAATTTGAGACCCTGTGCTGTTTTGGAATTCAGTTCCTGTGTAGCCAAGTTTACATTCCGTGTATTAGTGATATCTTATGATGTTTCTTTTTCTGTGTGACTTATTTCAGTTAGAATCATCGTACCTGAATCCACTCATTATGCTGCTACGGGCCTGATGACATAGATTTCATTGCTGAGTGATACTGCATTGTACGTAAGTACCACAAGTTCTTTATCCATTTTTCACTTTCTGTGATATTGAACTTGTACGGTAAACGAAGTTCTTGTAAACAGAGGCATCCCAAATTTTGGGGTGGCTGTGTCTTTTTGATTTTAATTTCCCTAAGCTATAGGACCATAAGTGGAAGTGCCCCAGGCTCTGTTGCTTTGTTTTTTAGATGTTTCAGGAAACACGATACACTTCTCCTGAGTGTCTGTTGGCAATTTACATCCCGCCCATCAGCATAACAAGGCTCCCAGTTCTCCATGGCCTGTCCTGCCTTTCTGGATTTTACACTTTTTTCAGATAGCCCTTTTGACCGGGGGGAAGTGAGACTTCATTGTAGTGCAGATTTCTTTGCAAGCTTGCTTGCTTGGCCAAAAAGGGCGTATGCGTTTTTTCCTGAATATATTCAGGAAAAAACGCATAGGCCCCTTTTGGCCAAGTGCATCATTGTGGACGTTCTGCCTCTTTTCCTATGCTTTCAATGCAATTCCAGTCTACCTCCTGAAATCTGTTTCCTGCAATTCTGCCCCGCTTTCAAGTCCTCTTGGCAGCCTTACTTCAGTCTATTTTTGGACAATAGCTGTCATTTATAACTCTGCAGGTTTGTGAATTACAGAGACCCTGAGCTCCTTTCTTCAACTCGCTTTCTTTTGAGCTGGCCGCAACACCGCAGGATGGCTTCAGGCCCTAATCTGGTTCCGGCACGGCACGCTGAGCCTTTGGTTATTTCCTCTTCCTGGTGGGAAATGAGAGTTAAATTTGCCCGTCCAGACACCTCCAGCTAGTCTCTCATTGGTTCTCGCTATTCCTGTTCATCTTCCGCAGAAATTGCAAACTGGGCCAAACAGGAGGTTAAAGGCGCTGACTCTCCAAGTCGAGAGAGTGTTAGTAAAGGGTCTGGAATGTTGCACCCGAGTACCAGGAGAGGAAAACTGAGACATATTTGAACACGTCTCCCGTTCACACGGTTGATCGTACTCGGGGTTCCACATGCATGTTTTAGCTGAAGGAAGAATACCATAAACCTGGAGAGTTGAGACCCGTATAATTGGTACCATGCAATATGACTTCAAAGGGTCTTCATTTGCTCACCGAACCCCTCCAATCCTATCACTGCTGCGTTCATGCCCCTGTACACATGCTTGATTCTCTTTCGGAGACATAGCAATCCGTAGGTTTTAAGATACTTACTAGTCAGGTACATTCTTAGGCGTTTAATATGCGGTGTTGAGTCCATTTCGTTGAGCAAGGAGTAGCTCTTGTCTATTCCATATTTGGCTTAAGGAACTTTATCTGTGCTCATTTCAATCTCTGGTTTTATGCAGCACCCCAACTCACCTTTCTCCTTAAGCAAGCATAAGTTGGTTTTCTAAATTTGAGACCCTGTTCTGTTCTGTAATTCAGTTCCTGGGTAGCCAAGTTTCCATTCCGTGTATTAGTGATATCTTATGATGTTTCCTTTTCTGTGTGACTTATTTCAGTTAGAATCATCGTACCTGAATCTACTCATTATGCTGCTACGGGCCTGATGACATAGATTTCATTGCTGAGT